>NC_081412.1:711241988-711592821 GCF_030272615.1 Cryptomeria japonica
TTCTCTTGAAAACATTCTGACTAGATTTGGAGTACCTTGGAAGATTGTGGTAGACAATGGAATGTGTTTCAAATCTAAGGAGTTCTCTAATTTTTGTGAAAATTATGGCATCACTCTATCATATTCATCACCCTACCATCCCCAAGGAAATGGACAAGTAGAATCAAGCAATAAGAACTTGTTGAATATTATTAAAAGGATGTTGGGAGAAAATAAAAGAGCTTGGGATTCAAAATTGATCTTAGCAGTATGGGCTGATAGAGTGACAGTCAAGAAATCCACAGGTTTTTCTCCATATGAGCTTGTATATGGCAAAGAAGCAAGATTACCCTTGAATAATTTGCTTCCAGTTTATAAATTTGTTACAAAAGAGTGTTTAGAAGAATTAAACTTCATGGGGGATAGGTTGATGGCATTGTCTGAGTTGGATGAGTGTAGAAAAGAAGCTCAAGAAAGAAGAATTCAGAGGCAACAAATGGTTAAGGCTTTACATGATAAAAGGGCTTTTGATAGATCATTTGAAGAAGGAGAATGGGTATTTAAATGGAATGCCAAAGACCAAGACAAAGGAAAAAATGGAAAATTTGATGCGCTCTGGTCAGGACCCTATATCATCTTGGAAAAAAGTGGAGAGAATTCATATTACTTGTAGGATACTGATGGCGAAGTGTTGGAATTTCCAGTCCATGCTCAATACCTCAAGCATTTCTTCTTTTGATAATTAGGGAGTATTTATTGTATCATAGTAATATAGATTTTCTTTTGTTTCTTGTTATGTGTTTTCAATTTTCAATTTTCAGTCTTCTTTCCAGAGATAGTTGAGATCTTGCTATGTCCCTAAAAAGAACACGCATCCCCAGAAAGAGCCACTGTTAGCACATATTTTTACAAAATATTTTTGCGTTATATATGGATGCTTTTGCTTATAATTCCATCATAGGAGCATTTATTTTTTGATTGTATGTGCAGGTGACATGATTGTAGTGTATTCATAAAAAGGAATCACTTGGGCATATTCAAGGGAAGCGTTGAGTGAAATGGCATTCTAGTAATCCACATCTTCACAATTGGTCTCATTGCAAAAGCATTTTTGGAAAATCACCATAGAGTAGGGTTGTGAGCATGTTTAGAGAGGTAAATGGTGTGGGATAAAACACTTCAGTATGATTGTCAAAAATTGCATCCATAAAGAGGGCCTTCTTTTGCAAAAACTGCAAAATTTTGCTTATCAAAATAAGTCATCCTGATGAGATTGCCTAAGGAGGAAGGAGTATGTTAATTGGAGTGACTCATGCCGATAGTATTTCCTAAAGAGTGAGTAGTGGGAAAAGGTGCGACTAAGTGGAAATCCATCAGGGGAGGTTATGGCAATGAAGTTCGAGCCATCAGAGTAACACACACTATCGACAACGAGTAAAAAATGTCATCCCGATGCCTGATGAGGTTATCGGTGGAACTCTTGCCAATAATTGATGAGGTGATCTATTCGTAGTGGTACATCAAGTTATTGGGAGGTCCAAATCTATGTTACCTTGATGCCTAATGGATCGAGTGGAGAAGGCGACCTTATCGGAGAGACTTTTTCCGATAAAGTGGTACCAAGTAAGAAAGGAAACAAGACTCATCAGGATAACATACATTGTTGGGGAGATGCACTTTGGGTTATCTTGATGCCTGATGAGGAAGATGAGCTTAGCACAAGTGAAGTTGACTACATCGGGAAAACCTACACTGATATACTGAAGTCGCTCGATAAGGAGAGTAAGGAGAAAAAGACTCATCGGGATAGCTTACGCTATCAAGGAAACATCTTTAGAGTTGTGGTGATGCCCAATGGGCAGAATGCCATAGAGGGCGGATCTATCAGGGTGACTATAACTATCAGAAGTAAGGTAAATATGCTAATCTGACGCCCGATGAAGTAATCAGTGAAAGTTAGGCTGATCAAAGAGAAAGTTAGATGTCATGGGCCCATGAAATTAAGTGTAAAGTAATTTCATCCCAAAGGTCAATGGAGCGACTGGAGAAATAAATAGAAGGAGGTTTCATTAGAGAGACATACCTTGATGTAACATAAAGGAAAGCTAACTAATGGAAAATATAGAGTGGACCCATTGGAGTAAGTCAAGCCTAAAGGAAAAAGTTGAAGCGGCCAGAACGAGATCAAATAGATTGATCAGAATTACCTATGCTGATCAGAAAGACAAAAGGGTAATTGAAGGAATGCATGGCGCCAAATAATTGAATTATTGGGTGGGGTTACCTTGATTAGCCATTAGAATGCCTAATACGACAACCATTATTTAATGCTTGCGACCAAGAGGATTTGATCCACATGAAGCAAAATTGATGAGTTTTTTTTATCTTTACAGATCCTAGTTGTTGCATATCCAACATAAAGAAAGAGTGCTTGTGCCAAGAATTTTTTACAGTCTCTTCAACCATTAACATTGAAGTTGCAGATAAGAAGCATGGGTAATTAAGAATTCAAGCACTTAATCATGGAGGCATCTGGTTCACAAGGAAAGAGAAAGATCATAAAGATTTCAGATACACGGTCCAGTAAATAAAAAAAGGTGAAGTCTATGGAGGGTATGCAGAAGAGAAAGTTGAACTAGGATATGATTGACCAGATGGAGTCATCTGGTGCTAAGTCGAGGAGGTCTAAAAAAATTTGATGCCCAAGGATCAATTGGAAGATAAATAAAAAGGGGTTGGGGATATATGGACAACCATAAGGGGCCATAAATTGTTTTTATATCACTACCTCAAGAGAAACAAGGAGATGCCATTGTCAAACCCTTGGATGACAAATTTGGGTAGATTGGTGGTATCAAATATCTTTCTGAATCTCAGATTGTTGGAATTACTCACAAGTAAATACAACAAGGAAAAAAGATACATCCAATTGCCAAATAGCGACCCATTCATCTGGATATCTGTCGGGTCTATTTAGGAGGTTTTTGGCATGACATATGAGCCTTACATGCCCTTATCTTTCACAAACTTAGAAAGAGAATATACCCAAATAGACACCACCCACATAGTGTGGAAGTTGGCAATCCACAAAAAGGAGAAGGGATGACTCACAGAGCAGGATGGTCCCCTTTTGAGATTACCTTGTTCAGGCAATACTTGCAGTACACATATTGGGCATGTGGTCAGGTCTGCAGGGAAGAAGTTCCCGATGTTACAAGAATAGGCCCATTGGTGTTGGCTGTAGACATTCAAATGCATGAGCTGAGGCCATTTGATTATGCAACCTACTTGGTAGAGAAGCTGCATAAAGAATTTTTGAGTTTGCAAATAGAGCCTAACCCTACTTTCAAGCTTTATTCATTGCTGATGCATATGGTTTTGTTTTATGGTCATATGAATGGTTTGTGGCCAGGAGAATTAAAAGTGACTCCCAGGAGCAAAGAGGGACAAGACCAACCAATCCAATTATGGGTATCCCTATGGGACTCAAGGTTCGACAAATCATACTATGTGTTGTTTGAAGAGTACTTCATCAAGCCCTTGTAGATATTGTTTGGGATAGAATGTGAGGGGTCTATCTCATAGGAGATTAAAAGGTTCTTGAGACCCCATGCTTTTGGAGATACTAGGGTCAACCACAATTGGGGTGACTAGTTTGTATGCAAGACTTTTTTCAATGTTTATGGTTTTGAAGGTGATCCATTTATGTTGCCTACATTAGTGCACGACAAAATTATATATCTAGAGATTGTTAGTCAGCTTAGTATGTCAAATGCAATGCATTTAAGTGGTCCACACAAGCAGGTATTTATTGCTAGCACTTTACATTTAAGAGATTTCACCATTGTGTCTACCAAGGCATATGAAATTATTGAAAAGAAGTTGATAGAGGAGTACAATTTGTATGGACACCAGGCTCAGAAGAATTATGATCCAAAAGGATATATTCACCATTGCAGGAAGAGCCAAAACCTAGCAGAATATTTGCAGATACCCATTGTTGGTATTTTGGATATGTTGATATGGTTTTGTCATTGATGTCAACACTTGTCATCACTTGTCAACACTTATCAGCCTTGGAGATCTTTGTTATGTTCACCGGCAAGTCAGAGACTTGTGCACAATCACTAGTATTTGGTTCACTGACAGATTATATTATTCACCGATACTTGGAATGACTTGGAGACTACTTGGTTATGTTGAAGACATTATTTAATCACTTAGTTTTGGCGATCTGGTTATTGGTTTATTCGGGTTTGCATATTTGTTGTTATCGAAAAATAGGTCCAGGATATACACCGACAAGCATATCTATTCCAGGCTAGCATGACACGTTATGGAGATGATTTATTATAATTGTAAATGCATTGAGCCAACATCATGCATCAGATATCGATTTATTTGTAATTGATTTTATTGTAATATATTTTAGTGAGCCGACCTATTCAATTTGTCTTAGGTTATGGTATAAATGTAAGATCTCATTTGTGAGATTCATATGTGATTGGAAAAAGAATTGTAATAAGGTATATGCAAAAATAAGCAGAGCTATACAAGCAGACATAATTTGAAGGTTGAAGGAAGGTTTTTGTGAAGGTAATCGAAACTTAACCGGTACTGAATCCAGCATATGAAGATGCTATTTTATGTAGTACATTATCATTGGATTTAACCATCCAATTGTAGTCAGTGTGACTCTCATTTTGTTATTGAGCAGTGAGCTCTAGGCAGTTGGCCTTTCTGCATGTGCAGAATCCATATTGTACACACATACTATCTGCGGTAGTATCATTTGATTGTGGGTAAGGCTTCCCACCGTGGTTTTCCCCTTACAGGGTTTCCACGTACAAATATTTATGTTATGTGTTGTGGATGTTGTTGTCTTTTTGTTTCATGCATTAATCTTTACTGGTACTACAATTAACTGATAAAACTGTCTACTGGCATAAAGTTTGGTTTATCAACATTAAGCATTAAGTTTTGGTTAAGTTAATTTTGGTTGAATTTATTGGACAACTGATTCACCCCCCCTCCTCAATTGTCTTTGAGACCTAACAATTGGTATCAGAGCTTAGCCCTCTTTTTGCAGAAGTTTAACAACTTGAGGAGATCCAATGTCTTCTAACTATTTTAGAAAGGACAGTCTGAAACTTGATGGAACTAACTATGGCATATGGAAGATCAGGATGGAGATACATTTGAATTGCATTGGAAAGGACATATGGGATGTTACAAAGAATGGCTATACTACTCGTACTCAAGGTCAACCTGATCCACCTAACTTGGCTAAAGATGAGGAAAATGATTTCAATGCAAGAGAAGCACTTTTGAGTGCATTGTCAGATTAGCAAGTCATGGGATTGTTAGACAGATCTACTGCTAAATCTATTTGGGACAAACTAGAAACATTGAATGAAGGAGATTCCACAGTCAAAATTGCAAAACTTGAATGCTTTCGAGTCAAGTATGAAAGTCTAAAAATGGAAGAAGAAGAAAGAATTTATGCTTTTATGGAAAGAGAATGAAATTGTTTTGGGTATATAATGTTGTGGAGGAACCTTAAGTGAAGATGAGATTGTTTCTAAAGTTTTAAGAGCTTTTGAAATGAGGAATTTGGTCCTATTACTACTATTAAGATAGATCTATCTTTCAAGGCATCATCATCATCATTATTTGAGAAATCTGATTGGAAATCCTTCTATGCAAGAGAACTTGAAGAAAGCAAGAGAGAAAATGAAGAACTTGAAGAACTTGAAGTACTATTTGCAAGGAAAATGCCTAGAGGTCCAATTGGAAGTAAGTATGAAGGTAAATCACCCTTTAAATGTTTTAACTGTAATAAGATTGGTCATGTGTCTTCTAGATGTCCTGATAGACATGAAAGATTAAGAGAAGAAGCTAAAAGAACATATAAGCCTAACCCTGATTATCAAAAATACAAGTTTAAGAACAATAGAGACAAATCATGTTATTATGTTGATGAAGGAGTTACTGATGATTCTAATGAGGATCCAATAGACAATGGATGAGATTTTGTTTCTATAACAGAAGATCAACTGGCACCTACTGTTCAACCAGTAGAGCAGGCCTTGGCAACTAAAGTTGAATATAATGATGAATGGATTATTGATTTAGGATGTTCACATCACATGAATGGTGATAAGAGTAAATTCTTAACCCTTTAGGAATAAAATGGAGGTTTAGTAAGATTTGGTCATGATAAAGCTTGTTTTATCAAAGGAAAACACACTATATCTTTTGATGGTAAGCACAATATTGATAATGTTTACTATGTTGAAGGTTTGAAGCATAATCTTTTGAGTGTTGGTCAATTAGTTGAGAAAGGATATCTGTTACAATTCAAGAAAGGTAAATGCAAAATCGTAAATAGAACTAGTTTTTAAATTACAACCAGTAATCAGACTAGAGGTAATATCTTTCATTTGAATAACAATGAGAAATCTTGTTTGATTGCACATATTGATGAAAGTTGGTTATGGCATAAGAGACTTTGTCATGTAAATTTTGATTGCATTGTGAAAATCAGTACAACTAAGGCAGTAAGAGATTTACCTAAGATTGTGAAACCTCACAATTCGGTATGTAAGGAATGTCAATTTGGAAAGCAAGTTAGAGCAACTTTCAAGAGTATTCTAGAGAAGTCTAACAATGTTCCTGATTTAATTCATACTGATTTATGTGGTCTAGCAGGAACTAGAAGTATACAAGGAGATAGGTATTTTATGTTAATCATTGATGACTATTCTAGAATGTGTTGCGTTACTTTTCTCAAGGAAAAATCTGATGCATTTGGGAAATTCAAACTATTCAAGGTGATGGTAGAAAATGAAACTGACAAGAAAATCAAATGTTTGAGATCAAATCAAGGAGGTAAATTCACATCTAAGGAGTTTAATACATTCTATGAAGTGAATGGGACCAGAAGATAGTTATTAGCACCCAGGACACCCCAACAAAATGGAGTTGTGGAAAGGAAAAGAAAAACTATCTTGGATGCAGCTAAAAGTATGATATCAGAAGCAAATCTACCTCATATATACTGGAGAGAAGCGGTCAATACAATAGTTTATACATTCAATAGAGTTCACATCAGAAGTGAAACCGATAAGACCCCTCATGAACTATGGTTTGGTAATACTCCTACTCTTAAATATTTCAGAATATTTGGAAGTAAATGCTATATTAGAAGAGATGAGTATATTGGAAAATTTGATCCTAGAAGTGATGAAGGAATATTTATTGGTTATTCATCTAAGAGCAAGGCATATAGAGTTTTTAACAAGAGATTGCAGAAAATTGTTGAGAGTGCAAATGTGTTGATTGATTAACAGTTTAGAGGAAATTCAAGGTACACAAACTCTGAACCGGTAATAGAGATAATCATAAATGAACCTACTATGAATACACCGGTACAGAATGGTGATCTAGTTACACCGACATCATTTGAGGATTCAACAGTCACGGAAGAACAACAATAACTAAAAACACTTTGGTATGTAAGATTGAATCATTTTGAAGATCAGATAATTGGAAACAAATTTCAAGGAGTTATGACTAGAGGAAGATTAGCAAATGAATAGGTATGTCTTATTTCTCAAATTGAACCTATATCAATTAATGAGGCATGTGAAGATAAATATTGGATTAAAGCTATGGAAGATGAATTTGAACAAATTGAAAGGAATAACACTTGGTCATTAGTTCCCCAGCCTAAAGACAATGTAATTAGAACTAAATGGGTTTTCAGAAATAAACTTAATGAAGATGGTAAGGTAATCAGAAACAAAGAAAAATTAGTGTGTAAGGGATATTCACAGAAAGAAGGAATTGATTACAATGAAACCTTTGCACCGGTAGCTAGAATTGACGTAGTCAGACTTTTATTGGCTTTTTCAGCACACAAGAACTATAAAGTATATCAAATTGATGTTAAATGTGCATTTCTGAATGGAGATCTTGAAGAAGAAGTTTATATTAAACAAACTGATGGATTTTCTTTGACAGATAACAAAGACATGGTTTGCAGGTTAAGGAAAGCTTTATATGGTCTAAAACAAGCTCCTAGAGCTTGGTATGCTAGATTGGACAAATATCTTTTAAAGCTTGGATACACTAAAGGTAATGCTGACAACAATCTATACTACAAAGTGACTAATGATGACATCTTGGTTATTGAATTTTTTGTTGAAGATATAATCTTTGGAGGAGAAGATGGATTGTGTAAAGACTTTTCTAACAAAATGCAACAAGAATTTGAAATGTCTATGATTGGAGAGATAAAATTATTTTTAGGATTGCAGATTTCACAGACTGATAAAGGTATATTCCTATGTCAATCTAAGTACTTAAAGGAATTATTAAAGAAATTTGGCATGGAAAACTGTAATCCAATAAGCACACCTATGACTACAACTGATAAATTATCTTTGAAGGATGAATCAACACCTGTTAATCCAACTAGATACAAGTCTATGATAGGAGGTTTACTGTATTTGACATAAACAAGACCTGATATTATGAATGCAATATGTATTGTTTCAAGATTTAAGAGTAATCCTAAAGAAAATCATGAATCAACAGTGAAAGGGATTTTCCAATACCTACAAGGCACTACCAATCTCGGTTTATGGTACCCTAGAGATGAAAATTTTGAGTTATGTGCCTACACAGATGCTAATTGGGCAGGAGATGTGAATGACAGAAAAAAGCACCACCGATGGAGCATTTTTTCTTGGTAGCAGACTAATTTCATTGCTGAGCAAGAAATAGAGTTGTACAAGTCTATCAACAACATAATTAGAATATGTTGCAGCATGTACACAGGTATTATGGATCAAAAGAATGTTGAAGGACATAAAGGTAAAATGCAAGGAACCTATAACTATTTACTGTGATAATATGGTAGCAATTGACATATCAAAGAACCTGGTATTTCACTCTAAGATTAAACATGTTTCTATCAAATTCAATTTTCTAAAAGAGAATGTTGAAGCAAAAGAAGTGAATTTTTTTTATGTGAATATTAAAGAGCAGATTGCAGATATTTTTACAAAGCCTTTGCCTAAGGAAACTTTTGAATATCTCAGAGAGAAACTTGGAGTCCTACCCCCACCAGTAGAGACTTAGACAGTTGATGTTTGTCATCAACCGATAGAATTAATAGAGAAATATTTTATTCCGGCTTTGATGAGGAGAGCTACTTCTTAGGGGGAGTAGTTGGTACAATAAGTTGGTATTTTGTATTTGAAACTAGTTTTTTGTAATGCTTTGGCATTTGATGTCAAAGGGGGAGAGATATTATGGGAAAACATTTGAAAAACATTTTGGGGAGAGATATCTTTTGGGAGAGATTATTCCTAGGGGAGAGAAATTATGTATTTTGATTTCTGGTTAATGATCTCTTTAGGAGATTGTTGGTTTTTGGTTTTTGGCATTTCTATTTTGACACTTTGATGGTTTTTCCATCTTGTGTTGCCATCAATGTCAAAGGGGGAGATTGTTGGTATTTTGGATATGTTGATATGGTTTTGTCATTGATGTCAACACCTGTCATCACTTGTCAACACTCATCAGCCTTGGAGATCTTTGTTATGTTCACCTACAAGTCAGAGACTTATGCACAGTCACTGGTATTTGGTTCGCCGACAAATTATATTGTTCATCGGCACTTGGAATGACTTGGAGAATACATGGTTATGTTGAAGACATTATTTAATCACTTGGTTTAATCAATTTGGTTATTGGTTTATTCAGGTTTGCATATTTGTTGTTATCGACAAATAGGTCTAGGTTATACACCGACAGGCATATCTATTCCAGATCAACACGACATGCTATGGAGATGATTTATTATTATTGTAAATGCATTGAGTCGACATCATGCATCAGATATCAATTTATTTGTAATTGATTTTATTGTAATATCTTTTAGTGAGCCGACCTATTCAATTGGTCTTAGGTTATGGTATAAATGTAAGATCTCATTTGTGAGATTGATATGCGATTGGAAAAAGAATTGTAATAAGGTATATGGAAAAATAAGCAGAGCTATACATGCAGACATCATTTGAAGGTTGTAGGAAGGTTTTTGTGAAGGTAATCAGAACTTAACTGGTACTGAATCTAGCATATGAAGATGCTATTTTATGTAGTACATTATCATTGGATTTAACCATCCAATTGTAGTCAGTGTGACTCTCATTATGTGATTGAGCAGTGAGCTCTAGGTAGCTGGCCTTTCTGCATGTGCAGAATCCATATTGTACATACATACTATTTGCAGTAGTATCATTTGATTGTGGGTAAGGCTTCCCACAGTGGTTTTTCCCCTTACAAGGTTTCCACGTACAAATATTTATGTTATGTGTTGTGGATGTCATTGTATTTCTGTTTCATGCATTAATCTTTACTAGTACTGCAATTAACTGATAAAACTATCTACCGACATAAAGTTTGGTTTACCGGCATTAAGCATTAAGTTTTGGTTGAATTTATTGGACAACTGATTCACCCCCCACCCCCTCTCATTTGTCTCTAGGATCTAACACCCATGAAGGCTGAGGATTTATTTAGGAACAAGGAGCAGGATGAGGCTGATGCAATTTTAGAGGAGTTGAACAAAAAATTGGAAGAGCGAAAGCAGAGGCTTCAAGAACAAAAAGAAGAAGGAGACTCTGAGATTGAGTCTAATGAGAATGTAGCAGTGTCTACCCTCTGTGCACCTAAACTAGAAGAAATGGCAGAGAGCCAGGAGTAGGCTATGGTGAGACTCAACACCAACATAGATGTGAGGATGGAAGAACATGTATCATTTGTTGCAAATGAAATTTTTGTATAGTCCAAGGAGTTTAAGTCTTTCTTGTACCACTACAAAGGAAAAATATTGAGGGAAAGCATCCCAAATGTCACCCTTGAGAATGAAGAAAAGACGCTAAAAAGATTAAAGGACGACATCGATGGAGAGGTGGCTACAATGACACCATAGAGAGGGAGGCAACTTCTTAGTGAGGCAGGCATCATTTTATTCCCAGGATGGGATTTAAGTGCCTCTTTCATTTTTGACAGTTTGTTGCATTCAGATAGAAAAGAAGTAAAATTAGACGTACAGGGAGTTGATGACATTTTTATTGGATCAAGATATGATCCAAATGAAGAGGAAATGTTGCTTTGGGCCCTATACCCCCCAAATAAAAGACCTAAGATTATAGATATAGATAAAGAATTCAGGCATATGATGAGGCTAAAAGCAGGAGAGGTTAATCCAATTGTCACTGCTGACTTAGGGATTCATATTGCAAAACTGAATAAAGCTGAAATGCAGTGGGTGTTAAAAGAGGGTCAAAAATACAAAAAATAATATGAAAACTTGTTAAGAAGTCATGGTCATGAAGTACCATAGATAACTGATACTTGTATGTAGTGGAAAAAGAAATATGAGGACCAAATGAAAGAAAATATAAAGTTGAGAAGGAAAATTAGGACTGCTAGGGTGGATGCTGCTTGTGTTTTGTTGACCAATAGGTTTGAGCATTTGTCGGAAGTTCTCAAGGAATTCTGGACTAATTGCTAGAAGACTCGGGATAATATGTCTTCTCATGAAAGTTTTTTTCAGAAGCTGAAGGCATTGTTGAAAGAGAGGAGTGCCAAGGAGAAAATTGTTGAGAAGATCCAAAGAAGGTTGAACAAGCATAAGGCATTCAGTGTGGAAATCAAGATGGAATTTACCGATTGTAAGGATATTGTTGGATAGGTTATACCAGATATTGTGGATGAGGTAGAGCAGTCGAAGGATAAAGGGATTTGGATTATTGAATGTTAGAATGTACTCAACACATCCCTTAATGTTTCCTAGGCAGATATTTTGGATATGAAAGAGATAGGTGAGCAATTGGAGAGAATGGTTACCATGGAAATTGTTGTCAGGGACATTGTATTCAACACCAACACTCACCAGGATAGCAAGTATTTGGAACATATTCAGAAATGTAACACATTATGGGATGACCAAAATTGACATCTTAGTTTGCAATTTTGTTTTATGTTTGGTAGTTAGACAGTTAGGTATTAGGTTTTAGTTTAGGTTTAGTTTAACAAGATGAAAGGGTGTGTCTTTTCACTTGAGTCCTTTGGTTCACATATATGTAGTGAGTCATTTTTGTATCATAAAGAGAGAGATGATATTCTACCGTTGGCTGGGGCTACAAGTGTTATGTTTTAGAAAAGTCAAATAGGAATGAGGAGTTTATTTTGTCCAAACTGAGTATATTGGAGTATTTTGTAAGTGCAGATTTTAGATACATTCTTATTCTAGAAGTTAAATATACAAGATTTCACATCTTTATATTCAGATTGTTGTGTGTAATTTTGTGTTTGATGAAACCATATATCCTCTCAATAAATCTTTCTAGATTTGTTGTGATGTGTCATCACACGATGTGGTATTTAATCTAAAGTTGGGTTTATATTATTTATACAATACATAATGAAACCTTCACAATGATGATCTTATAATTGTCTCCTGAGTTGATATTGGTTCTTGTCCACAAAGTTATTCATTAACTGTCATATAAAGACACTGGTCTGTTATTATTCTTTGCCGAGTAAGTTTGTATGTATCACCTCCTTATCAAAGAAAGAAGTCTTTTAATTCCTATAAGTATTAATCTTTTCATAATAACTTAAGGCCCTAACAATAATCTTTCACACAATACAATTATATATACACTTATTTTATCAGTTTTAAAGGCATTCAATAAAAAGAACTCCTATTAGCATAATTTTAGGAAAATTTGTTGAAATGTGGTGACTAATCAGCAAAGTATTGTACACTCAGCACGTATCCTCGCCAGGCCCCGGGCAGGGGTTCCGGGGCGGCAGCCCCCGAGAAAAGTGGGGGTTCGGGGGCGGGAGCCCCAGAGAAATTTTTTTTTGGGTATTTTTTTGATGAAAACTGACATTGTAATAAAACCCTAAAAAGGTCGACTTTGTTTTTGCCCTAAAAATGCATGTTATAAGCGGCTGGGATGCTTAAGGCATTGTAATGTTGATGTACTATTTTTGCTAGATAATAAGAAAGATTGGACGACTGTGTATGGTGGACGAAACCCATTCTGGGTGAACCACGTTAAATCTCTGTGTTATCTGTGTCCTATTTTATTTCTTTATCTTTTGTGTTTAAAACTGCATATAATTGTTAGTTCATATTTGCTTCGGATCTGCTTGAAACCCTAACAAAATCACTTGCCATCACTACAATTGCTAATTCCCATAGTTTAAATCCACTCAGAACAAACCTCTTTTGTGCTTGAGAGTGTAAGGTACACCCACCTAGGTTTATTGGAGAGTAAAGCGCAAAGGGATTTGGTCTTTGACCATCCCTGTTCATTGGCCAAGGCTGATTGGATCAATTGAGGATTAAACAAGTCTTTGATTTTCCAATCTCTGGTTTTGGGCACCAACAGATTGGCGACTCTACTAGGGAGTTGTCTTAGGAAGTATTCAGAGTCTTTGGTGGTTTGTTTTAGACTCTACTGTTGGAAAGAACCTAGAAGATTAATAAAAGACATTGTTCCTCTTAGGAGGTGGCAACTCTACATTTTAATACATGAATAATAGTTGGTATTTTGAGAAAGTAAGAGAAACTCCTAGGCATTTATCAATAAAATTGATGCAGGGGAGAAGGTGCCTGCATAAGGGATAGGATAATCTTGTTCAGTTGAGTTGAAAGAAAAGGTATAAAGAAAAGAAATCAACAAGTATGGCATCTGGGGGTTATAATAAGTTTCCTAGTAGAGAGGATGGGTCTTCATCTAGTGAGAAGTTTGAAAGTATGGAGGAAAATCCATTCTATCCCTTAAATGCAAAAGATAATAATGGTGGCCATGATGAAACTCTAAGTGCTGAGGAACAAGAGGAAAGGCAATGGGATGAAATCATACTTAAAATGGCTGACTTAAATGGAGATGAATCAAAAATGGCAACGACTCTAGGGAGATAGCCATATTGGGTATTGAAAAAATTAGGGTTACAGAGAGATACAATTAAAAGCCCTAGGTCAAAAGGGATAGAAGACAAAAGTAAAGGTGAGGGAAATAGACAAGCAACTCCTAAATATAGTCCCCCTCATATGAGAAGAATAGAGTAGCCTTTTTTAACCTTTGATAACCCATTATCAAATGGAGGTAGAAGATGGAGGGATGTGCATAGGGATCAAAGTGAAGAAAAACATAGAAACAACCAAGATAATGGAGGAAGAAATGGAAATGGGGAAAATAATGGAAGTTGGAATAACACAAATAGAGTTAATATTATAAATAATAATAGAGGAAGAAATAGGTATGGCAGAAACCAAAATAACGGAAATAATGGAGGTAACAATGACAATTATGGAAATGGTAATAGTGGAGGTAGAAACAACAATAATGGAAATGGAGGTAATAATGGAAATAACGACAATAATGATGGTGGTGGAAACAATGGGAACAATGCTAATTATGGTAGAAATGGTGGATTTAGGAGATGAAATATTAACAATCAAAACAACAATCAGGGTGGCAGACAACCTATGATCATTGAAAGATATAGACAATTGGATATCACTAGCATTGTTGGTTATCCAAACCAGATCACTAATGATTTAAGATCAGCTATCCCCAGATTCTCAGGAAATGGAGTTGATTCAATAGAAAAACATGTAGTTAATGTAAAAAATATCATTGAAAAATTTGAGGTTCCTCATGAGGATGTATTCATGAAGTTGTTTGTTCAATATTTGACAGAAGATGCAGGAGAATGGTATAGAAGCCTTTCGAATGGGTGTATTGGCAGCTGGCAAGAATTTGTAACATTGTTCTTGAAAGAATTTGGAGATCACAATGATCCTTCATTTGCATCTCATGAATTGACAAGTATAAAGAAGAATCAAAATGAATCAGTAGCCGAGTTTAATAAAATATTTAATAAAGTATTAAATAGAATACCTAGAGATGTCAGACCCATTGATTCATTTCTGATTAACTTTTATTTGAGTGCTTTTGATAGAAAATACCATTATGAGATCTTATCTCATAGACCTGATACTTTACAACAAACATTCAAAACAACAACTACCATCAAGAATAACTGGAAGGTTCCTGGGAAGGTTGCCAAGAGAGATGATCTGAAGTTGTACAATACCAGGGTTCCCAAGAAAGATGAGCTTACTCAAATCATTGATATGCTTAAGGACCTAAAGGGTAAGCAAAATCGTAATGAAAATCCACAATATAGAAACAATAAACAAATGAATTACAATAGATCGAGACTACATGATATGCCATATTACACAAACTGGAAGGATGGGAAGCCAGTGAAGCCTAATCTAAGAAAAGAAACTCCTGATCCACTGAAAAAGACCACAAATTTTGTGAATGAATATCCGTGGTGTCATATTTGTAATTTACCTCATGTTGCTGAACAATGTATGAATACCCAAGGTTTGATAGAGGAGGAAAATCATAATGAGGATTGTGAACCTACTATAAATGTACTTCATCTGATCCATATTGGGGAAGGAATGAAGACTCATCTGAGGAGGAGCATTTTTCTGATGTTCAGCAAATGAGAGGGAACCAGCATTACAATATACAATAGGTCTTTTTAGATGATGGTGAAGATATTCCAGCTTTGAAAAGATTGTTCCAAGATGATACAGTGCCCTCACTAAGGAACTTAACTGAGGAAGAAAAGAAATCCTTCACTATTGCAGCAGTAGAGTAATTTAAGAGAAATTATCAGCTGAGAAATAGGAATATAAATAATAAGCAGGGCAAGCCAGCAAGTATGTTTGCCAAAATTAAAAAAAACCAGACGGGAACAAAGACAACACTTTCAAAAGAAAAGATGTAAATGCCAAAAAGGGAAAGGAAGCAATGCCAGAACAGACCAAGAAAGAGGAAATGCCAAAACTAATTAAGCCTGTGGAGAAGAAGCAAGTAAGCAAGCCTACTTCAAATAGTAATTCTTTCATGTCTCAGGTGTTGTCTCAAGTGAAGATATCTACTCCCTTGCTAGAAGTAATGAAATGACCAGACTATAAGAATGAGACATTGAAAATCATATCCAATGTTGGACAATTAAGTAGGAAAGGTCTTAAAACTAAAGAAGATCCTCTTGTTGTGTATCTTGGCACGTCTATTACCAAAAATCTCACTCAGGAAGACCCTTTCTATTTAACATTACTGATAAACACAAAAATGCTAAAAAAATGCATGATAGATTCAGGAGCAACAATAAATATCATGCCAGAGGACATCATGAAAGAATGGGGAATGCATGTTGATACACCTTATGGTAAATGCTATGCCATGGAAAATAGGTCAGATCCTATATTAGGGATTATGAAGGATGTTGAGTTCAGATTCCCAGCCTGCCCAGACACTGCATACAAGACATATATCATAGTTGTACAAGTGGCTGCAAATTATGGGATGTTGTTGTCAAGACAGTGGTCTAATTTGGTGGGTGGACATGTCCAGCTTGACTTATCATATGCCACTATTCCTCTAAAAGGGATAGAGGTGAGGATAAATAGAGAACCAAGATCCCCCTACCGCATAGAAGAAGTTGATCTTGATGAAATGACTTGTTTTTGCCACTCAGATATGTACAACATTCAAGTAAGTATTTCTAAACCTTTAAAATTTGATAAAATTACAGAAACAGTAAAACAAAATCAAAATTTATTTTGGAAATTGTATTTTGATGGTACCTGTAGTAAGGATGGAAATGGAGCAGCAGGTGTACTTATTTCACCTAATGGAAAATGTTTTAAATACTCTTTCTCGTTAGCTTTTGAGTGTACTAATAATATTGCTAAATATGAGGCTCTTTTATTAGGACTTAAAATAGAAAATAAACATGGCATTAAGTTACTAACAGTTTATGGTGATTCAAAATTAGTTGTTTCACAAATTAGGGGCAAATTTGCTACCAAAAATGCAAAGTTAAGAAGCTACAAGAATGAGGTTTGGGATTACATTGAACATTTTGATGTTTTCTCCATAAATTAGATTGAAAGGGCAAATAAAATTTTGGTAGACTTCATGGCTAACTTGGAAATTAAACATAATGATATCCCTTTTGATGATATTACCCAAGTAGAAATAAAGACCACACCATCAGTCCTTGACAATATAAAGAGTTGGCAAGTATTTGACGATGAAAGAGATTTGCTAAAGTTTTTGTTTTGTGAAAATCAGTATGAGCACCAGCTAATTGATTGGAATGGACTTGTGGAGGAAATTGATGGGAAGGGGACTATACTTGGGCAAGAGGTGTTGGAGCTAAAGACAAATAAAATTCCAAAAGGATTGATAGAACTTGAAAGAATGTTTGATGATAAAGATGTAGCAAGTTTCAGACCTAATTTAGGAGGATGTGAGGATGTTGAAAAAATAAACTTGGGAAGTGAAAGAAATCCAAGAGAAGTATATATTGGAAAAAGTCTCACACCAAAAATCAGAATAGTATTGATTAATTTGGTAAGGAAGTACAGGCATGTCTTCGCTTGGTCATATGATGACCTTAAAGCATACAGGGAAGACTTGTTCCAACATGAGATACCATTGAAGCCTGATGCAAAGATTTTTAGATAGAAGCAAATGCCAATAAATCCTACTTTGGATCCCAAGATGAAAGAAGAGCTGATGAAAATGAGAAATGCTAGTATTATTAAGCCCATAAGACACTCAACATGGTTGTCCAATTTGGTCATAGTCAGAAAAAAGAATGGTGATATCAGATTTTGTGTGGACTTTAGGAATTTAAATATTTTATCTTTAAAAGATAATTATGTTTTACCTAACATGGAGGCTCTTTTGCAGAAAGTCATTGGAAATGAATTATTATCTATGATGGATGGTTTCTCAGAGTATAATCAAGTCAAAGTTAGGGAAGTAGAAAAGTTCAAAAATGCTTTCACCACACCGTGGGGCACCTATGTCTATGCTAGGATGACTTTTGGACTGACAAATGCAGGAGCCACATTCCAGAGGGCTATGGATGTAGCCTTTGAGGGGCTGATTGATTATATCTTGGTAGTTTACCAGGATGATATGACTGCTTATTCTAAAAAGGTAGAAGACCATTGTAATGACCTAGAAAAAATCTTTATTAGAGCATTAGAATATGACATACCTTTAAATCCCCAAAAATGTCATTTTGGAGTTACTAAAGGAAAATTGTTACGTCCTATTGTTTCAAAAGATGGTGTGAGAATTGATCTAGAAAGGATTGCTACTATTGATAAGATTCAAATCCCTAAAACAGTTAAGGCAATTCAATATTTTTTCGGTCAAATTAACTTTGTAAGAAGGTTTGTTTAAAACTTCTCTGAAATTGTAAAACCTATTGCTAAAATGTTGAAAAACGGTGCTGAAATAAAGTGGACTAATGAAGCCCTTGAAGCTTTTGTAAACATAAAAAGAGCCATTAAGGAAGCCCCTATATTAAAGTCCCCTGATTTCTCCAAACCTTTCCAAATGTTTTCATTTTCTTCATTCCATACTATTGTTGTGGTCATGTTATAAAAGAATGATGAGGGCCATGAACAACTAGTGGCATTCTTTAGCAGAACATTGCAAGCATCTGAGTTGAACTATGAGCCAGAATAAACCCACTTGCACACACATGGGTAATCAAAGACTAAATACCTTGATCTATTTTGGGATTCTTCTTCCCTTTTGAGTCTACTTCCCTATTGCTAGAAATGTTCAGTTGAATTTTCTGAAGGTTCTAAGTGTGAGTTGGGTCTCTGTCTTTGAAAAGTCCAGGAACACTTATTCAGGTGGTGCTAAATGTTGTGACAATTTTACATATTACCTTTTTGCAAATGGAAACCTCTATGCTTGGGGGATTATTCCATCCACTCTATTCTTCCTACCATATCTCTCATTATCCTTCCTCTAATATCCATTACCCTATCTAAATCTACAATCTTTCTTCACCTCAGCCATATCCTCTAATCCATATCCCTTATCCTATCTATTCATTGCTTCTATCATCCAGTGCTATCTACAATCTTGCTTCACCTCATCCATATCCTCTAATCCATATCCCTTATCCTATCTATTCATTGCTTCTATCATCCAGTGCTATCTAAAATCTTTCTTCACCTCATCCATATCCTCTAATCCATATCCCTTATCCTATCTATTCATTTCTTTTATCATTCAGTGCTATCTATGATCTTGTTTCACCTCATCCATATCCTCTAATCCATATCCCTTATCCTATCTATTCACAACTTCTATCATACAGTGTTATCTATGATCTTGCTTCACCTCATCCATATCCTCTAATCCATATCCCTTATCCTATCTATTCATTTCTTCCATCATCTATCACTATCTATGATCTTGTTTCTCCTATCGATATTCTATCTCCATCCATATCCCCTTTTCCATCCTTGATCTTGATCAACACTAAGGACACAAACATGATCTCACAAAAATCTTAAAATGCCTTTGTCTTTCTCCTATCCATTTCCACCTCAATGGTTCAGTCATCCATTTTTTATCTTGCTAGACATTGGGGCAACAAAATACATCTTTCTTCTAATCCAAAAAAATAAAAAATATTTAAAAAAATAAAAATAAAAAAATCAACAAAAATCAAATAAAAATTGAAAATCAAAGCATGAACACATGACCCATCCATCAGTTCAACAACATGAAAACTCTCAAAGTATGAAATCAAACTGATCAAGTGTATTTTTTATCAATTCGTCACTCGAAATCAACATCAACATCAAACATGTCTTATACAGGGATAGGTACACTCAAAACCAGACAAATCGATATTATACGGGGTACTCACTCTTTGAAACCAGACATTCCTATCAATCATCGAGTCTTGATAATCAATCCATCTATCAAAATAACCATAGACATGTCTTATATAGGAATAGGTACACTCGAAACTAGACAGATCGGTCTTATATGGGGTACTCACTCTTTGAAACTAGACATTCTTATCAATCATTGAACAAATCAAAATAATGACATAGATTAGTATGACTGTTGGATTTTGTTCTAGTTAGCCTTATCTTTATCAATTGAAAGTAGTACATGTTTCACAAATCATATTGTACATAGCATATCCACCCATCTAGGACATCACTAGAAATTCATAAATGCTTATCAATCCTGGACATACTTAGCGTAGTCATTGTCCTTGATTATCCAAAATCATTTCTCCATATCAAATCCCACCATGGATTTGTGATCAACATATATATTTATATTGATAGATATCTGTGACTAGGGGCAGCATTCCTCTCACTTTAAACATTCCAACAACAAACAACAAGGATCGCAACATACTAAGGAAACAATATCAACAACTGCTCATCAAACTAGAAAACAAGATCATTATCCAACTAAAAACTTTAACACACACATGATGGATGATTTTCTAAATTATGATTTGTTTACATATAGCATGATATTTTGACTATTTTGAATCTTAGTTTTTGAATTAATTAGATCTCCTGAGCTACTCGAGGATGCATTCATCTAGAGAAGCAACGAGGGAATCTAATATTTTCTTTAGTTTTTTGTCTGCGAGGTGATCATTCGTATGATGCAAATATGTCTCGAGACATGGTTGGAAACATATCATTGAAGACATTTTCCACTTTACACATACAAATGGTTAACTCTTTTCTATTTTATGCAAGCAACACTCTGGTCATCTTGGTTCAATTATACCTCAACGCTTGTGTCGTCTTGCAATATCAAAATCCATGCAAGTGTTACTTAGGTCATTATGGTTAAATTATACCATGATGCTTGTATTAACTTCCAACATATCAAAAGATCAATGGTGACAAACAAAACAAAGCACAAACAAGTGGCTACATAAGAATGGCAATGATAAAATCTTTTAAATCATGCATTTAGTTGCATATCATTTAATCATGCATTTAGTTGCATATCATTTTAATCTTGCATTTAGATGCATATCATATCATTTTGCATTTAGTTGTATTTCATTTTTAATCTGGCATTAGTCTCACATCATTATCATTATCATACATCTCATTTTCAAGATCTATCTCATCAACATCATCTAGTCACATTCATCATTACATCCCTCAGATGTATATCTATCACATCATCATGGAATATCTCTTCACTTTCATATCTTCATCATTCTTCAAAACTATCATCTATCATGTCTTATAAAGAATGTATCTTTCCTGAAACTAGATGTTTTGATTAGGTCTTATACAGGATATATCGTTCTTGACACCAGACACTTTGATCATCCATGTCTTATACAAGAGGTGTCATCCTTGAAACCAGACTTGATCTCAATCTTATCAATTCTATCAATCCATTTCATTTGATCCATTCTATCATGTCTTATACATGATGTATCTTTTCTGAAACCAGATGTTTTGATCAAGTCTTATACATGATATATCGTTCCTAAAACCAGACGCTTTGATCATCCATGTCTTATACAGGAGGTGTCATCCCTAAAACCAAACTTGATCTGAATCTTATCAATTCTATCAATCCATTCTATCATGTCTTATACAGGCTGTATCTTTCCTGAAACTAGATGTTTTGACCAGGTTTTATACAGGATATATCGTTCCTAAAACCAAACGCTTTGATCATCCATGTCTTATACAGGAGGTATCATCCCTGAAACTAGACTTGATCTCAATATTATCAATTCTATCAATCCATTTCATCTATTCCATTCTATCACGTCTTATACAGGATATATCATTCCTGAAACTAGACGTTTCGATCATGCATGTCTTATATAGGAGGTGTCATTCCTGAAACTAGACTTGACCTCAATCTTATCAATTCTGATCAATTCCAATCAATCTTATAAATCTAATCCATATGATCAATCATATCATTATCCCCATACATGAGCATATCATATCGACAACATGCTAGAAAAATCTACATTCATCAAATCCAACCATCATCTACAAAAGTCATATAGATTAAAAGCATATCATATAGCTCATCAAAATCAAAATCATTGCATACATATTATATCATCATGCACATGTGTGACCACATGCTGATCCAAAGGAAATCAATGCTACAAGTCAAAACCAATCATCAATCAAAACAAATAATGTCCAAAGTCCCTGAATATCATATCGAGAAATCAATCCAAATCCATATTGAAAATCAATCCCGATCCATATTGAAATCAATCAATCCAAAGTCGCCGGATATCATATCCAAAATCAATTATCCATATCGAGAAATCAAAGATCCATATCGAAAATCAATCAGAACCCATATCAAATCAGGACCCATATCGAATTAGGACTCATATCGGAAATCAAATCAAGATCCATATCGCAAGCAACATATCAAGATCCATATCGAGAAATCAAATCAAATCAGATTCATATCACAAGCAACAAATCATGACCCATATCAACAATCAAGATTCATACCAATACGACCTTGGTGGACATGTGGGACATTTATGCGTTATGCCCACATTAGTCTTCCTCATTTCTTCAAATCCTTGGTGGATGTGTGGGACATGTACACGCTATGCCCACATTAGTCTTCATCACCTTATCAACATCATTATCGGGAGATGAATCAATAATATGCATTCAACATAGTCAATATTCTCATATTGCAATCAATTCAAAAACTCTCATCAAATCAACAAATTTTTCAAAATCCTTGATTCATCTCTCAAGGGGGCATCATCAATATCATTCATCAAATCTGGGGAATCATATCGACATTTAGACACAAACATCATATCCGACAAAAATTTCTTTGAATCAACATGTGCACACACGTCACTTCAAAGAGGGACAAAATGTAGATGTATAAATCTGACCACTTTTCTAAATGAATATTTAATATTCATTTTAACCCTATTCCTCTATTTAATTAAATTATTTTTAATTAAATTCTCCACATTCATCTATTTAATTAAATGAATTACTCAATTTATTTAATTAAGCTTACCTAAACCTTTTCTAGCTTTTAATTAAATAAATCACTTTATTTAATTAATTACCCTTTCTCCCTTTTTAATTAAATTGATCTTTGCAAGTAAATAAATCTAATTTATTTATTTAAATCTCCCACTTGTATTTATGCAGGTTGCTTCCATTTTATTGAAATAAAGTAATTTATTTTAATTAAAATCCCCTCCATCCACTTGCATTTTCCTACATCTCCCACTTGCCTTCTAAACCCCCCTTCTAAATTCTTCTAATCCCTTCCAATTAGCCTAATCCATCTCCTAATTATTTTCACGTCCCTAAGAAAAGATAAGTCACTTCTCAAAGCCTCGAAAGTTTTTCAAATGCATTAAAGGCTTTATGTCTTCAACAAGTTAACCCTCAAAGTCTTTCAAACCATTAATGGCTAACTCACCCATCCTTTCATGGTTAGAAAAATTCTCTCTAGCTCAACCCTCATCTGACCCAAGGGTCTCATCAAGCATTCATGGCTTTACCCTTGGTTATCCCTTTAACCCTTGCACAAGAGCATACCCCTTGGATAAAAGCTTTATCCAATGGATGACCCTAACCTAACCTTAACCTTACCTCCTAAGGTAACCTTCATGTCTTCTCAAGTATTTAATACTTCTTACATCTCCTCTCAAGCAACCTCTTGTTGATAATTGTCACCATTTCATTGGTGAGAATTGTGAACATGAATTGATTAACTTTCAATCGTGGCCCTTGTTAAGATTACTCAATCTTAACCATCCATTGCCCTATTTTTTCTATAAATAGGGCTCGCATTCTCTCATTTGGATATAGAAGTCTTTGTGTATCAAAATTATAGTCATTTTGCTAGTGATATAGAAGTTTTATGCATCAAGTTTATAGTCATTTTATTAATCATTTAGCTCTCATTGTTTAATCATAATAGCATTTAGAAGCATTTTCAATATCATAGCATATCCATGTTAGACTAGTATATCATGTTAAGATAAGTTTACTAATCCTTTATCATAGCATCATATTCATACCAGTTTAATCATCCCAGTTTCAATATCATACATGTTTTAGGAACTCATTCATGCTTATTAAACAAACATCACTCATTCTTGGAGTTGTCATTCCTAAGCCACTTTGCTCAATGATCTGAGAGCAAGAGTAAGACCCCAGGAATCTTGTGAGATAGAGAACAATGGGACACCCCTTGGGAGGTTGAGCTATCTCACATAGTTCCTATAACTTGCACAAAGAGTCTCATTGGTGTGTGGACCTTTTGAAACTTAATTTTATGTTTCTATCACCCTCATTTCCTGCACACACTACTGCTCATGGGGAGTAGTCAGCTTTGTAATTCAGTAGTTTTTGTCTTTGCTTTGATATTTTTGTCAGATTTCTGACATTGATGTCAAAGGGGGAGTGATATTAATGTTAAAAAGAAAAAGAATGTGAAAAATAAAAGAAAGGGGTATAGATATTGATGAGGGAGAAATTTAGATCTTTATAGAGATATTATTCATAGGGGGAGTTTGGTCTTTATTTTTTAGAGCTGTATGTGGGACATTGTTGGTTGTCTTCCATTGTGGGAGACTTGTTTGGCATTTCTTTTTACTTAGATGTTTTTCACATCTAGTGTTTCCATCAATGCCAAAGGGGGATATTGTTGACCATTTGGTGGAATTGGTTTTGTGTTGTATTGATGCCAACACTAGCTGTTTGGATGCTTTATCGACACCCTTCTGGCCCCGATAGGTTGAGTGGCTTCTAGTTGACTTGGATCCAACATGATCTGGTAGGCTCTGGTATAGTTTGGTGATGGAATTGGCTTGTTCATGATACTCATGCTCATATTTGGTCAGTTGGTTTTGGTCTGATGATCAAATGCTATCCTGTTTTCTTTGAAGCTTAGTTTTTAGTTCCCGTGAGGGTTTCACTGACAGAGCTTTTGGTGGAGATCTTTGATGAATTGCATAAGTGGTATTGGTGAATCTTGTAGTGGAGTTTCAGGATTCTATTGGTGATCATGTTCGAGACTTGGCGGATGGAGATCATTTCTATAGCATGTGGACCTATATTGGGTCCCAGTTGATCTAGGTTTTTGACCGACTTTAATGTAACGTGTGGATATGACCTATTGATGTATTTCCAAGATGTCTTATGTGTTGGATATTATTTGTTTGGCCTTAGGCTGACATGGTTTGTAATTATGTAATTGGTTTATTATATGGTGGTCGACCTAATTGTATATGGTTGAAGGTTTATATATATAGGTGTAAGATCTCATTGTAGATCATCATGTTATTGTTAGAGGTCATGGTCAAGGAATGTAATGTGTGAATAATGTAATATCATTTAGGTAGAGGAGTTGGTTGATCATTCGAGATCAGATTGGGTTTATGTAAGAGGATTTACTCCTCCGATATTGAGTTAAACCGGAACTATATGCAGACATAGGATATGCTATTTTTTGCAGTTCAACACTTCTCCAGATTGTAGTATGGATTTCTATGTAGTTAGCGAGACTTGTTTTGTGATGAGAAGTTTTCTCTAGTTTGTTGGCCTTCCTACAAGTGCAAGCCCCTCATTTGTAATTGACATACTTACTGCAGAAGTATTATCTGACTATGGGTAGGCTTCCCACCGTGGTTTTTCCCTTTACCGGGTTTTCCACGTATAAATTTTGGTGTCATATGAATGGATTTTATTCTGTGATTATTGTTTATGCTTAATTGGTTTTACTTCTTTTCTGGTATTAATGTTTTGGGTTTCGGTATTAAATTTTTAATTTCTAATAGTTCTGGTAATCTGTGACAACTGATTCACCCCCCATTCTCAGTTGTCTTCTGGTTATTTGAACTGTCTAACAATTTTATTGGTTGGGTGATATTTTCTTGGCCTCTGGGCAACATGTTTTATGATTTTATTTCACTATTATGTAATGGACTTATGGAATTATCATTTGGGAGGTTGACCTAATTATCTAGGTCTAGGATTTGTATAAATATATGTAAGATCTCACTACAGATCATATGCAAGGAGAAAATAATGTAATAATCATTAGAGTAGAGGATTTGGTTGATCATAGGTGATTGAGTTTGGTTTATGCAAGAAGTTTAAGACCTCTGGTATTGAGCTTAAGTGAGACTATAATTAGGTATGTTTAATTCTATCATAGGCAGTTCTTCTTTTCGAATTGTAGTTCGAATGTTTTGAGGTGATTAACCACATTTGTAGCCAATGAGACTCCATTGTGATGAGCAATGCGCCTTCCTTCATGTGCAGGCCCCTTTTGTAATCACATACTTTCTGCAGAAGTATCATCTGATTGTGGGTAGGGTTTCCCTTTGTTGTTTTTCCCTTTACTTGGTTTTACACATATAAATCATGGTGTTATGTGGCATGGATGCATGGTATTGATTCTCTAGTTTATAATTATGTTTTAATGCTTTATCAATTATTCTAGTATCTATTCTCTACTATTCTTGTATAAGGTTTTAAGTGCTTTAATTCACATAATTTGTTGACAATTGATTCACCCCCCTCTCAGTTGTCCATTGATTATCCTAACATTCACATTGTCCTCCTTGCTCTCTTGCAGCAATATTATTTATCAATGTTCTTTTCAACTTGTGACAACATCTTTGATTGGTGGGAATCCTGTTATGTGATCAATCTATATATCGGTGGCCTACACATACTTCACCTCTAGTGTTGATGTGATTCTTGTAACATTCTACCTCTTCATCGAAATCAACATCCCAGCATGTTGCTCTCTTACTGGGCACACTCTTACCGGTTAGTAACCACTTAATGCTAACACAATACTTACCAGTCATTATATCATACCAGTCTCCAGTACATGTCTTAAACACAATTCAACACTAACTTATGTACTGATGACTCCAATGATCAATTTGCTTGATGAAATTCTCTTCGTTACTAGTGACCTTCTCTGCTAGTTGACATCAATGACACCATTACCGGTATGCATCAATGACAACACTGCTCATCAATCTCCCATACCGGTTTCCATCATATACCAGTTGACATCAATGACAACATAATGCCAACAAAAAATAAAAGACATACCCTCACAAGGGGTTCTCATTGATCTGACTTGTATGGTTAATGTGATATTTGAATAATTTATTTTAACCTTATAAATACATCAAGTGACATATGATAAATCTAATGTGGCGATTAAAATATTTGATGGTTTCTCTTGTCCTGCTATTGCTTCTATCACACTTTCTATTGAGGTTGGCACTAAATGCTAGATATTGTCTTTGCTATCATTCTTACATCTAATAAATTTTATGTGAATTTGGGACATCCTTGGCTCTCTTCCATGAAAGTTGATGAGACCATAAATTGGCTCATATTTGACCCATTAAAATAATATATTTCTTCTTAGTGTATTGTTTTTTATTAAAGTAAAAGTAGATTTTGAAGGGGCCCCAAAACCCTTTACAAAAGGACCTTACAAGATAAAAGCATTAAGAAACCAGGAGGAACAAACTTTAGGAAAACCAGCAAAATAACTAGAAAAAACCAGCTAAAAGCCCCAAAAAACCAGCAAAAAACTAGCCAGACCCGACAAAAGGAACTAATTTATGTTTTTTAGGGCATTAGCCAAGTTAATGCTAATCCCATACAATTCTTTGATATTATCCCTAATATTAGGGATATCCTTAGCAAAAGAAGCAACAACTTTCTTAACACTCGCTCTAGTTCTCTTTACTGCTCCACTAGGTGTAGCTTCTCCACTTCCAATCTCGATTGCATCTTCATCCATGTTGAGGTCCACCACTAGTTTGGGAGAGTTGGAGTTATCAAGGACCTTCGAAATATCCTCTAGGTTCTTTGTAACAACAGACAAGATATTCGAGATAATACCCAACAGGTTTTTCATCGCCACTTTCCCTTCTTCCAGATAGTCAATCTGAGCTGCCATTTTTTTAACTTTTTCCTCCATGTCCTACTTCCATTGCTTCTGATTCTTGTCATCTTCCTTCCTTTTCTCATCCAACTATTTCCCATTTTTTTCTAGGTTCTTCAATAGTTCATATGTCCATCTGTCATAACCCAGTCTAGCCTCAGTGAGTTTTTTAAGGTTATCCAGGAATAACCCTTCTCCAACACTTTCCTTATCCTCACTAAAACTATCCTTAGCCGTATCCTTCTTGGGTTCCTTGTTCTTCTCCCTCTCAGAATTCAAATCATTTTCCTCATTATCCTTATCATCCAAATCCACCATAGGTTGGTTGTTGTCATTGCCTAAGCTAGCACTGTGAATTGGGCTATCATTGTCGGGCTCATTCTCACCTTCTTTATCCTCTACACCCACATCCTCATCTTTCCAACTGTCCTCACCCTCTGACTCATCCATTTCCATTTCACTTCCCTCTTTTCTAGTTTCCTCTGTGTCATTCTTTTCATCATGGGCTTTCATTCCAGTGGCACTCTTGCTTTTTTTCTAGAAGTAGCCTCCTCCTTGTTGGGTTCACCTTCCTCCAAGTTTCTCTTGCCTTTCCTTGGAGAAGCAGATAACCTCTTGTTTTCTTGCATGGAAAGGGTTTTACATTACTCATAAATGAGCAATAGGAGCCCATAATGGAGCATTGGATTCAAGGGATTCTTGTTGTGTTTATTGAGAGACCTAGACAGGGACCTAAAGAGATAGTAGGGTAGGGAGACCCTTTTCTCATGCCTGAAGTGGTTTAATAACACAAAGTGATAAGTGTGGGCCTTGGAAAAGCGACCCTCAATAGTTATGTATTCCATGATGGCATTCAAAACCCAGCCCCATATTTTCTTGATATTGGAGGCTTCGTAATAACCCTCTATGGCTTTTCCAATTTTAGCCCTCTCCTTTTCCTTATGTGGGAAAATATTTACCACATTATTGGAAACTTTAAGATCTCTAAAAAAATTGAGCCCTGAGTGGGGCATACCTATTACAGTCACGATGAGGCCTGCATCCAATTTGAGCCTCACACCATAGATTTTAAAGGACCCATTACTCCAATTTTCAGAAATTTTGGAGACTGTGAGATTGACCCTACCTTTGTCATAATCACCCAGCTTCTCCATGAATTTCGTTAGGGACCATTTTTATAGCTTCACCCAAACTTCTGGCATATCCTTCCATCTGGATGTGTTTTCTAGTTCTTCCCTCCTTAAATCACCTCCCATATTCAATTTCAGACTTTCACCTCTGTTCTTCTGCAAACTCAAAACTTTCTTCCCGTTGTCTCTCAAAATTTTGAAAAAGATGACCCACAAAGTGTGTGAAGTGATATTATATTTGATTGGGATTTTGTCACTTTTCCAAGTAATCATTACCTTTCTATCAATGCATAAATTACTCATATCAACTATCATGATTATGCGGTCCTTCTTTCCCCGTAAATCTATCCTTTCTGAGGAGCTCTTTAATACTTGTATTAATATTTTCCCCAGGCCAAATTGTTTGATATTCGAAGTTAATGCCTAAGTTCGCCAGACAGTCCGCCACCATATTTTTCTCTCTAAAGGCATGTTCTATTATTATTACTTTAAAACTAGCAATAATTTCCCTATCTTTCAAAATAATGTTTTCAATGAACCACGATGGCTCGGTTTCCCCCTTCAAACACTTAATAATATTAAGTGAGTCTCTGTCAAGCCATAATTTATCATGATTTAGGTTCTTAGGAATAATTAGAGTATTCAACGCAGCTGAGGCTTCATCAAAATGACTGGTTTGACTCCCCAAAGGACCAACAACCGCCACTAGGCAACTTCCAGCAAAATTCCTAACAATGCCCCCATAACCAGCTTTACCTAGATTCCCCTTAGAAGCCCCCATGAAAGTTGGCCTTTATCCATCCCTGAGGTGGGAAACACCAAGCAAGACCTTCTCTATCGTTCTCCTTACTAGATTTGGTAGTGGAAAGGTTCCACCTATCATTGAAGTCTTCTTTAGCAACTGGTCCATCATCAATACCATTGATGCATTCAAAGATACTCCTGTAAATTTTATCCACCACCACTTTAGGGTTGGTAGTCCTTTTTTTTTTTGCAGAAGTTTAACAACTTGAGGAGATCCAATGTCTACTAATTATTTTAGAAAGGATAGTCCTAAACTTGATGGAACCAACTATGGAATATGGAAAATCAGAATGGAGACACATCTGAATTGCATTGGTAAAGACATCTAGGAAGTTACTAAGAATGGTTATACTGCTACTGTAGTTGGTCAACCTGCTCCTATTACTTTAGCTAAAGATGAAGAAAATAATTGCAAAGCAAGAAAAGCACTTTTGAGCGCATTATCAGATCAACAAATCATGGAATTATCAGATAGATCTACTGCAAAAGCCATTTGGGATCATTTGGAAACACTGAATGAAGGGGATTCCACAGTCAAAATTGCAAAACTTGAAAGCTTCCGAGTCAGGTATGAACATCTGAAAATGGAAGAAGATGAAAGAATTTCTTCTTTTATGGAAAGAGTAAATGAAATTGTTTTAGGTATCAAATGTTGTGGAGGAACCTTGAGTGAAGATGAGATTGTTTCAAAAATCTTAAGAGGCTTGCCACCGGCATATAAAATGAAGGTTACTACTATTAATGAGTTGAGAACAATGCCTAATACATCAATAACTAGGGATACATTGATTGGAAAACTTTCAGCTTTTGAAATTGAGGAATTTGGTCCTGTTGCTACTATAAAAATTGATTTTGCCTTCAAAGCATCAACATCATCTGCTCCATCTTTTGACAAATCAGACTGGAGAGCCTTTTATGCAAGTGAACTTGAAGAAACTAGGAAGGAGAATAAAGAGCTTGAAGAACTTGAAGCACTATTTGCAAGAAAAATGCCAAAAGGTCCAATTGGAAGTAAGTATGAAGGTAAAGCACCCTTTAAATGTTTCAACTGCAATAAGATTGGTCATATGGCTTCAAGATGCCCTGATAGACATGCTAGACTAAGAGAAGAAGCTAGAAGGACATACAAACCTAATCCTGAATATCAGAGATACAGATTTAAGAAAAACAAAGATAAATCTTGTTACATTGTTGATGAAGGTGTGACTGATGATTCTGATGAGGATCCAATAGACAACATATGGGTCTTTGTTGCTATAACAGAAGATCAACCGGTACCTATTGTTCAACTGGTAGAACAAGCCCTAGTAGCTAAAGTTGAATCAAAGGATGAATGGATTATTGACTCAGGATGCTCACATCACATGACAGGAGACAAAGGCAAATTCTTGAACTTTCAAGAATACAATGGAGGTTTAGTAAGATTCAGAGATGACAAAGCCTGTTCAATCAAAGGTAAGGGTTCAATATCTCTTGATGGTAAACATAACACTGACAATGTTTAATATGTTGAAAGATTAAAACATAATCTTTTAAGTGTTGGTCAATTAGTTGAGAAAGGTTTTCAGTTACAATTTAAAAATGGAAAATGCAAAATCATGAATAGAACTGGTTTGGAAATTGCAACCGGTAATCAGACTAGAGGTAATATCTTTCATTTGAATAATAGTGAAAAGGCATGCTTAATTGCACATATAGATGAAAGTTGGCTATGGCATAAAAGACTATGTCATGTAAATTTTGATTGCATGGTAAAAATCAGTAGGTAAACATTGTTAGTGTTATGTTTACCATCAAGAGATATTGAACCCTTACATTTGATTGAACAAGCTTTGTCATCTCCGAATCTTACTAAACCTCCATTGTATTCTTGAAAGTTCAATAATTTTCCTTTGTCTCCAGTCATGTGATGTGAGCATCCTGAGTCAATAATCCATTCATCCTTTGATTCAACTTTAGCTGCTAGGGCTTGTTCTACCAGTTGAGCAATAGGTACTGGTTGATCTTCTGTTATAGCAACAAAGACCCATCCGTTGTCTACTGGATCCAAACCAAAATCTTATTAACCAACTTAATGCTTAATACCGGTAAGACAGTTAAATGTGCCGATAAACAGTGTTAACAGGAAATGCTGTACCGGTAAGAATTAATGCATGAAACATAAGCACAAAGTCAACCACAACACATGACACAAATATTTGTACATGGAAACCCTGTAAGGGGAAAAACCACGGTGGGAAACCTTACCCACAATCAGATGATACTACTGTAGATAGTAAGTGTACAAAGAGGGGTCTGCACATGCAGAAAGGCCAACAGCCTAGAGCTCATTGCTCAAACACAAATGGGAGTCACACTGACTATAGTTGGATGGTTAAATCCAATGAGAATGTACTGCACAAAATAGCATCTTCATATGCTGGATTCAGTACCGGTGTAATGCTGATATGCTTCTACAAAAACCTAACTTCACCTTCAAATGATGTCTTCATGTATATCTCTGCTTGATATCCTTCCTTAAATCTTTTTCACATTCCACACTTGATCTTACAAATAAGATCTTACATTTATACCATACCCTAAGACCAATTTTAGTAGGTCGGCTCTACAAGATATTACAATAAAACATTTTACAAATAATACAATATCCGATGTAATAACCGATTGAACATGTCGGCTTAATTCTTTTATAACAATAATAAATCATCTCCATAGCATGCCATGCTGATCTGGAAAAGATAAACCTGCTGATGTAACCCTAGATAACTTGGACCTATTTGCCGGTAAAAGCAAATATGCAAATAAGAATATACCAATGATATTACTTCAAGGAAAAGTGTCCACATGATGTCTTCGACATTACCAAGTGTCTTCCATGTCATTGCAGGTACCAGTGAACATTATATCCTGCCGATTAACCGTATACCGGTGATTGTTTGAATAGTTTACTGATTGCCGGTGAATGTTGCTGGATTTCCAAAGTAGGTGTATTTAGCAGGTGTTGACATCAATGACAAAACCATACCAAAATACCAACAATCTCCCCCTTTGGCATTGATGGCAACACAAGATGGAAAAACCATCAAAGTGCCAAAATAGAAATGCCAAGTACAAAAACCAATTCTCCCCCTAGGAGTAATATGTGTTTATACAAAGATTTATTTACAATACCAATCTCTCCTCAAAAAGATAATGCATTTTTCCATATATTTTTCCTTAATGTTTTTCCATATATCTCTCCCCCTTTGACATCAAATGCCAAAGTCACAAAAGGTCAAGTTCATACAAAATACCAACCAATTCAATATACCAACTACTCCCCCTGAGAAGTAGCTTCCTCATCAAATATTAGAATAAAAGATTTGTCCATTTAATTCTATCGGTTGATGACAATCATCAACTGTCTAAGTCTCTACCGGTGGAGGTAAGACTCTGAGCTGATCTCTGAGATACTCAAAAGTTTCCTTAGGCAAAGGTTTTGTAAAAATATCTGCAAGTTGTTCTTTAGTATTCACATAAACCAGTTTTATTTCCTTTTCTTCAACTTTTTCCCTTAGAAAATTCAGTTTGATAGAAACATGTTTTGTTTTAGAATGTAATATTGGATTCTTAGATATATCAATTGCTGCAGTGTTATCACAATATATAGTAATAGGTTCCTTGCATTTTACCTTTATGTCTTTCAACATTTGCTTAAGCCAAAGTACCTGTGTACAGTTTGTTGCTGCTGCAACATATTCTGATTCTGCTATTGATAAAGATGTACAACTCTATTTCTTACTTAACCAAGAAACTAATCTCTTTCCAAGAAAGAATGCTCCTCCAGTGGTGCTCTTTCTATCATCCACATCTCTTGCCCAATTTGCATATGTGTATGCATATAGATCAAAATTTTCATCTTTAGGATACCATAATCCAAGATTTGTTGTGCCTTGTAAGTACTGAAAAATCCTTTTTATTGCTGATTCATGATTTTCCTTGGGATTACTCTGAAATCTAGAAACTATACATATTGCATTCATAATATCAGGTCTAGTTTGTGTCAAAAATAGTAAACCTCCTATCATAGATTTGTATCTAGTTGGATTAATAGGTGTAGATTCATCCCTTTGAGATAATTTGTCATTTGTAGTCATCGGTGTGCTTACCGGTTTAGAGTTCTCCATCCCAAATTTCTTGAGTAGTTCTTTCAAGTACTTAGATTGACTCAAAAATATGCCTTTATCAGTCTGTAAAATCTGCAATCCTAAAAAGAATTTTATTTCTCCAATCATAAACATTTCAAATTCATGCTGCATTTTAAGAGAAAATTCTTTGCATAATCCATCTTCTCCTCCAAAGATTATATCATCAACAAATACTTCCATAATCAAAATGTCATCATTAGTTACTTTGTAATATAAATTGCTATCTGCATTTCCTTTAGTAAAACTAATTTTTAAAAGACACTTATCCAATCTTGCATACCAGGCTCTTGGAGCTTGTTTTAGTCCATACAGAGCTTTTCTTAATCTGCAAACCATATCATTATTATCTGTCAAAGAAAATCCATTAGGTTGTTCAATATAGACTTCCTCTTCAAGATCTCCATTCAAAAATGCACATTTAATATCCATTTGATAAACTTTGTAATCCTTGTGAGCTGCAAAGGCCAAGAATAATCTAACTGCCTCAATTCTGGCTACCGGTGCAAAGGTTTCAATGTAATCAACTCCTTCTTTCTGAGAATATCCCTTACACACTAGTCTTGCTTTATTCCTGACAACCTTACCATCTTCATTGAGTTTGTTTCTAAATACCCATTTGGTTCCAATTACATTTTTATTTTCAGGCCAGGGAACTAATGTCCAAGTATTATTTTTCTCAATTTGTCCTAATTCTTCTTCCATAGCTTTAATCCAAAATTTATCTTCACATGCCTCATTGATAGATAATGGTTCAATTTGAGAAATAAGACATACTTCTTCATTTTCCAATCTTCCTCTTGTCATGACTCCTTTAAATTTGCTTCCAATTATCTGATCTTCAAAATGATTCAGTCTTACATACCGAGGTGTCTTAGTCTGTTGTTGTTCTTCAATTACTATGGTATCCTCTGATGATACCGGAGTAACTGGATCATCGTTCTATACTAGTGGATTTACTGTTGGTTCATTTGTCATAATTTCTGTTACCGGTTCAGAGTCTATATACCTTGAAGTTTCTCTGAATTGTTCATCAATCTTTACATTTGTACTCTCAACAATTTTCTGTAATCTTTTATTAAAGCATCTATAAGCTTTACTCTTAGATGAATAACCAAGAAATATTCCTTCATCACTTCTAGGATCAAACTTGCCAATATACTCATCTCTTCTAATATAACATTTACTTCCAAAAATTCTGAAATACTTAAGAGTAGGAGTATTACCAAACCATAGTTCATGAGGGGTTTTACTGGTTTCACCTTTGATGTGAACTTTGTTGAATGTATAGACAACAGTGCTTACTGCCTCTCTCCAGTACACATGTGGTAGATTTGCTTCTGATAACATACTTCTTGCTGCATCCAAAATAGTTCTATTTTTCCTTTCAACAACTCCATTTTGTTGTGGTGTCCGAGGTGTTGATAACTGTCTTTTGATTCCATTTACTTCACAACATGTATTAAAATCTCTAGATGTGAATTCTCCTCCTTGATCTGATCTTAAACATTTAATTTTCTTACCGGTTTCATTTTCAACCATTGCTTTGAATAGTCTGAACTTCCCAAGTGCTTATGATTTTTCTCTGAGAAAAGTAACCCAACACATTCTAGAATAATCATCAATAATTAGCATGAAATATCTATCACCTTGTAAGCTTTTAGTTCTAGTCGGACCACATAAATTAGTGTGAATTAAATCAAGAGCATTATTGGATTTTTCTGGAATACTTTTGAAACTAGTTCTAACTTGTTTTCCAAATTGACATTCCTTGCAAATTGTATTCTGAGGTTTCATAAATTTAGGTAGATCTCTAACTGCCTTAGAAGTACTGATTTTTACCATGCAATCAAAATTTACATGACATAGTCTTTTATGCCATAGCCAACTTTCATCTATATGTGCAATTAAGCATGCCTTTTCACTATTATTCAAATGAAAGATATTACCTCTAGTTTGATTACCGGTTGCAATTTCCAAACCAGTTCTATTCATGATTTTGCATTTTCCATTTTTAAATTGTGTAGTGTCGTAAATTGTACGCATTTGCTAGGGTGGTACAATTTCACACCTAGTTTAGCACCCGCCTTGACACATTTTGCATTTTGCATTGCATTTCCCCTTTAGCACTTAATTAATTAAAGTAATTAGGTCTAAGGTCCTATTTCATCATCTTCCATATCATAAAGTTGGGCCCTTTTCATTAAAGTGTGCCCCTTTCATTTTATTCCTCTAATACATCATTTAACCCTAATTAGGTCCTATTTTGAACTTGGGGGCTTGATTTCGGGGGTCAAAACATCTCGAAATCAGTTGTAACTTTGGGATTCTCTCTAAAATCATCATATCCGATGGCCCTGAAAATTTGGTGAAAAGTTGTTAGGACCATGGCGCTCGGAGAGGACCATGGCGCCCGGAGTGCACACGGTCCTGGACATTTTTCCCAAAATTTTAGGAGTGTGAACCAATCATAAAATAAAGCTTAACCCCAAGAAATTGGTGGGAGATTCAATCTCTAAGTCGGCCTAAAGTGAAATTAAGACCTAGGGTTTCATATATAAGAGCTCTCTTTCTTCATTTGAAAGGATCCAGAATTTTGGTTTGAGGGACCTTCTATGCAGCGAAAGAGCAGATCTTTGAAGACTTCAACAACATTCAACATCCATCCATCAAGCATTCATCAATTTCATTCATCCATTTAGGGCTTTGAAGACATTGAAGAGCAATAGGGGATCACCGACTGAAGATTGGCTTGTACCCCTCCCTTGGGGTTGGGTATGATTTCATGTTGTTTTCATGTCTTTGCATAAGCCTCATTATATCATTTGTATTCATGCTTTAGATCACTTTGCATCTTGATGTAGAGCATTTACTTTGTCAATTACAAGCAATTAGGGTTTACTTTCTAGGTTGCTCTAGCTTGCTTACTTTCATTTTAAGATCTTGCACACACACAAGATCTGCACACACACACAACTTTTACTATACAACTTGGCTATTCGTGGAGGTGGAAATCACCAAAGTGGGGGTTTGACTAAGGCAAAACCCTATATAGCCACCTACAACCCTTTTTAGATATAAGTGCAGATTTCCAAATTCGAAGGATGCCACGAGTTGCAGATCCGACAGGACAACACACCAAATTGCAGAGCAGAAACCTAGGACAGGGGCATGGGGCGCCCTGGTCCTGACAGGACAGGGGCACTGGGCACCTTGGTCCCTGGGACAGGGGCGTTGGGCGCCCTGGTCCCTCAGACAACAACAGTTTTCAGCACTTTTCGACAGCTTTCAGGTTGCCAAAAGGAGCAGTTTCAGGTGCAGAATCAGGTCAGTGGCGCATGCGCCCCCGTCTGGAACATTTCCACTCAGATTTTAACCCCAGGTACACATCTGCATTCTCCTCTTATCCTTGTGTTTATAGCTTTTCATCCCTTAATCTCAATCTTGCAATCTTGTTACTAGCTCATACTTGCACTCTAGGGCCAGTAGTTGAACTTGCATCATTTTATCTATCATTTCCAACAAAGGAATAGAAATCCTTATAGGTAGCCCGTGGCTCTCTCTTCCACAAAAAGAAGTAGCCAATTGTGTGATACCTCTAGGCTCTTTCGTATTCCACAAGTGTGTGATTGAAAGTGAGATTAGGGCATGTTTGCTTAGTGTCACTTTTTCCCCTACACAAATTGTAACTGAAAACCTTTCTCAACTAATTGACCAACACTTAAAAGATTATGTTTTAATCCTTCAACATAGTAAACATTGTCAGTGTTATGTTTACCATCAAGAGATATTGAACCCTTACCTTTGATTGAACAGGCTTTGTCATCTCTGAATCTTACTAAACCTCCATTGTATTCTTGAAAGTTCAAGAATTTGCCTTTGTCTCCTATCATGTGATGTGAGCATCCTGAGTCAATAATCCATTCATCCTTTGATTCAACTTTAGCTGCTAGGGCTTGTTCTATCTGTTGAGCAATAGGTACCGGTTGATCTTCTATTATAGCAACAAAGACCCATCCGTTGTCTGCTGGATCCTCATCAGAATCATCAGTCACACCTTCATCAACAATGTAACAAGATTTATCTTTGTTTTTCTTAAATCTGTATCTTTGATATTCAGGATTAGGTTTGTATGTCCTTCTAGCTTCTTCTCTTAGTCTAGCATGTCTATCAGGGCATCTTGAAGCCATATGACCAATCTTATTGTAGTTGAAACATTTAAAGGGTGCTTTACCTTCATACTTACTTCCAATTGGACCTTTTGGCATTTTTCTTGCAAATAATGCTTCAAGTTCTTCAAGCTCTTCATTCTCCTTCCTGGTTTCTTCAAGTTCTCTTGCATAAAAGGCTCTCTAGTTTGATTTGTCAAAAGATGGAGCAAATGATGTTGATGCTTTGAAGGCCAAATCAGTTTTTATAGTAGCAACAAGACCAAATTCCTCAATTTCAAAGGTTGAAAGTTTCCAATCAATGTATCCCTAGTTACTGATGTATTAGGCATTGTTCTCAACTCATTAATAACAGTAACCTTCATTTTATATGCTGGTGGCAAACCTCTTAAGATTTTTGAAACAATCTCATCTTCACTCAAGGTTCCTCCACAACATTTTATACCTAGAACAATTTCATTTACTCTTTCCATAAAAGCAGAAATTCTTTCATCTTCTTCCTTTTTCAGATGTTTATACCTGACTCGGAAGCTTTCAATTTTTGCAATTTTGACTGTGGAATCCCCTTCATTCATTGTTTCCAAATGATCCCAAATAGCTTTTGTAGTAGATCTATCTGATAATCCCATGATTTGTTGATCTGATAATGCACTCAAAAGTGCTTCTCTTACTTTGCAATCATTTTCTTCATCTTTAGCTAAAGTTATAGGAGCAGGCTGACCAGTTACAGCAGTAGTATAACCATTCTTAGTAACTTCCCAAATGTCTTTACCAATGCAATTCAGATGTGTCTCCATTCTGATTTTCCATATTCCATAGTTGGTTCCATCAAGTTTAGGACTATCCTTTCTGAAATAATTAGTAGACATTGGATCTCCTCAAGTTGTTAAACTTCTACAAAAAAAAGAGGACTAGGCTCTGATACCAATTGTAGGTCCCGGGGACAACTGAGAGGGGGGGGGTGAATCAGTTGTCTAATAAATTCAAACCAAAATCTTATTAACCAACTTAATTCTTAATACCGGTAAGACAGTTAAATGTGCTGGTAAATAGTGTTAACAGGAAATGCTGTACCGGTAAGAATTAATGCATGAAACATAAGCACAAAGTCAACCACAACACATGACACAAATATTTGTATGTGGAAACCCTATAAGGGGAAAAACCACGGTGGGAAACCTTACCCACAATCAGATGATACTACTATAGATAGTAAGTGTACAAAGAGGGGTCGGCACATGCAGAAAGGCCAACAGCCTAGAGCTCATTGCTCAAACACAAATGGGAGTCACACTGACTTCAGTTGGATGGTTAAATCCAATGAGAATGTACTACACAAAATAACATCTTCATATGTTGGATTCAGTACCGGTGTAATGCTGATATGCTTCTACAAAAACCTAACTTCACCTTCAAATGATGTCTTCATATATATATCTCTGCTTGATCTCACATATATCCTTCCTTAAATCTTTTTCGCATTCCACACTTGATCTTACAAATAAGATCTTACATTTATACCATACCCTAATACCAATTTTAGTAGGTCGGCTCTATAAGATATTACAATAAAACATTTTACCAATAATACAATATCTGATGTAATAACCGATTGAACATGTCGGCTTAATGCTTTTATAACAATAATAAATCATCTCCATAGTGTGCCATGTTGATCTGGAAAAGATAAACCTGCTAGTGTAACCCTAGATAACCTAGACCTATTTGCCGGTAAAAGCAAATATGCAAATAAGAATATACCAATGATATTACTTCAAGGAAAAGTGTCCACATGATGTCTTTGACATTACCAAGTGTCTTCCATGTCATTACAGGTACCGGTGAACATTATATCTTGTCGGTTAACCGTATACCGGTGATTGTTTGAACAGTTTACTAATTGCCGGTGAATGTTGCTAGATCTCCAAAGTAGGTGTATTTAGCAGGTGTTGACATCAATGACAAAACCATACCAAAATACCAACAAGATACTCCTGTAAATTTTATCCACCACCACTTCAGGGTTGGTACTTTTATCCCTAAAAATCCCATTGTGGTGCTCTTTCCAGATATTCTAGATAACATTAGAGAAGGTAAGTTTCCAAAGCTTCACAATCTTTGGGTTGGAATTAGGGTAGTGCCATTGCTACCAGGATTCCCCTAGAGAGTTTGGAAAAACCCAACTCAACTTCTACCTACTTAAAATAATTTTCCAATTTTCCTGGCTGAAAGTACAGTGATGGAGAATATGGCAAGCAAACTCTTCTTCCCTGCAACAAAGAGAAGACCTATTAGGAAAAAAAAATCCTTGCTTTTGAAGGTTGTCCAGAGTTAATACCTTGTTTTGGATAAAGATCCAAAAAAAGATATTAACTTTAGGAACTAACTTCTTATTCCAAACTTTATCCCAAATAGGAATTTCTTCCATAACTTTATTTCGGATAGCCACAGCCGAGGACACAAAATACTTCCCATCTGGGGTGTACCTCCATATCAAACTATCCTCTTTGTTGTCTCTTAGAATTTTAGAAGAAAGCACAATCTAAAGAAACTTTAACCTCGGACACTACTGGCTAAAATCAATCCATTTCCCATTTCTCTAGTAATCTCTGACCAAACCCCCATACCTTCTTTTGAACCAATCTTTCCAATCATAAAGGATTGGAATTTCCTCGAGAGGTTTATCCATAATCCATCTATCTTCCCAAAATATTATACTTCTACCATTCCCCAGATCCCACATTCTTCCAGCTACAACCCAACTTTTAGCCAATTGAACTGCATTCCATATTGCAGAACCTTCAACAATAAAAGATTTATCTAAAAATTGTTCCTCAAAAGGTTGCATGTGAAGATATTTATTTCTCCAGATTAAATTCCACTCTCTTTCCTCCCCTTTCATCCTCCAAATTTATTTAGCTAATAAGGCATTATTCATAGAGCTTATATTCCTTAAACCCAACCCCCCAGAGGCCTTAAGAGAGCAGAATTTATTCCAAGCAATAAGGGGAATTCTATTCTTGATTTCCACTCCTGACCAAAGAATTTTTTTTTGGATTCTTTCAATTGCTTCCTCAAACTTTCTAGGGATTTTAAACAAACTGAGGGCATAAACATGCAAGTTTTGGAGAGTGGCTTTGAGAAGCGTAACCTTGCCCGCTTGACTAAGGACTGCCAATTTGGAGTTGAATCTGTCAACCAACTTAATCCAAAAATTATCCACAGGCTTAATACAAAGGGGAAGCCCAAAATAAGTAGAGGGAATCTCAGCTATTTTACAACCAATAATTCTTTCAATCCTTAATTATCTTTGAACAGGGGTATTGTTGAAGAACAAAGAGCTCTTATCCCAATTAATTTTTTAACCAGAAGCAGATTCATAAATATTCATAACATTCTTCATATTTTTAGCTTCCCTAATAGTAGCTTCCCCCATAGTGATTGAGTCATCAACAAACTGTTCATGAGTACAAGTAAAATTGGAGGAAGAAGGTTTCAATCCTTTGAGATTGCCTTCTTCCATATTTTTAAAAATAAATCTACCCAAACTTTCAGCTAAAATAGTAAACAAGATTGGGGAGATGGGATCCCCCTGTCTAAGACCTCTAGTGCTTTTGAAGAAACTTGTTGGGGATCCATTAACAATAACAACAGAAGAGGAAGTTTCCATCAATTGAGAGCAAAGTTGAATAACTTTTTCTCCAAATCCAAAGGCTTTCATAATTCTTAAGAGAAACTGCCAATTCACTCTATCATAAGCTTTAGCCATATCTAACTTAAGAAAAAAGCTCTGATTATTAGCCACCGTTAGAGAATGGATATTTTCATGAACTGAAATAATGGAATCCAGAATCTATCTACCAAGGACAAAAAAATTTGCTGGGCAGAGATAATTCTAGGAAGAATATCCAGTAGTTTAGAAGTAAGAAACTTAGACAAAATCTTGTAAACAGAGTTGCAGAGACTAATAGGTCTAAACTTATTAAGAGAATCAGCTCCAGAGATCTTTGGAATTAGGACAATGAAGGTCACATTCATTTCTTTTACAAGCCTTCTAGAACCAAATAATTATTTAACTCCTTTATAGATATCAGTCTCCACAATATGCCAAAAAGATTGGAAAAATAACATTGGAAAACAATCTGGTCCAGGAGACTTATCTCCCTGAAAAGAGAACACTTCCTTTTTGATTTCCTGACTAGAAGAAATTCAGGACAAATGTTTGTTGTCTTCCTCAGTCAAGGTAGAAGGAATAGCTTGCAGTAGGAGGTTTTGGTTATTGGCGTCTAGATTATCCACTTCTCCCAAAAGGGTGCTAAAAAAATCCAGAGCTTCCTTTCTTATATCATTATCCTCTATTAAAATTCCTCTATTATAGGATAACCTAGATATTCTATTAATTGCCCTATGCTTAAGAGAAGTGAAGTGAAAAAACCGGGTATTTTTATCACCTTCCTTCAAATACAAGGCTCTTGATCTTTGTCTCCAGAAAGTCTCTTCATTAGAAATAATGGTGTGGTATTTAGACAACAGACCATTTTCCACCAACCTCAACTCTTCATAAAGCCCATCCTCTTGGATTTTATCTTGAACTTCTTTTATTTCAGTTTTAATTTGAATCTTACTCTTGAAGATATCCCCAAAAATCTCTTTGTTCCAAATTTTTATTTTAGCCTTTATAATATTAAGCTTTTTAACTATTCTAAATAGAGTCGTTCCCTCAACTTCAGCACTCCACCAATCTGCAACACAAGCTTCCGAAGAAGGATGGGATAACCACACTTTTTCAAATCTAAAAGGGAAATTTCTCTTAGTCAAAAAATAATTGGCAGTGAAAGAAATAGGGTAATGAATAGAACCAATCTTGATAACAGAGGCCAAAGAACAACTATACTTTGATAACCACTCAGGTGTAATTAAGGTTCTATCTAACTTAACTTGAATAAGATCAACTCCAGTTCTTCTATTAGTCCAGGTATAGTTAATCCCTTGGAGATCCACATCCATAAGATCTTGTTTACCATCAAGTTGCAAGGGAAGGCCTCCCATCTTCTCTTCCTCTTTTATCAAAGTATTAAAATCTCCCATTATTATCCATCTTTTATCATCCAAATTAAGTCTGTCTTCAGCAAGGCTTCTCCAATATTTAGCTCTCCCAATTTTGGTATTAGGCGCATAGACATTGGTTAAAACCTAGACAAAGTTATCCTTGATATGCTCAAGTTGCACAGAGTTCCTATTAAATTCAGAATAATTTCCTTACCTTTAATAGTATTTTGGTTCCAAAAAAACGTTGTTCCTCCAAAGGCTCCCTCTGAACTAGATCCTATAACTTCATTATTTTTAAATATTCTAATCCTTTCCACTTTATCCTTACACATCTTAGTTTCTTGAATAAGGACCACATCTAGTTTATGATCTCTTATAATATTACGTAACACATCCTGCTTATGAGGGGCATTCAACCCTCTTATATTCCAGGAAATTATCTTCATACTTTAACTAGGAATAGGGTTGACTCGATGGAACTCTGTGTTCCATCAGCACGGTTCTTCCAACTTTCCTGTTCCCTCTAATGTTTTAGAGAAGGTCTCCCCTGCTTTTTGTTTTGGCTTCCAACATTTGCCTTTTTCTTATTCTTGCTTCTAGTTGCGACACCTCCATTGGGTCCCTCCTTATTCGATTTTCCCTCTTTCGTACCAAGAATCCTAAGATTTCCTTCCAGGACTTCCATTTCTGCACTATGTGATGGGGTTTTACATTGAAACGGCTTTGGGCTTCCATTGGTTAATAGCAACAAAGGCTCAAGATCAAAAAGGTTAAAATCATGTGCTTCATTGAAGTCTACCTCAATTGCTTTTGTATGAGATGATGCAGACACATCATCATTGGGACTTTCCTCTACTTTCTCCTGACTAACTGGCCCTACCTCCTGGTCCTCTGGATCATTTTTATTATTTACCTCTATTCTTTGCTCATCTTCTTTAATACTTTATATTTGATAATTAGAACAGACACAAGAAGGTTTTTCATTATTACTATTCACATCCTTCTTCACCTCCTTTTCTAGCTCAATCACTTCCTTATCTGGATCACACTCTGCTAATGGGTCTCCTTTTTTCTCTTTCGTTTTCCATTTTTACTTCACACTACTATCATTCTTGTTGTTCTTACCCTTCTTAAGTGGACAATATTTTGCCCAATGGCCCGATTTTTTGCAATGAAAGCAAGCAAATGGGAGCGATTCATATTGAATCGCTTGGGTCCATTTCCCTAATTTAGATATAATCACAATAGATTGGGACATGTTCATCATTTGATTAACATTTACATAGATGTGAGCAAAAAATAACCTTGATTTAGCCACAGTCATTGGGTTGATCGAGAGAAGTTCTCCAAAAGAACTCGCTATTCCCTTAAAGACTTCCTCATTCTAGAATTCTAGCGGAACTCCCAAGAGGCGCATCCACATAGGCGCCGACACAAAAAATGACTCATCGAGAGAAAGGTTTGGAGCCCATTTCTGTAGAGCCAAAGTTGACTTGTCGAACATCCATGGACCTTCACATAGAGCCTTATTCATATCTTCTTCAGAGTTAAAAGCAAAGGAAAAAAAACCCTAGGCAACACCACCACATCCACTTGACCCTTGAGAACCTATTTCCTCCTTATAAAATTCCTGACAACATCAATGTTAGGCCTAAAACCAGTGAATCGACCAACTAATGTCATAGCTAAACTAGAGACAGTAAGATCTACTAGCTTATCTGGAACAAAAATAGCAACCAACCCTGTAACTGGATCATAAATATTTTTAACTTCCGGTAGCCCTATTTTTACCAGCGGCTTCACTACAAAAAGCGAAGATTTTTTTTCCTTACCTCTATCATGTGGGTCTCCGGTTTTGGAATCTTTGTCTTCCACCAATTTGACTATCTCCTTGTCCTCTTCTATACCTTGGGATGCCTAGAAGCCTGCCTGATTGCCAGTTCCACCCCTAGAAAGACTGCCTTCCCCAAGGAATCCACCATTTCCAGATTTGAAATTTTGGATTCCCGCTCACCGCTCTCCTTGCCGCTCCGCATCCTTCTTTAAGTTCTTAGTGTATTGTTGTAAAAGTGGATTTGAGTAATAATTGAAAGTTCTTTAGCTTGATTAAGGTAGAATATAAAGTAGATATTTTGTTTATTTTAGTTTAATAAATGTGATCCAAAATGATTCTAATATGTCTCCATGAGTGTGCAAGATGTTACAATGCAGATGAATAAGTTATTAAATAACTCATGATAAGAAGAAGCTTCAAAAACACTTGCAACAAAGAGCTCCAGACATCAACTTCACACAACTCTAGACATTGTAGATGTATTTGAAGATATTAAGAGAAGACTATTGAAGAATCCAAGAACACTCCATCAATCATAAAAAATCATGGAGAATCAGTCATTTCTAAATAAATGGGCAAAGTATTTGTTTTCTACAAGTTGTAGTTGCACACTACATTGTGTTATCTTTTTCCAACAAAGATAACTCAAGTTACCAAAGAATTCAAATGTAATTGAATTATTACAGAATATTATTCATGATGATATAAAATTATTTGGTCAACTTAATTTAAGAATAATTCCTTCATTCACGTTGAGAAGTTGAGGCTTCCTAAAAATCAAGTGCCGAGAAACTGTGAAGAACATAGTCTCAATAAAATGACCATATCTCCCTCGTTACTCAATGAAATTCAAAATGATCTAGAAAGTAGACTTGAAGGCTAAAACCCTTGTTGAGGGTTTGGAAAGATTCATAATAGTGAAGGAGCAATTTTCATTAGAAAATGACTAAGATAGATTGGCGGGATGGACAATGGTGTCAGTTTTCTCAATGTTTTATAAACGCCCCCTTCAAAAGTGGATCTTGGATCTAGATTCTTAGTGAATTGGTTTGGTAGATATGGAATTAGAATTATATAAATATCTTGCAATCAATCAAGAAAAGGGGGGGATTATAAAGGCTTGTTTTAGCCTGAGGAAATATGATAGACTAGTTTCATTTCCAGCAATGTATTTTCCAGAATTTCTTAGGGTAAAATTTGAATTCAAGTAAGTATTTTATTTCCAATAAGTGTCAATTAGATTAGCCTATTTCCTTTCATGCAAGTGTGAGATAGATTAAAACTTTCAATTCATGCAAGAGTGCCTTAGATTATCTTTAATTTCCTGCAAGTTAGAATAGACTATCAAATCAGTTTTCTTCATTCTCTTTTGCATATAGCCATGGACACCACCTTGGATTGATAAAGTAAATGATGAGGATTACAACGAACCCATAATTTTTAGTCTTGTTTCCAAGGAAAGGTGTCATTAGGGAGACGAGAAAATTAGTTTGGCAACCTTTTAGGTTTAGAAGTTACTCAAGAAATATTTATCTCTCAAATCCCCCCAAAACACCAAATCAAAACCCCCAAATACCAAATCTAAAGAGAAATATTGTTATTTTTTTTCAAAATATCCTTAGATGGAGGACCATGACTTCAAGTCCTAGCAAAGGATATTTCTTTAAAGAAAGAATTGATGGTTTATTGCTTGCAAGAGGTGGAGAACACAATGAAGAGATCTTATCTTCATTACAAAATCTTGCAAAAGAGAGACTTAATTGGAGACCTTCAAAGTCGAATAATGGTTGCCCAAATAGATTTTTGAAGTCAAAGGAGGGCTGCTCAATCAGAGATTTAAAGAACAAGGAGTTGATTCCAGTCATGCATGTACCAGATCAGAAGGAAGGATTACAATATCTCCAATCAGCCCATGCATTTGCTAGAGTCGGAAATCATGGAGAAGGTTTCCGCTTCAAAGGAAGGTGAAGCATTGGATTTCAAAAAAAATTTCTTCTTCTTTTCATTATCTTCTCTAAAAAAATTGAATGTGTGGAAACATATTGTAAGAAAGGGAAATTTTTTTTTCATAATATGTTAATGGTTATGTGTAACCTCTTTACATCATCTAGTATAGTAGGTTAGGGTAGGTTTTTTTAATGAACATAAGTGCTTTGCACATGCTATTTCCTCTTCTCCAATGTTGTAAGCATGCACTTTTGTACAAGTTGTTGAACTCAAAACTTGCTGCAAATATTTTGGCATCATGGATGATCAGTTGTTGTAGTCTTGAGATTTAGTTTTATCACTAAATATTCAAAAGCATAAAGGCAATGATGAAGCAATAAGAGTTGTTAGTCAGCATAAAGTATCAAGTTGCAACTTCCAAAATTTGAAGAAACTCTTTGCATGTATCATGCGGAAAGTGAGCTACAACTCATGCATGATGGTTGCATAAAAACTAAGGTAAAATCAGGTATTTGCTTTATTATTTTACTCTTATTCAACTTAAATTTATTTCATTCCACTCAATCCAATCAAAAAGAAGAAGAAAAAGTTTGTAAATGCTAATCAGGAGCCATCATGAGCCATCAGGAGCTACCCGGAGCTGTTGGACATTGCTGCTCCTAGCATATGTTATTGTCATTGATGTCAACATATTATTTCTTTGGTGATTTCAGATATGTTTATTGTGGTCATGGTTTGGTTTATGGAGTATTTTGAGTATCGTTATATTCTTTTGTATTAGTTTTGGTGATCCGGGAATCTTAATTGATCATATCATATGATCTGGTTTTGCAGTTTATTTTTGTGATTAGTGTTTTGCAGAGTTCAATATTTCCTTTGGTATATTTTGGTGTGATTAGATCTTGAGCTAATATTTTGATATATTGTTTGGGATGGTCTTGTGTATCTTCATTGTAGATGGTTCTTGATTTGGTGCCTTGCAAGTTATCTTTCTTCATGACAGTTGATGTTGTTTGAGTATTCTTGAGGTTCAGATGTTGATCAATGAAGATTTGATAAGTAGTGTTGGTGCAGCTATTACTGATAATTCTAATATACTTGATGGTGTTTCATAATTGTGTCTTATTTGTTTTGATAGTCCGCACTGATTATTGTGAGTTTTTTTGGTGATTTTGCCGAACCGGTGATGTTCTTCATGTTATGTGGTTTTCCTGATGGTGTAGCATGTTGTGGTTGATCTTGGCATGATTTCGAATGGTGTTTCATGTTTGGAGATTTTATTTAGGTCAATTTTATTTCATTTTTATCATTATATTGGTCTATTGGTTGATCTTTGTATCATTTGATGTAATTTTGTGGTGCAGGAGCACCTGATGGACTATATGCCTCCATGAGGCAATTTTGTAAATTTGGCTTTAGCATTGTGTTTTGATAATGTAACAAGGTATTTTAGACCATTTTGGACTTATTTGTATTGAGTTTGAGTCTTAGGAGTTCATTTTTGGGTTATATGGAAAATATTGTGAAAAATTGTCATGTTGTCAAATGTTGTCATGCAATTTTGCATTTTTTGTTGTATGTGGAAGGTGAAGGGTCAAGTCATTTAAAAGTAACTTGTAATTGATCATTGTTGGTTGGAAAATTAATAAATATGGCATTCAACATGAATTATATGAGTTGTTGAAGGTTTTTGAAAGTTGGAGAAGGATGAAATAAAGAAGGAATTTATTTTTGTAGCATCCTTGCATTGTTTTTTTTTAGTTTTCAGAATTTGCAGTCTGAAACATGCTATTTTACAGCCCTTTATTGGTATCATATTGAGGAAAATAATATATGGATGGAAATACATTTTTTTCTAGTTTCTAAATATTTTAGTCTCATTAAATTGTATTGAGTTTTGTGTAAGATATGGCAATTTTGTTGAAGGTCGTCCAGTTTGACAGTTTTTGGTGAAAATAATAGTCTAAAAAATTTATGGTATGGAAATTTTTGGTACAATAAAATCCCTAAAATAAATTGGAATAGTTTAAAAAATGATTATAGTTTAATCTAAAGGTGTTTTTGTTCAATTTAATTAAGTATTTCAACAATTATAATCAATTTGGTGTAGGTTGCTTGGAACCCTACCTAGGGTTAGCAGTTTTGGGAAAAGTATCATAACTTTTGTTTTAACAGTTGGATTTGTCTATAACTTGGAGGTTATGTTTTTATTTAGGATTTCTTAAATCTCATTGAAGAGATTGTCTTAATTATGTCTCTAGTTAAAGTTATTAAGGACTATTTTCAAGTGGCAGATTTTGTCCTAGTATGTTGATATGGTTAAAGGGTTACAAAAATCAATCTATTGTGTTGATATGAATCCTTCCTTTTGCATAAATTGGTATCAAATATTAGAAGGTTTTGGAAAGAGATTTTGGTATTTGTTTTTTGTGTTTGTGTAGGTTGAAAAGAGAACTTGGTTGCCAAAAGACTAGGTAGAGAAGAGAAAGACCTAAGTGAGGCAAAGACAAAGTGGAAGCAAGGTTAAAGGGACTTGCTTGAAGAAATGGATTTTTTGAGGAGGTTCTTGCAAGGTGGGGGCTCACAAGAGGATAAGAAAAAAAGAGACAAGAAGAAAAAGATAGGAAGAGGAAAGAGGAAATGATGAGGCAAAAAGAGTTTGAGGAAGAGATAAGAGAAATAAGGTAAGCTATGGAGCAAATGAGAAAAGACATAGAAGAATTGGACAAAAAAATTGAGATGCAACAACAAAGTTGGCACTTGAAAATAAAGAAAATGGTATTATGGACCATAAATCAGATTTTTAAAAGAAGAAAACAAGCAAGGAAAACAATCAATGATGAAGAAGAAGATTTATGGACAACATATGCATCCATTGAGAAACAATGGAATAGCAAGGTTGGAGTTGGACAAGCCAAGCAAGCTGAGATGATGATAGAGGAAGACGAACCCAAGAATATGTTGAAACAATGAGTATGAACCTTGATCTGATTTTAGTGGAAGATGATATTGAATTGGAGACAAAATCTGATTTGGTTAAGGTCAAGGATGACTTGATTTTGGAGGATCAAAGTTGGTCTCAAAGTATGATTGTATGATGTTTTCTTCATTGATTTTCAAGGAGAATAATGAATTTTCAGTTTTTTGACTTTATATATTTGTGGTCCTAACAAGAAAACAAGGTTGAAGAAAGAGAAATAGATGGGAAAACTATGGACCAAAGGTGAAGAGATCATATCTGCACCAAAAAGGAGAAAGAGTAAGGAAGGAGTACACATAGTTCTTGTTGAGATTGTAAACAAGGGAAAACCAAAGTTCAAGATGAAATCCAAGGTAAAAGGGAAGACCATAGAAGGAATCAAGGAGGATAATATAAATATGGAGACTTGTTACTTCATTCACTCCAAGAGGACTTGGAAATTTCATTTGGTCGAGAGTATGGTGCAGGAGCACCTAGTGGACTTTATGCCTCCATGAGGTAGTTTTGTAAATTTGGCTTTAGCATTTTGTTTTTATAATGTAACAAGGTCTTTTAGAACATTTTGGACTTATTTTTATTGATTTTGAGTCTTAGGAGGTCATTTGTGGGTTATATGGAAAATATTGTAAAAAGTTGTCATGTCAAATGTTGTCATGCAATTTTGCATTTTTTGTTGTATGTGGAAGGTGAAGGGTCAAGTCATTTAAAAGTCAGTTGTAATTGATCATTGTTGGTTGGAAAATGCATAAATATAACCTCCAACATGAATTCCATGAGTTTTTGAAGGTTGGAGAAGGATGAAATAAAGAAGGAATTTATTTTTGCAGCATCCTTACATAATTTTTTAAAAGTTTTTCAGAATTTGTAGTATGAAACATGATATTTTACAGCTCTTTAATGGTCTTGTATTCAAGACTATAATATATGGATGCAAATATATTTATTTTTAGTTTCTAAATATTTTTGTCTCATTAAATTTTATTGAGTTTTGTGTAAGATATGGCTATTTTGGTGAAGGTTGTCTAGTTTGACAGTTTTTGGTGAAGATATTAGTCTACAAAATTTGTGGTATGAAAATTGTTGGTACAATAAAATCCCTCAAAAGAGTTGGAAAATTTCACAAATGATTATAGTCTAATCTAAAGGTACTTTGGTTCAATTTTATTAAGCATTTCAAAAGTTATAAGCAATTTGGTGTAGTTTGCTTAGAACCCTACCTAGGGTTAGCATTTTGGGGAAAAGTGTCATAATTTTTGTTTTAACTGCTGGATTTGGCTATAACTTACAAGAAATGTTTGTATTTAGGCTTTCTTAAATCTCGTTGAATAGATTGGCTTAATTATGTCTCTAGGGAAAGTTATTAAGGATTGTTCTCAAGTGGCATATTTTTTGTCCTAGTATGTTGATATGGTTAAAGGGTTACAAAAATCAATCTATCATGTTGATGTGAATCCCCCCTCTTGCATCATTTTGTAATTGTGAGTTGAGGGTTTAGCCAACCTTGTTTTCAAAGTTGATGAATTGTATAATTAGGTGATATTCTCATGTAATTTGGGTATCGTGGTTGTGTCTACATTATTAGAGAGTGGTGTATGTACGAACAAGTGATTCATCCTTCAATATTATGATTGAGAAAAGATTGGTGTAGTAGAGAAGACAATTATGCTTAACTAGAACTGTCATCAAGCATTTGGAGATGCTATTCTTTCAATTCATTCCTTCCAGATTATAGTTTGAATCTTGTTGTAAGTCAGTGAGACTTCCTTGAGGGTTGTAACCTTATGGGTCATTATCTTTTGAGCAGTGAGCTCTAGGCAGTGGGCCTAAATGCTTGTGCATTCCCCATTGTAATATTTTCACATACTACTATAGAGTATCATCTTATTGTGGGTAGGTTCCTACCATGGTTTTTCCCCTAACCAAGTTTTCCATGTCAAAATCTTGGTGTTGTGTGTTGTTCTTTCAATTTGTCTATCTTTGTTGTTGTTGCAGTTTACCAAATCTGTATTTGTGGTTAAGTTCGTAGACCTAGTGAAAACTGATTTACCCCCCCTCCCTCTCAATTTTCCTTAACAAAAGAAAAGAATCCTATGCCCATTGATCTTAAACCTTCACAACCTTCGGCTAAAACTAAACAAAACCATTGTGTGAGAGAACGTTGATGGAGATGTCATGTAAGAGCTCGTGAACTTGCTTCTCAAACCATTTCTTTTCCAAATACACCAACTATTGACATAATAACATTTTCTCAAAATTTGCCTAACCAAGAGGTTCAACGTAGATATCCAAGACCTAAAATGATTAAGACAAATGATGGTTCAAGTTATATTCCTATTAGAGCTACTCTTTTTATTAATCTTGATGAAGAAATAGAGGAGAATGTTGTTCATGATGAAAATATTGATGTTAATATTTCAGATGATGAATATGAATACGTTGATATTGACAATGATTTATCTAAACAATTTTCAAAAGCATTAATCCTAGCTCCTAGTAATAGACAAAGTGACTCAAAATTAGAGCATGGTCCTTGTTTGGAACTTGTGATAGCTCTATCTACTATGCTTGATGTTTCTCCTATTGCATATTGTGTACCTTCCCAAAACAATGTTTAGTGAGATGGGGAGGTATATGACTTGCTTGATTAGCTTCATTTGTCTTGTAGATTCTTTTTGTCTCTGTCTCTGTCTCTGTCTATTTCTCTCTCCTCTCTTTCCTGTTTGTGACCTTCTATTTGTCTCTCAATTCTTCTATTTGTTGTTCCTAATTTTTTCTACTTGAGGATGATGCAAAGCATTGCGATCTCTTTTGGTCTCTCCCATGTTGACTCAAAAGACACATGTACCTTTCTTCCATGGTATTTTTTCTTTCTTTGGGGGATGAGGACAATAATATGCACATATATATACATGATATACATTATTTATCATAACATGCATACTGACCCTAGAGTTAAGCAAAACTACCTCGTGTTTTTTTGTCTTGTGATCATTAACCTTTGATTTGCTCTTTCTTGGCGGCATATGATTGTGATAGCATGCTTCTCTTTTTGGGTGTATCCTACCTTAAAGAAATTGCTCCCAATGAGGCATACACAATCGCTTTAACCTGGGGGCATACACTCCACTCAATTATCTCTCTCTTTTTCATATCTTGATACTTAAGTTACTTAGCGAACTTAGTCTTTTGCTTTGTAATTTTAGTATTTTTCTTTAAATGACTCATAGTAAGAGAACCTTACTAGTTTGCAGTCATGGTTCTCTCTTTCTCTTTCTCTCATGAAGTCCCTTTTATCTTGTCATTGAAGTTGTAAGATCCTAAATTCCACAAGGGGCTTGGTGTATCTTGCCTTCTTGGTGACTTGGTGAATTTTTTTGAATGTGAACCCTTATACTATACCGAGAGAATGATTGACTTCATACTCCCACTAAAGTGGGGGCTAAATGCAACATCTTAAAATTTCTCCCTTGTACAATTTTGACTGCATTTGGGTCCTTAACTTAGCATTTGTGCCCCTAGGCTTGACTGGGACTTGATTATGTTCATATCACTCAACTATGACTGCTTTTTTTCCTTTTGTATCAACATGGCACCTTATCCTAGCCCTGAATTGGTGTAGGACTAGGGTTCCACACTCTGATCCTAATTAGGACCAGGGTGTCATGCTCTGGTACTCCCTAATTGGGCCCTTTTTAAAACTCTCTTCCCCATTTCAAATTTGAGCAATATTATTGGCTCCATGTTGGCTCATGTCAGAAATTAGCAAGTTTTCCAATGGGGAAGTATAGAAGGAAGCTTTCCCCTCTCATTTTGAGATCCATCAACAAGAATACACACATGAGATCAAGCATTCAAGTAATTGAGAAAGTAATCAGTCTCCCTTCAAGCTTAGAAGCAACAAAAAAGTCAAGATTCAAGCATTGAAGTGGAGATTTACATCCTATTTTGTCAAAGACTTTATGAAACCCTAATCTCGTGTGGAGACAAACAAAACTTCACATAGAGGTATATCATTTGGTTTTCAATCATCATTCAAAAACTCCCTCAAAAGGAGAATCTTCATTTACAATAACTCAATTATTTTTTATCTCTATTTCATGGTTAATTCCAAAATTAGGGCTTGACTTAGGCAAGCCCCTATTTCCCTTCCTTTCTATGTGCAAGAAGTTGTGATCTTTAGAATAGGCATTATTTGTAGAGAAAAATCAACCCCCTTTGGCTTGTAAAAATTTAGGACTAGAGTGACGGGCATTCCGGTCCTAACATTTTTGGAGTTTTTCTAGGGGTCATATTTGAATCTACTTATATCCTCTGATCCAAGTGTGTGTCTCAATCCCGCACCTGTAGCTCATTGTTTATACATTTTTTCCTTCATTTTCAAAACTTTACCCTAATTTCAGCAATTCAACTCACAAAAGAGGGAAACCCCACTTTTTAATGTAATGGTAAATTAGTCATTTTCATACATCTAATGGTGGAAACCCTAATTTTTCACCCATTATAATACTATATATTAATATATAATATAAATTATAATATTAATATATAATATAAATTATAATATTAATATATAATATATATTATTATATATATATTATATATTAATAATATATATTATTAATATTTTTATAAAAATATTAATAAAAAAAGATATCAAATATCTATTTGATACCTTGTTTAGGATAGGGAGAGAGAGTAATTAGGTGGAGGGGATAGGGGAGGAGATTGAAGTAGAGAGAGAGAGAGAGAGAGAGAGAGAGAGAGAGAGAGAGAGAGAGAGAGAGAGAGAATGGAATAGGGATCTAGGGAGGGAGAGAGAGAGAGAGACAATGGCATAGGGATGTAAGAAGAGATTGTAATTAGGGAGAGGAGGAGAGGGGAGGGGATTGAAGTGTCATGAGAGAGAGATGGGGGGTTGGCAAGGGATAATTGGAAAGTGGTCTAGATATGGAGAGAAGGAGAAAGGGAGAGGGAGAGATACTTCAATATCCCCCCTCTCCCCCTCCCCTTAATTAATCTCTCTCTCTCTACCTATGCCTTTCCCCTTCTCTCTCCCTCTCCCTCTCCCTCTCCCTCTCCCTCTCCCTTCTCTATCTCTCTCTCTCTCACTCACTCTCACTCTCCTTCTCCCTCTCCCTCTCCCTATAAATTTCCCCTTCTCTCTCTCACTCTTCCTATATGAAAAGATCGAATATTAGATATTTATCCGATATCCAATCCCTTTCCATTTGGGCACCAATGTTCAAATGATGGGTGCCAATGAAAAATGTTGGTGCCCATATAAAATATCTGATATCTGATTTGAATCAAATATCTGATACCTAGACCACACAAAATAGGACAACGTGTTGTTTTGCGCATTCCAACAATCCCTACATTCTTTTTGTAGGTGACTGATAGTTCTAATACTAATTGTAAAGTACTGATCCCAATAGCTAACAAGATGAGAGAGGGGGGGGTGAATCATACAAACTTAATCTTCCATAAAATCAACAGATTCAACCTCGGTAACATATACTTCAGCAATGTAACCAAAAACTGCTAAACATGCAAACACATAAACATATAATCATCATAACACATATAACACCAAATTTAACATAGAAACCCAAATAGAGAAAAACCACTGTGGGATTTTGGACCCACTAAGAAATATACTCTTCTAGAATATGCTCGGTTAAAAGCAAATCCTGTTAAAGATTACAAACACATTGCTAGATGTGACCCGGTTAAGGGATTTCCCTCAGATCTATTAGGATCTTCACTTTGTTAGAAGTGACCTTGTTAAAGGATTTCAAACACTCAACTAGAATGTTACCTTGCTAGAGGGTTTTACAAATAAGACTGTTAAGTCCACTCGCTTAAGAGATTTTCTGTCACTTTACAAAATAACAATAATAAGAATATATCTACAACTTTACATCTAAAATGCTAAAGCAGATTCTTATTTGCTCAATACTTCTTAGTCATAGGACTTATCTTGTCCCTCTGTTGGGCTCTATACTCTGTTAATCAAATAGGTCTTCAAGCTTCTGTGCTCGGTAATCACTATGTAGCATCCTTGTGCTTACATTTGCCCACATCCATTGTTTATCAACAATTCCTTATTTAAAAATAATTTGCTAACCGCTGAATCTTCTTGATCACATTTCCCATGATCAATCATAGCCATCAAATCTTCAAACTTGACCAGGTTCAATGTATCCTTTGATCTGAAAATGTTTTACCTTGCCTTGGAACTTGCATACATTTCTTGGAACTTGTGCTAGGGTATTGTGGTTCAATCTGAGCTGTAGATCTTCCTGTCGATCTTTCAATGCCATAGATTCTTAACAGGCTTCATACACGACATACCAATCATTTAATCAACTCTAGCTCATCAGCTTCCTTCATTAAATAACACTTTTAATCACCCAATGCATTCTGTTACTGCTTGGTTGTAACTCGGTAAATACTAAACTTTACTCGATAGACATTCCGCCTTCATTAACTGATAGCGATAACCTTAGGGTTTACTAACTAGGTTCCTTAGGGTTTACCAACTAGGTTCTTTGCTCGGTGACATAGTATACAATTAACCTTACATTTAACAATATATGTAGGATATCAAAACATTCTAAACATCATGATCTCATCATTGTCTAACTCAGTAATATTTGCCCATTGAATAACTTATTTCTCCCCTTATTCATCATATTCTTTCTATGTCTTTTACCGACATCTTAATTCTCTTCAAATCAATCTTCTCAAGATATGGCAACATCATACTGAATCAGAAAATTAATTTCTTGACATCAATGACAAAATAATGTTATTAAGATAGTAAACATCCTTAGTTATATCCATAATCATCAACAACATTCTCAATATCCTCATTGAAATGTCAACAATCTCTCATTGTAATTGGAATGCCAACAATGACAAACACAATTTTTTAGACATACAGTGACAAAATTACTCTTTTTTGAGATTTGTTTAGACAAACTTGTTATTAGCTATCATTTTTTAGCATATTTGTGGAGGTATAATGGGGGGCAACAATCATCAAAGCATAAATGTAAAAAAAATCTTTCAAATGAGAAAATTGAAGCATAGAGATAAAGAGAGAGATAAATTTGTGGGAAGAGAAGACAAGGTATATCAAATATTGGTGAAGCCTCTGCAAATGTTATTCAAGTGAAGAGGAAATTAAATATGCAAATGTTGAGTAAGATAGTGAAAATAAAAAATGAAAATGTAGATATGGATATTGGAAATGTTGAACATGATATTAAAATTGGGAATGAAAATATTGAAATTGATATTCAAAATTTTCAACATGATATTGAATTTGGAAATGAAAATGTGGGAATTGAAAGTGAAAATGTGGGAATCAATACATTGAAGGTGAAAATGTTGGGATTGACATTGAAGGTGAAAATTTTGGAATTGATATTTAAGGTGGAAATATTGAATGAAGTGAACATTATGTAACATTGAATTACATGAGAAATGAAGACCCTCTCACGGAAGAAAGACAAATTCCAAATTCAAGACCTTCAAGAACCCAAAATGGTTACCTAAAATTGATGAGAGCATTTAAGACAATCTTGAAGGCAAGAGGTCAACAGAAACCATTCAATTGTAGGCTAAGAAACTTTTCAACCAATATTTTAGCAATAAGACATTGATTAAGAAATGCCAATTTTTTTTTCAATTTCTAAACATGCAAACAATGAGACAAGGAAAAATATTAGAGAGCTACTCGAAGAGTGATTACAAACTCGTTAGTAAGCCATCATTTGAGAAAGGCTCACTCTATGCATAAAAAACTTGTGTTGATTTGAAAATAAATCATAAAACTTTGGATAGAGCACTTGCAGAAAGAGAAAGACTCAATGATCCTCTTTAGAATGATACATGAACTTTTGGTGGGAGGCTTTCATGTGCTGATAAAAAGTTGACCGATAATGTAAAGGAAGAAATTCAACAATTTTGGCACTAGATAAACAACAGAATAGCAATTAAAATTTAAACTCCATATTTATCCTTAGATTTGATATTTTTTCGATCTATGATTCCAAAGGTGCTTGAATGCATTCCATGATGATGTGTATGCAAACTAGACTAAAATAGATGCAAATGGATGTGATATGAGGTTGCAAATGCAAGTGATGTGAGTAGTTAATTTGGAATTACAATGGTATGAAAATTAAAGTGGATGGATTGTGAAGAATAATGAGTGGATTAAATAGGACAAGCTAAGAGAAGAGGAAGCATGAAAATGAGACACTTTTCCTTGAGAAGGGCAAGTGTCATGGATGGAAATCACAAGTGTTCTTAAGAAGGGCAAGTGTCATGGAAATGAACAACAAGTGTCCTTGAGGATGCATGCCTATTTGAGAGAGAGACAACAAAATAAGAAGGTTCCATTTCAAATATGAAGATATTTCCAAATATCAAGACAATGAGGATATTTCCCCAAATTTTAGGAAAATTTCCCAAATATTAGAAAATTTAAAATATTTGCAAATGTGAACGTATATAGTGAGGGAAAGAGGATAAGGTTGACTAAATGAGATACTTGTCCTTAATAAGGTAAAGTGTCATGGATGGAAATGACAAGTGTCCTTGAGAGAGTGCAAGTATCATGGAAAAGAATGACAAGTGTCCTTGAGAACACATGCATATTTGGGAGAGAGACGTGCCCAAATACGAAGCTTCCATTCCAAATATGAAGATATTTTCAAATACAAAGATAATTAGGATAAAAGAATGACAAGTGTCCTTGAGGAAACATGCCAATTTGAAAGAGAGACACCCAAATAAGAAGCTTCCATTACAAAATGAAGATATTCCCAAATATTAGGATATTAGGATATTTGAGATATTTCCCCAAATTATAAAAGATTCCCCCAAATATTAGGATATTTAAGATATTTTTGGAATGTTGACTAAAACCTATGGTTAGCCAAATGGGTGAGGTTTAGAGGAAGGATTAGATGAGAGTTAAGGTTAGGAGACATGTGAGGTAAAAAATTAATTAATTTAATTAATTAATTCCATAATGGGAAAAAGGAGGAAAGGGACAAAAGATGAATTAAAAAGTCAAACTATGCATTTGATTTATTTAATAGAAGGAGGTGAATTTAATTAATTAAATGGTTTACGATTGTCAAATAATTAATTAAAAGGGGAATCATTTTCAAATATCAAGATATTTCCCCAAATATTAGGACATTTAAAATATTTTGGAATGTTGACTAAAACCTATGGTTAGCTAGGTGGGTTAGGTTAGAGGAAGAGATAGATGAGGGTTAGAGGAGGATTAAAGTTAGGAGACATGTAAGGAAACAAAATTAATTAATATTATGGGGGAATTAAGAGGAAAAAGTCAAAATGAATTAAATAATCAATTTATGCATTTGATGTATTTAATAGAAGAAAGAAGACAAATTTAATTGATTAATGATTATAAAATAATTAATTAAAGGGGACCATAGCATAAATAATAAAATTAATTAGCTAGAAGGAGGTAACACTAATTAATTAAATAATGTATAATTATTTAATTAAAGGCACCCAAGATAACTAAATTCAATTAATTAAATTAATCAGATTTAGGTGTCTACACTTGTCAAAAGTTTGACAATGTTTCAAACTTAGGGCGTTGAAGGGACGGCGCCACTATAGTGTGGCACTGAGCATTTGACCAACTTAGGAGGAAAAACAAGAGCATGTCTAGGGTAAATCGCCTAACCGGATGTGTTGTAACTGACGGTTCACACCCACAGTAAATTTTGAAATTTTGTAATTACTTGTCCTGTATCATTACTAACTGTAATTAACCATACTTATTACATGAAAATACATCATTGTTGATTGCAATTTATTTTCTTCACACAAGTGTAGGTATTAATCACACTCAATATTAATGAATATTAATTTAATTTTCATCTACCTAATTCAAGTGCACATCACCACAAATAAGAATGCTTAGCCTAGAAGAAGTTGCACCATAGAAGTTTGATTCTATGGTCTAGTCTCACTTGATATACAGTGTTCAACTTTATTTCATGTAGAAAATTCCTCCTACATTTGTTTCATAGTTCATAGATTAGAAAGACAATCATATGATTTCCCATATGGTGTTGCAAAGCCCAAATGGACAGGAGTGGGAGTTAGAGTTAAGGAATGCAAATCATAAACTAGAATTTGGATATGGTTGGAAAGAATTTGCCAATTACCATGTTTTGAAAATGGGAGATTTTGTTGTGGTCAAATACATAGTGAATTCGTCCATGGAGATTGATATGTTTGGAAGATCTGGGTGTGTGAAAAACATCAGTGCTTGTCATTTTGAGGAAACAAAGATTGTTTCAAGTAAGAGATGTCCTTCTAACAAAATGTGCAGTTTAGATCAATTTGTTTACTTTTCATTTGTCATTACTAAGCATCCATGTTATAATTAATAACAATACCAATATGGTCATTAAATTTGGTGAATTTTCCCAAGGCAACCAAATTTAACACTCAAGATTTAGATGGAGCAAATTACATCAAATCTCAAGATTATTCAAATAACATGTTATTGTTTGATATTTAAACATTGTTCATTATTACATTCAAGATTAAAGTTTCAAAGAATGAAGACATGCACATGAGGAACACATTATATCGTATCTCAACTTCTATATATATATATCAAATTGTCGAATAATTACAAGTGTATGTCCATATACAAAAATGGCATAAACGCTAACTCAAACAAAATGTATGTCCATATACAACATATACATGCCAAATAGATATGTATGTATCCCAAAATTTGTCTATTATCACATCCTAAAATATTGATGGATCATCAAAATCGATCCTCTTCGAAGCACTTCTTGGCTCTAAAGGGTCCTGCATAAGAAAAATTCAAACCATAATTGAGATTAGTTATATTATATAATTAACATTTGAAAACTTAATATCAAAATTAATATAAATTGAACTATAGTTGAACTCTAAAATTAAATTCTTGATTACCTCAAGTCCATGTCTTCTCTTAGGATGGTCAGGAGTCCTAGAATATGCCTATGGTAGAGAAGGGATGCCATTGATATTTTCATTGACAACCCATACATGTTCACAAACATAACATTGATACAAGTTAACATATAGTTATCGATGATAGGAACATACATACTAAACACAAAATAAAATAAACACGTGTATCTGAGGCATCTCTTCTTCTTCTCATTTAGGTATTGTAGGTGGGATCAACAAGAATGTGAAGCCAACAATTCCTTGTACATAAAAAATGAAAAGTATGTGAAATATCAATCTATGTAGACATGCATAATAATTATAAGTTCTTTAAAATATTAAATTTCAATAAAATTTGTGTTCAATTACGTTTTCCATGTCTCTAATTGCACTTCTAGAGTCTGGATTGTGCAACACTACACTCGCACTAAGTGTGTCTTACAAGAGTAAATTAAGACAAACATGTAAGTTAATATATAATTTAATTAATGGAAATTTATATGACAAGAATGTATACAATAAAAAATATAAACAACTCAGTGCAAAAATATACATTCAATAGCTGTTAAGGTCAAATAAAATGGTTGAGAGGGTGACATTATGGATTTGTGATAACTCCTCCTCAGACATCAACTATTTAATAGATCATGTATATAAACATTGGTACTTAATACCATCTCTTATAAATATCCATTTAAAATAAAATGCACTATGATGAAATTACAAGTTAAGTCTTACCTCTACATTGTCAGTGTATGATGAAGGTACCTCTTCGTCTCTAGCATGCGAGGACTTCCCAGGGTCTACTCCAGTCCCTATTATCTCCTTTGGTGCATCAACCATATTATGCACCTCATAATCAGATGTATCGATGGGCTAATCAATAGGTTATGCAAGAGGACCTAAGCATACATTATGGCACATAGTGCAAGTATGCCACATATAAGGGGTAACCCATGTAGTTCAATGGTTAAAACACTTTCTTAGTGAAACTATTACCAAGGTTCAAATTCCCATTGGACTAATATGATCATAGGCTTTGTACTTTCATTGGGATAGTGTGCTTGTGAATTTGAACAATAATAGTTATCAACACCTTAAAAAATTTCACATTACCGATAAAAAAAAAGTACGCAACACTCAAATATGTGGAGGTGAGGAGGATTTATCAAAACCACCTGATGCACCACTAACATCACCCTCATGTGTCTGAGCTAGTGTTGCATCCTGATAAACCAAAAGTGATGCAGAGAGTCTTGGAGCTTGGTTCAATACACCTTCTTGAGTGACTTGTCCTACTCAACCCTTCAAATACTCAAGTCCTCAAGTCCTTCCAATGGCACTTAGTAGGGGCTATGCTAATGAGACCTCCAAGGTCTAAACCTCTTTGGCTTTCCTCCTAGGTATAGCCAATGGTTTTGGACAATCAACTCCACCTCTTGAGGTTGTCACCTCAGTTACTCACACACTCCTCTCCTGGGCTCCAACCACTCCTGCAAGGATCTTAACACACAACCACTTTCTATGGGTCTCCAATGCATCTACTAGGTGTCTTTGAATTATTTTGATGCTTTAGGCTCACAAAACCCATCACTTTAGCTTCCTAACATTTCTATCTCTCTACCGGTTCCAAAATAGGCCTAATTGCATTAGCCCTCCCTTGGCGGTTTTATGGTCTTAGTTTGTAAAAGTCCCAAAAAAGGCTAGAAAAAAATCATGGATTCAAGTACCCTTTTGGAAGTTATAGACAATACTAGAAAAGTGCATCTATTTTATCCGTACAAGTGGGGTTTCCAATGCTGCACTATTTTGAAGGGTTTAGGCCTCACCGGTGACTTGGCAAGATGGGACTAAAACTCTTCACCAATAAAATACACTGATCTAAACAATGTGGGAATATTCAAGGGAACTCAGAGATATTTCCATTCATATGACACTTGGTCCTACACCAATCCCATGTGCTCTTAAATCTCACTTTACTAGCTGTCCTAACTCACCTACTCCGAGCGGTGAGCCTAGGGCTTCATTGTTTCTCCTCCTCCTGGATGTGAAAAACCTAAAACCCTATTCTAAAGCTATGTAAAGACCCTAACCTAGCATTCTTAGTTATTTTAATAGGTTCCATCAAATAATGCCTAGGTTAGAGCCATTTTCTTGCTCTTAAACCCTACTTGCAAGGGTTTTGTACCTAGTTGCAAAGAATGGAAGAAGTCTTTGCAACCTAGGACAATCAAACCTGAAAATAAAACTTAATTAAGACAAATACAATTAACACTCAATAATTTCAATGATTTTACACCATCTAGTCCGTACTAGACCGTACAAGCAATGAAAAATAAAAGTAAAACTGTCAAAAACTGGTGGAAATAAGTTTTCTTCATAATCCAAAAACTTGCTCTTACATTTACAATCCTCCAAACCATAAAATGAAGTGAATTTTGGATTTTTATGCTCTTGTTTCAATCGGTTCAACCAACTTTTAACGGCTATAACCAAAAATGCAACTTTTGCAAGAAATTGTAAAATGTTGCTCAACAACTTTTTACAACTTTTGGCTCCAAGATGCAACTTTGCAGTCTAATGCATTTTTAGACTCCTAAAGGTCTTGAAACACCCTAGAAGACATAAAAACAACACATTTGACCCTTAATTCATGAATACATTCATCTAGAGTACTTTACCTGTGAACTACCTAAGTATCTCACTTCTCAGGTTGTGAGCATCCTGAACACAATTAACTCAAACCAAAACTTGGACACCTTAGCCATGGCTCTAATAAGTCCTAAATGGTTGGTCCATTATTAAATCACTAAGATAACTTACAAGAAAACAAAAATTTCATATTTGGAGTGTTAGGTGCCATGTACTATACTCCCCTGGGACAAAGAACTCAAGTCTCTTGAGTTAAAAGGTCTGTAATCTTCACTCCATGCTAAAGTATATTTGCCTCTGACATCCACATGGCATCTGAATTAGGTGACCCTTTCCACTTCACAAGATAGTACTTTTAGACTCCTTTCCTTGTCTTCTTTACTATCTTGGTGTCCAAGATACTCTCTAACTCAACCGGTTGACTAGGTGGCAAATCCTTTATCCAATCTTCATGAACCGGTGATGGCATGTCCATCTGATTTGTGGCTAACTCTCCCTTATATGGATAGAGATCATATACATTAAACATAGGAGATATCCCCAAGGTAGGATGAAGTTCAACCTCATATGCATTCTACCCATACTTGTGCACCACCTTGAGAGGCCCAATTTTCTTCATCATGAGCTTGAGAGGCAGCCCTTTTGGAAGTCTCTCCTTCCTAAGGTATACTAACACTAAGTCTCCCACTTTAAATTGTACTTTCCTCCTTGTTTTATCAGCTTGAACCTCATACTGCTCAGATTTTTGTTGTAAGGATTGTCTTACCTTATCATGCACTTCTTTAATACCTTCTGCAAAGTTCTCCCCTTGTGCACTCTTGGGTGCCATTGAACTAAGATCTTTGAGCTCTGATATGCCCCTAGGATGGAATCCATAAACTATCTCAAAATGAATTTTACCTGTACTATGATTTACTGAGTCATTATATGCATATTCTTCCTATCCAAGTACTAGATCCCAAGTCTACCCATGTTGTTTTGTAAGACATCTTAGCAAGTTACCCAATGATAGGTTGACTACCTCTGTCTGACCATCTGATTATGGATGATGGGCAGATGAAAAAGATAGCTTAGTGCTCAAATTCTTCTAAGGTGTCCTCCAAAAGTGGCTCAAAAACTTCACATCTCTATCACTAACAATGCTGATTGGAAGACCATGAATTCTAACTATCTCCTTGAAGAAGAGGCCTGCAATATAAGTGGCAACATTGGTTCTCTTGCAAGGTATTAAGTGTGCCATTTTTATTAACCTATCTACCACCACATACACACTATCAAATCCTCTTGGGGTCCTAGCGAAGCCTAACACAAAATCCATGCTCAAACATTCCCAAGGCCTCTAAGGTATGACCAAGGGTTGATATAGACCTGCATTACTTGAGGTTCCTTTTTCTCTTTGGTAGATGGTACATTTCTCTACAAACCTTCTCACTTATGATTGCAACATGGTCCAATAATAAAACCTACCAACTTGCTCCAAAGTCTTATCAATACCAAAATGACCTCCTTGATGCTTCTCTTGGATAATATTTTGCCTCATAGAACAATGAGGTATGCAAAGAAGATGAACTTTGAATAGAAAAACCTCTTGTATCATTAATTCTGATTAAGAGACATGTGAGGTGTTAGAAAAATAAGTACAAACATTATATATCTCTACAAAATCCTTATCATCTTTGTAGAGGTCTTTTAACTCACTCAAACCCACACTTTGCAATTGTATCTCCTGCATAGTCATGACTCTTCTACTTAGTGCATCAGCTACTTTGTTGGTCATCCCTTTCTTGTGTTTGATAGTGAATGTATAAGATTGTAAATACTCAACCCACTTTAGGTGTCTTTGGTTCAACTTCTCTTGCCCATTGAGGAAACTAAGGGCATGGTTGTTAGTGAAGATTATAAATTATTTGGGTAGAAGGTAATGATGCCATTTTTTCAATGCTTGAACCATTGCATACAACTCCAAGTCATATGTGGAGTACCTTTTCTTAGCTTCATTTAAATTTTTTGAGAAGAAAGCTATAGGATGTCCCTCTTGGCTTAAAACTGCCCCTATTGCTCTTTGGCTTGCATCACATTCTACTGTAAACAACTGATTGAAATGATTGAAATCAGGCAATCTAAGGGTTGGCAGCTCAGCTATCTTGGTTTTCAATATTTCAAATCCCTTATTGGCTTCCTTTGTCCACTTAAAGTGACACTTAATCCCTCCTTTAATGGTATTGAGAATAGGAGCACAAACATGACTAAAGTTTCTCACAAACTTCCTATAAAAAGATGCCATTCCATGAAAGCTTATAACTTCACTTATGCCCCTAGGGATAGGCCAATTAAGTATTGATTCTATCTTACTTGGATCCATCTTTAAACATCCATGAGAAATAATAAAACCAAGGTATACCAACTCTGTTTTCAAAAACTCACATTTTTCAAAGGTTAATCTTGAGTTGAGCCTCCTTTAACTTCTTCAAAACCATCTCCATATGCTTGAGGTATTCCTCCTTGGACCTATTGAAGATCAAAATTTCATCAAGATACACAATAAAAAATCTACCAATAAACTCAACTAAGACTTCATTCATGAGCCTTTGGAAGGTACTAGGTGCATTGGTGAGTCCAAATGACATCACCAACCACTCATATAGGCCTGCATTGGTTCTAAAGGCTATCTTTCATTCATCTCCAGGTATGATTTTGATCTGATGATAATGAGACTTCAAGTCCACCTTTGTGAAGTAGCTTGCACCTCCTAGATTGTCCAATAGGTCCTCAATTCTTGGCATGGGAAACCGATACCTTATAGTAATCTTGTTGATTGCTCTAGAGTCCATGCACATTCTCAATTTGCCTCCCTTTTTAGGCACTAACATAGTAGTAACAACACATGGACTCAAACTCTTCTTGATAAACCCTTTGTCTAAGAGTTCTTGCACTTGTTTGGCGATCTCTTCATTTTGACTAGGTGTCATTTTGTAGGCACCTTTGTTTGGCAGATTGACCCCTATTATTAAGTCTATTTGATGATTCACATCTCTCATTGGAGGCAAAGAATTAGGCATGTCATCCCCTATCACTTTTGCATATTGTTTGAGTAGACCTTGCACCTTTTGAGGCACTTCACTCATTGGATTTGCCTTAGCTTCATCTCTACGCTTCAACACTATAGCATGGCCTCAATGACCTTCTTGCTTCAACACTTTGAGAAACTCTTTACCTCTCATTAGCATCACACTGGAGCCTATTTTATTTTCTTCCTTTGGATCAGGTAGTGGATCCATTTGGTACTTCTTCCCATTCTTGGTGATAAGATAAATGTTCTTTTCCCCATCATGAGTAGCTCTCACATCATATTGCCATGGATGGCCCAACAACAAATGACAAGCATCCATAGGCAATATGTCCTTGTACTCACCAATTTCAAAATCCACCCATGCTTGTTCATCAACCAAGACATTTTGACCTTGGTTGAGCCATGATACCTTGTAAGGAGTGAGATGAGGTAGTCTTTTCAGTTTGAGTTTGTACACCATTTCAACTGAGACAATATTCTTAGTGGAACCTGAATCTACAATCACCTTAAAAATCTTCCCATGTGACCTACAAGTGATCCTAAACAAACTTTTCCTATGTGGTGGCTCTTGATCTTGGGGTATCTTGAGTATTGTTCTCCTCATCATCAATTTTTCTCCATCTATCTCTGGCCCTTCCTTGTTGATTGAAGAAGTTACACTCTGAATGTCCTCCTCTTGTAACAATTGAGTTCTTCTTTCCCCCATGTATGAGCTTGTGGAGCTTGAGGCTTTTCCTAGGCACTTACTCATGGTATGCCCAACTTGATTGTAATGATAACACCTACTAGTGAAGACTGTGTTTCCTCTTCCTAAGTTTCCATACCTGCCCCTAAAATTACCCCTTCCTCTATAGGATCCTCTAAATGCTCCTCTCTAAGAGTCCCCACTGCCTTCTTGGCCTTGTTGCTCTTCATTTCTTGGTGATTTCTTCCCTCTACCAAAGCTTCCTCTTCCTTTGAAATTCTTACCTCCCCTATGTTTCTAATTTTGTTCACTCCTCCTTTTGATATTCTCTTCTACCCTTAGAGCCAACTGAAAACACTTATGAACAGTGTCTTGTGTGAGGATACTAATCTCATCTTGAATATTTTGTCTAAGGCCATTCATGGACCTAGCCAACTTCTCCACTTCTTTCTCATGCTTCCTAGCCCGCAAACTAAGTTTGTAGAATTCCTTAGTGTATGCATTGGCATCTAACTCCCTTTGTTTCAGATTTTGTAGTCTCTTATGGATTTGAACTTCATAATCTCCTAGAAGGAATTGTGCCTTAGGTCTAATCTTCATATGCTCCCATGAAGTTATCTTCTTTTTGCCTTCTTGTATCCTTTCTTCTTGCATCATATTCTACCAAACCAATGTTGATCCTCTCATTCTTGATTTGGCCACATTGACTCTTTTCTCTTCTGCTACCTCTTTGTAATCAAAGTGATTATTGAGAGCCTCTATCCAATCTAGCAACTCTTCTCCATTGAGGTTTCCTCCATAGGTGGGTAATCCATCGAAGTTGTCCTTAGAGATGGATTTGACTACATCCAAGAATAGTTTTTGGTCTTGAGGTATGGCTGCTATTGTTGGTTCCTCTCCATCTTCCACTTCTTCATCAGTCTCATCACTCCATTTTGTCTTAACCTTCCCCTTCTCCATCTTAACATCTCTGGTTCCTCTACTTCCTTCTGCATCCTTCAATCCTTCTATCATCTCTGCCACCAACTGTCAGATGACTTCTGGATTCATTTCCTTTGGAGGCATTGAACTTGCTTTTGATTCTTCACAATCTGACATACACCAACTCTTTCAAAGAATGGCTTTGATACCACTCTGATGCAGAGAGTCTTGGAGCTTGGTTCAATACACCTTCTTGAGTGACTTGTCCTATTCAACCCTTCAACTACTCAATTCCTTCCAATGACACTTAGTAGGGGTTATGCTAATGAGACCTCCAAGGTTTGAACCTCTTTGGCTTTCCTCCTAGGTATAGCTAATGGTTTTGGACAATCAACTCCACCACTTGAGATTGCCACCTCAGTTACTCACACACTCCTCTCTTGGGATCCAACCACTCCTGCAAGGATATTAACACACAACCACTTTCTATGGGTCTCCAATGCATCTACCAAGTGTATTTGAAGTATTTTGAGGCTTTAGGTTCACAAAACCCATCTCTTTAGCTTCCTAACCTTTCTAGCTCTCTACCGGTTCTAAAAAAGGCCTAATTGCATTAGCCCTCCCTTGGCGGTTTTATGGTCTTAGTTTGTAAAATTCCCAAACAAGGCTAGAAATAAATCATGTATTAGAGTACCCTTTTGGATTTTGTAGACAATACTGTAAAAGTGCATCTGGGTTATCCATACAAGTGGGGTTGCCAATGATGCACTATTTTGAAGGGTTTAGGCCTCACCAGTGACTTGGAAAGATGGGACTAAAACTCTTCACCAGTCAAATATTATGCTCCAAAAAGTGTGGGAATATTCAAGGGCACTTAGAGGTATTTCCATTCATATGACACTTGGTCCTACACCAATCCCATGTGCTCTTAAATCACACTTTACTAGCTGTCCTAACTCACCTACTCCCAGCGGTGAGCCTAGGGCTTCATTGTTTCTCCTCCTCTTGGACCTTAAAAACCACACACCCTATTAAAAATATATGTACATACCCTAAGCTATCATTCTTAGTGATTTCAACAAGTTCCATCAAAGAATGCCTAGGTTAGAGCCATTTTCTTTCTCTTAAACCCTACTTGCAGGGGTTTTGTACCTAGTTGCAAAGAATAGAAGAAATCTCTACAACCTAGGACAATCAAACCTACAAATCAACCTTAATTAATACAAATATAATTAACACTCAATAATTGCAATGATTTTACACCATCTAGTCCGTACTGGACTGTACAAGCAATGAAAACAAGAGTAAAACTTTCAAAAATCGGTGGAAATAAGTTTGCTTCACAATCCAAAAGCTTGCTCTTGCATTTACAATCCTCCAACCCGTACAATGAAGTGAATTTTGTATTTTATTCTGTTTTTTTAGATGGTTCAACCAACTTTTAACGCCTATAACCAAAAATGCAACTTTTGCAAGAAATTGCAAAATGTTGCTCAACAACTTTTTACAACTTTTGGCTCCAAGATGCAACTTTGCATTCTAATGCATTTTAGACTCCTGAAGGTCCTCAAACACCCTAGAAGACCTAAAAACAATACATTTTTCCCTTAATGCATGAATACATTCATCTGGAGTACTTTACATGTGAACTACCTAAGCATCTCACTTCTCAGGCTGTTAGCATCCTGAACACAATTGACTCAAACCAAATCTTGGACACCTCAACCATGGCTCTACTGAGTCCTAAATGGTTGGTCCATTATTACATCACTAAGATAACTCACAAAATTACAAGTAAACAAAAATTTCATATTTGGAGTGTTAGGTGCCCTGCACCAAAAAGGCTAATCAAAGAGTGAGTAGATGATATAGTTCATGATGTTGCCTCAACAATAATATCTGGAGTCTACGTTGGAGGTGAGCGAGCAATGCAAGGAGTGAGAACATATGGGCCCTCTACTACTCAAATTTTCTTAGGTCTATCATGGCATATACTTGCCCCCATACCTTGGAAATGCTTGATGTCAAATTAGTTGAAATGCTTGCCCCAAAAAAACTAAGCATATAATTTCTTGATGAACTAGAAAGCCACATCGAGATTGTTGTTGGGTGGTCTATCAAAAACCATCCACCAATGATCCCAAAAGTTATTTCACATAACATCATTTTAGCACCATTTGATGGAAAGTTTTATTTTTTTCACATCTACATGTTGCCCGATGTGGGAATTAACAAACAGGGTGGCAATATCAGCTTTATGTTGGAATCCAAAAACATTGAGAGGGGGGGGGGCATGAATCAATGTTCTACCGGTAAGATAAATTTCAACCATATTAACAAAGTGTTTCAATAACTGGTAAGCATAAAAGAATATAACAAAAAGTACAAATAATGTCACCACAAGAATATACACCATAACACAGAGATTTATACGTGGAAAACCTCAAAGAGGAAAAACCATGGTGGGATTGGTGACCCACAATATCTATCCACTAGCCAAATGAATAAATATTACAATAGGGACCCAAATATACAAGAAGACCAATAGCCTAGAGCACACTGCTCATCACAAAAGGAGCCTCACTGACTACAAACACCAAATACTGGTTTACAAAAAAAATTCTAAACTCGGAGAATGCATCTAGTATGCTGGATGAGTTCTGATTCAAGCACTAAATATACCGGTTTCCACTGTGTCCTCCATTATAGGTAACTTGCTCCGCATCCCAAACCTTAAAACCAATAACCAAGACTGACTATAGAATATTATATTCATATATAGTCGATCAATATTATTTGCACTATATCTCGCATCATATGTATATCTCTCAATATCATCATCTCATCATCATCATCATATCCAAAATATCCTAGCCAAACTGACTTAAATACCCTTCCTAAACATAAACATAAATGCCTTATGTCAGCTTACAAACGATATTACAATTTATTTACATGTCATCCTAGACAAAAATAAATACATTAAACTTCATGACCAATGTTGGTGATTGCTACCATGTAGACTTGTCGGATCAATCTCCTACATCAGCCTCATGTATCAGTTCCTAGTTTGTTGGTTTCCATGAATGTCAGTTGCCGAATCATGAATACTGATGAGTACTATTTAAGTTTCCAACCCAAAATGATATGTGTTACCATCAATGAAAACACAACTAAATCGGATGAGTATCAATTGCCAACAATCTCCCCCTTTCGCATTGATGGCAACACTCGTGAGAAATGAATCGCTGAAGTGTCATTCCTCCCAAAAATTGATGACCAAAACTGGTCCTGCTCCCCCTGAGCTGTACATTAATTCTTATGTCCCTTGACATTTTTCACAACCACTCCCCATTTGGCATCAATGACAAAGGTGAGGCAAAAGAATGAAAGAATTAAATCAAAATGTGTTTACCAGATCTAGATGTACTTGAATATATCTTAAGTAAGTATTCTGACCATTTTTCAAAGTTTCCAAAATAGTTACAAACCCATTAAGAATGTATGCATGTAGTTATTCTTTTGTTAGATCCACCAGTGTGGGTTTATTCATCAATTCTAGACTTTCTCGCTTATGGAGTAATAAATTGTTCAATCAAGGACTTACCGATCCTCTCAATTCCCTATCTCACCAGATTAATCTGTCCATATCTTTCTCCAAGGCTGATATCTCAGATTCTGTAACTAGACTTTGACCATAAATGGTGCTAGTCAATGACTGGGTACCATCAAAATTGTTAGCCAGATGTTCCAACTGGGCCTTTGCCACTTTTGTTTTCACCTCCAAGTCAGTTGTAAGTTTGTTTGTGTTAGTACAAGACATATATATACAACTGCACTAATTAAGAGCCTCATCAATCTTTGTAAGTTCCTATGTCATCTTGACCTTGTTTGGTATGAGCATATTGTCACAGTTGACCTTCCTAGCTGCATTGTATCTCTCTATCAATTTATGGTTTGATATCTGTTGAAGAGTTTGAAACTCTTCAACAATATGTTCAGTCAAATTCTTAAGCTTACCAGAGGGATTATCTAGTGGACTAGAGTATCCTAGAACTGGCTGCTACAAAATACATGCTCAATGACCTGCTTGTCTTATGATCCTTCCTTCCTCAACTTCTGAGCTGCAACAAACATTAATTCAAAACTCCTCAACTACTCAATGTTCTTCTACCCAAATTCAACTTGACTAGATGAGCCAAGTTCCAACAATGAACGACTAGACTCTCCAGATTGCTGACTAGCATCGGTGGCTTTGCCACTTGGTGCAGTAACAATCTCAACCTTAGCCTCTTCAATATGTACATTTGTTGTTGGAGGTTCTGATAGTCCCAAAATTGACTGCACAAAACTTTTTCAAGATTGAGTCAAAATATTGGTCATTCTGGATTAATTTTTCCCTCTGTTTTGTGTCACATGGTTTAAGGTTTATTACTTTCCGATTAAGTCTTGTTAAAGAGAAACCTAAGCTCTTGTTATATTCCTTCATTACTTTTTTCCACTTAAGCCAAGGTTCAGTTACTGTTGGTGGGGCCATTGCATTTCCTAGGCATTAAGTTATTTTTGGCCGAACCCTTTATATTTTCCTAAGTTTGCAAATAAAATTCACCTTTGGTCGGAGCCCCTTTAATATTTATGTCGGCGCCTATTGAATTTTTCCTAAGTCTAAGGTTTTAGTATTTTGGCTAGTGGCTAAAGGTAGGATAGATCTGATGGTCCACACTTCCCCATGGTCAAAGGTGCAAGGAAGATAAGGACTGCAACATCACAAGATGATGCCACATGTCTTGAGCGAGTAGGGTGAACCAGTGGTTTGACCTTTCAAACATTTGATGTTACTTGTTCCCAGTGGGTAAATTTTGAGCTAGTAATGGTTCATGAATCTGCACGTGCTTGTATTGAACTATGATGTTTTAATCCCGGTCCAAGAAGTGCTTGGGAGTTAGCCAACATTGTTAAGTGATCGTCGAGGCTGGAAAGTAGACAAAGAATCGATCAAACAACCGTCGTATCCTAGTAATCAAGAGATGCAAGGGGATTATGGACCACAACATCATGAGATGATGCCACATGTCCAAGGTAGGCCCAAAAAAGCCAACGGTGGGCTCGCTGACTGAGGTGAAGTAAGTGGTGAGTTGGGTCTATTATGTCATATTTTAGGTGGACCCACTTTCCACATGTGATGGTCAATTTTAGGCTGACTAAACATGAACGTGTGATGCACTAACTAAAGAAGATAGGGTGCCTTTTAATGTTCCTTTGAGAATGGGTTTTTCTGAAGTAATGTGGCAGATAGGGTGCATCCATGATAAGGAATTAAAGGGAAGATGCAAAGGATCAATTTTCCCTGATTATACTATCATTCCATATTTTATGATTTTAAAAGGAAGATATGAGCATTTCAACAAGTTTTTCTGCACCATATCACTAAGGGGTTAGCACAACCAAACATGGTGACCCAGAGGGGTTTTTTCAACATATTCAAGGAAATAATAAAAGGAGGTTTATTGCCCCATGAGCATAATTTCCCTGAGGATATAATAAGAAATGAGTTTGATTTCATGACTCAGGATTGGAGAAAAGAGAAATGGATGTCTTTTATAAAGTTATGGGATGTAGTTTATAAAATAGATCCAAGTTATAATCCAACAAAAAATGTCACTCCATTTTGTGCTAAGGTTGATTTTGTTATGAATAATTTTGATGAATTGATTCTTTCATTAAAGGAGAAGAGAGCCAAACTTGAAGAATTTCATGGTCGACAAGTTGAAAGAGGAGGTGTACATCATTCAATGCCCATCATACTAGAGGGATGAGCCTTGATTCATCAAATGAGAATATAATAGATAGACCCACGACCTCCTATACCTCAAAGAAAAGATGGCCTAAGAGAATATACACCCGTTTCTGAGCCCTCTTAAAAGAGGGTAAGAGAAGAAACAAGTAGTGAAGAAGACAATAGCAGTGATAGTAGACAATTAGTGAGGAGAAACAGTAAAAAGATAATGAATCCAGAGCCTTCCCAAAAGGTGCAAGTCAAGCCTTTTAAAGGAGTCAAGATTATTGATCTTGAAGATTCAAATATAAGTGCTTCACCACCACTTGTGCCCTCTTCACCTCTAAGGAAGATTGAAGAACAAATGGAGGAAGATACGCTTGTAGTAACAAGTGAAGAGATGCAAATTGGTAGTCCTCCTTTGCCTCCTAGTTTGGAGCTGGACCTCACTCCCTTAGATATTCAAGGTAGAGATTTAAAGGATGCAAGGAAGGATGCATGTGATAAGTTTCTTGAGGATGATGCTTTTGTGAGAAGCCTGACCTTTTTGCAATTAGTGTAGAAGATGAAAATTGAATAATTTAAGAATAGAAATTACGAGAGAAAAGCTCAAAGGCCAGATAGGTCTGAACATGAGAATTGGGAAGAAGTTAAGAGTGAGATGATGGAAGAGTTCAGGATAATTACTGCAGATGAGGGCATGATGATTATAAATCAGGCTATAGTTCTAATTTTATCAAAATGGGATATAGTAGATGCAGTGGCCTTTGATGCAATTGGAAAATCAAAGGGCCAACAATTTAGTTCAGAGGAAGAAGCAAGGTTGGCATTGAAAGGATCGGATTTTGTAGATGATTATGCAACCTTAGAAATATGGGTATTAGAGGAAGGACCTAGAAAGCCCAACATTAGTGACATAAATCCTAACTTAATAGGAGGCATTATAAAAAGAGCATCTGACACATCAAGTGTGGAAGCTACAAAGTTGAATGTTGATGTCACCAAATTGGCTCATGAGGCTGCAAAGTGGGAAGCCTTGGAGAAAGTAGAGCTGATGAAAAAGTTTGACAAGCTCTTCAATGATTATAATTCCATTCAAAAGAGGTGTGTAGAATTGAAAACCAAACTGCAACATCTTGAACAAGGACAAAGAAGAGTGTCCTCTTATGTACTTATAGGGACATCAACACCATCAACATCCACATCTTCATTGATTATCCATGAAGGAGTAACAGTTCAACCTGGTAGCAATGAGGATATCCCCGGTGTATCATTGGTACCATATGGTGATGATGAGCCTGAATCCACTAGGTCTACTGATCCAATTAAATCCCAACTCTTGGAGAAGAGTACTGAATTAGAAAATGAGTTGAAGGAATCAGGAGATAAGTTAGCTTGTCAAAAAAAAGAGATAGTTAACTTAGTACTAACTCATTTAAATGAAAAGGTTGAAAGTAGACTTAATAATATTCATTCTTTGTATTCTTTATTATTTGATGTTGTTAAGAATTTTGATAAAGATAAGGAGATAGCGGCTCCCTTATTCACAAATTGGTTGCAAAGGGGAAATGCACTTAGAGTAATGGCCATGGCTTCCAAATATCATGTTAAGAGGCCACCTACACTCTAGCCAACATATTTGTTGGTAAGATCAATGCAAGAGGCTCAAATTTTGCTGGAGAATATAGAAAGGAAGATAAGGGAGCATATGAGAAACTTTAGTGAGATGAGTGAGACACTTCTGCCTAGTATTGAAGATGAAAATGGGGCAGTTAAGCCTTTACAATTTTGGAAAGGGGAGGCAGAGAGAGTTATTAGCACCCAAGTAGAGTTAATTTGTGAAGGGTTGAACATTGATACATTGGAGGATAGCATGGACAAAATAATTGCCACAGGGACATTTTTTGAATCTTTTGAAAGAGAGGGAAACAAAGTAGTCATTAAGTACACTCCATATAGAGTGAAATCTAATGAGGTCATGAGTTATGAATGGTTGTCTGATGAAGAATACAATGGATGGAGTAAGACATATTTGAATGATGAATAAGGATTGTGGGTTGTTTGAGGTAACTGTTTGGTTGAACAGTTTTTATCTTCTAGTGGTGGTTATTCCTTTTTGAACTAGAATGACAAAAAGGGTGATAAAGTCACTAACCCATTTGGGTGCATTTTCCGATGAACTATGGGATTTCTTTTGCTTTGTCAGATTTTACAATGTAATTTGTGTCAAATTTCCCTTTTTTTTTAAACCTTACCCGCATTCATTGGAATTCTGATGACAATGGTGTTCATCAGAAGTCCACATCAGAATTCCTATGAAAATGGGATATGTTTTAAAAAAAGAGTAATGTATGCACCTTCATTATACATGGGAATGATGAAAAAATTGGGAGGAAGCGGGCACATGATGAGCATTTTTCAAAGTTTTTGAGATTGGGTAAGTTATGATCTCTTGCCATTGCCACTGTGTTATTTGTTTTTTCAATGCAAATCTGATTTACATTTTGCATTGTTTTACATTTACATTTTGTAGGTTGAGGCAATTCCAAGTGTCGACCCGGGTTTGATTGTAGTTTTAGAAAATTCACCGTTGTTTTTCTCCTAGTTTGCATTGCACATATACATTCTCAAATTCTTTTTTGCATATTAAAAATGCCAAATAATTCTTGCATAAAATAGTATGAACATTGAGAGGGCTTTTTCCTAAACACGATCGAGCTTTACATGGTCTGTAAACCCTGATTCATATTATTCTTATATAATCCTAAAGGAGTGAAATAATGAAAGAGTTTACATTGAAAACTACCAACTCATGGAAGACTATACCATAGACCATTAGCCCCACAATCCCCTCAAGTAGCACCAGCACGACTAACAAATAACCCGAAGAACCTTAGTAGCACCATAACTCTATATACCCCCTATCCTAATACATACATGGACCTTACATAATTCAAATGCAATTACATAAGATACATGATGGTAGCCGCTTGATTACCCAAATCTACAAAATTTTCCCCGATTCAAAATACCTTCCAAGACTCAGCCAGGAAGTTTTCCTTCCTCTTTTTCTCCACATTCAGCCTTTCGATCTCCTCTTCCTCAGCTTCAGAATCTTCTTCTTCGTCTGAAAATAAAACCACAAGGTTAAAGTAAACCCTCAAAATACTAGACCATTCCTCCTCCAATTCCATAAAAACACTACCAACATCTACATCGACTTCTCTAACAAATCCAACAAGTTGCTCGACGTATTTTTCCTTTGAGGAGAGGATGTCCACCAAGATTGTGAGCACCGTTTTATACACATAACCATCGCACCAATGCTTGTTTCCACTTAGTACCTCCACTACCAACCCCCTAAATCACATCCTTTCCCTCCACATCAATGTCAAAAATTCTTTCACATTCTTCCTCCAGCATTTCCTCCCTGCACATACAACTCACACCGAAATAATGACCCATTCTAAAGCTAGCTCTATTCAGCTCCAAAGTCAAGAAACATTTCCTCACCTGCCTTAAATAGCCTTTCTTACCACTAAAATTTTCCCAAGAAATTCAAAGATATCTAATCCTTATTCAAATTTGACCCCTCCCCCAAGAAACCATGATCTATGTCTAGATCGAGTTGATTTCACCCTGCAACCAAAGAATCCACTTTAGTCTCATCCTCAGATTTTCTCAGGATCTATTACAACGAATCTAATTGTTGTACATTATAGTCGATACACATTGTAATACTCCCTCTAGAAATTCATCTCTTCCATTTTCAAGAGATGGCAACACCAACACATGGGACAGACAAGAAACTCATTCTGACAAAAGTTGCTACCTATATCTTATCCCAATAAAGCCCTTTGGTACCATTACTATTACAAAGGCCAAGATGCTATCAATTTTTCTTTCTCTGAAAGGAATCTTGATGCACACTTGATTACCCAATTCTTTTCTTGACCATAGTCTTTGCATCCCTAAAAAGAATGTCCATGAAATATTGATCCTAATCAATGCTATTGTCAATTGCCTGATCTAAAAATGATCCAACCCCCTTATTTGCAAGCCAATCTGCCACCCTGTTTCCTTATCTATATGTGTGTTGCATCCTACAATCCACTAAAGAACTCAATAGATGTTCAATCTTGTGAGTCCAAATATGAAGTCTACAATTAGGAAAATGTCCTTTTGAAATCAAATTTCAATTACATTTACTTATAGGTAAATGCTCATCGTATGAGCTGCATCTAGAAAATTCTAGAATCTCAATAAACTCTCTCTTGGAGGGGATACAAACAAAAGTTGATAGAGCATATGACTTAAGTCCTATCTCCATATGCATGGATGTTCACTCTACTATAAACAATGCACACTAATAAAACTTTATCAATCATTGAATAGATTTTCTTGCATGAGAAGCTACAACTTCAAGATCAATTTCTAACTATAGTTTTCGTGACATAGATTTTACAAACAAGAGAAAGGATAATCACATTAGTTTCAATGAATATACCTACATAACTATAAACATATATATGCATGTGTGGTGCCATAATTTTTGAATAGTAGTAAAAGCACATCTTTGGGGAATACCAAGGAAATTTAATATTGTCTTTAAAATATTCCATACATCTATAATCTCAAAATTTGTAGAAATGCTTATAATATCTTCTTCTTGTCTCTTTTTACACATAACAATTAATCTCCCTTTACAGAGAGTGAAATAGTTTGACACTGAAGGGAAATGCCCTTTCGAAAACAAAACTAACTAACTGACAAACAACTATTGAATTCTGAACAGAAACAAATTAAATAAACCAAGATGATGGATGTAATCATCACTACAATAATATTGGAATTCCTTGGTCCATTTCCTCATGGCATTCTCGAGTGTGTAAGCTTGACCAACCACATATCTCACAAAGGGTTCCATGTATCGATTTTCATCAACTCGCGTCCTTGACCTATCTCGGAATCCAATCAAATTTCCTCGATGGTTATTTCTCTTTTGAGTTGGATCAACATTAAACCCTTTTTATAAAAATACTTGTTCCGGTGGGAGCAAGGAGGGTTCCTCAGGCACTTTCTGTCATGTGATTTTGGTAATAAAAATTCTATAGCTTCATTCCAAGGGTGATACAAAGGCTTGGTGATGACAACTTTAGGTGGTGAAAACTTTGGTCATAACATGACCATCTGTGAGTCCTTATTGGATTAAACAAGTGACAAAAGTGCCCCTACACCACCTAGTTCAGACACTCCTATTTATAATAATTTCCTACAATTGCAAAATAAAATTGGAATGAAGATCTATCATCTTATCAATGACTCATTTCTTTAGTTTGTATTAAAAAAAGGGAAGGTTAACGAATTCATTTCTACATGGTCTTATTAGGTTACCTATTACACCTTCTAAGTGGCCTTATTAGGACCTTACAAACATATTTCATTCTCAAACCCTTAATTAACCATTAAACCCTAATAATATCAAATAATGATATAAATATGCCCACAAAGATTAAAAAATGGAATGGTGAGTCGATGTAATCAATTTTGATATCAATATAACATGGTTTTCTGCTCATTTTTCATGTTTTTTATAGTATAGTTCAATCTGATCACTTGATTTTTTTGTGTTAATACCTTGAAGTTTTGGTTTATCTTCTATTGGATTTGATGTGGTACTGAAAAAACTTCAATTTGGTTTTTATTCTATTCAAATCCATCATTGTTTAGGCAAGATATTCAAGTTTTTGTCTAAATTACAAACCCTCGGCCTAGGGTATCCAGTGACTGGTGCATCAGGTCCCTAAAGTTGTTAGTATAGAGGGGAAGGATGTGTAAAATATGTGTTTAAGCCTCTAGGATACCATGTATGGATTGACATGTGTGTTGGTGGATGGAGATGACTAAAAATTTATCTCAGACTAAAACAAAGCAGTGAAGTGGTAGTTTGATAAAGGTTTTGTCCACGTGAGTTGCTTGGAAGGGAAGGTGGTGGTTTGGGGATATGCATTAGTGAGTGTTTATTATTTCCAAATGTTTGAAAGGGTAAGGGACACTTGTTTGGGGTTGTTTTGGGTGACTGTCTTAGATAAAGGTATGACTATCACAACTGACAGTGAATTCTTGTGTTGGAACTTAAGTTGTAGTCAAAGGTTAGATTGTTAGGTTGCATTGGGAAATAGTATTGAGTTGTGTTGAAGGTATCTTATTATGTGTGAGGAGTCAAGAGTCCTAAGGTGTAAGTTTTGTTGAAATCTTAAGGGGAAATTTTATGGGACAGTCACAACTATATAAGTTGTTTAATATGTTGACAGAGGTTTGAAGTTATTAATAAGCCATTGTGAGTGCTTTGGAGTATGGGGATGGTTTGGTTGTGTGTAGGTGAGTCTAGTTTGTTACCACAAGAAGTGGAGCCTAGTTGTCAATACAAGGGTTGTTGAGCTGTCAATATGAAGGATGTTGTCATAGGAATGGGTATGTGTTCAAAAAAAAGTTGCAGACCAGAGTATGTTATGACCAATAAGAGCATTGTTTGTGAGATCAAGTTTGGAGTGAAAGGTTGGCTAAGGGTTTTGAGGCCTAATGCATGAATTATTGACCATAGTGGTCATTTGAAGAAGCAAAGAGATTGTGAGTGAGTCATGAATGATGGTGGATCTTGGAGATAGGTCCTGATTGTGAGTTTGAAGGTGTTGTTACCAAACAAAGTAGGAACCATGAAGTGTTTCATTGCAATTAATAAAAGGGTCATGATGGATCATCATCATCACATAACCCTCCTTGTGTTCCTCTAGGGTTCAGGTGCTCCTGCACCACTTATGACCTCTCTTTCAAGAGTACAAGTTCTCCACCACTAGGTCAACTCAGGCTGTCTTTGAACTCATGCATTGCCACTACTTTGTAGACATTGATATCACTGTTTCATAGCACAATAAACTGTCAATATATATGCATCCATATTATCTTGGTTTATTTATAACTTTGGGAGCCATGGAGTTAAGTATTAATGGTTTCACCATCCTCATACTATAGTGGTCACTAATTTGATCTTATCAGAGTGCTTTGACATTGCTGTAATATAGCTGTTGCTCTTGTGATTTGTCAATGACTATTGTTCGTGATGATAGTGATGCTTCCTATTTTTTTCAATGACTTTTGTACTTGTGACATTGTTTTGCTTAGTTTGTGAAGGTTATAGACTGAAGTTTCCATAGCTCAATTTTTTTGTCTGTGAAGAAAGATCATATCAAATAATATCAGCAAAGAACAAAATAAGGAGACAATTGCTAGATTGTGGTCTAGTTTGAAAAGAAAAGGTGTTGGATTATGTTATTGTCTCTACAAAAATTGTAAGGGCTTAAAGACTAGAAGAATTCTAATCACAACAATTGAGAAACATTGTAGGAAACATGGTCACATTTAAGGGGGGCATGATTATCGTCCATTGGCACCAGTACATTCAGAGCTAATTTCTGATGACCGATTGTCGAAATTGCGACTAATTTTCGTTGGAGTGCTGACAAAAGTAGCCATCGAAAACTTATCGTCGGACTTGCCGACGATGCCCCTGACTGATAGAAATACGACAATCCTATGGACTCTACCGACGGTGGGCATGATCGCTCTTCCAGTCACAAAATTTGTCGGACATGCAGCATCCCCGTCAGATGCTTTTGTAGAAATCGTCAGAAAGTTGATGAAATTTTGGAACTTTGCACCGACGGTGATGCTGTTTGTTCGACACTTGTGTCATTGGTCCATTAATATGCATTGAGGATAGTCCGACTATGAAGTGTCATCGCACATACAACATCCTCGTCGGATGTTTGTGTAGTTTGAGTCAGAAGTGCGACAACTCCAGAACCTTTGCACTGACGAGAACGTTGTATGTCCGACAATTTCATCGTTGGTGGAAAGCTTGGTATCCGTCGTAATTCCGACGATAATAATATTTTTATCGAAAAAAAAATATTATTATCCAGTCATTGATATGTACAGCGAATGATATTCTATCCCCACCACCTACCAATAGGGGGTATAGGTTTGAGGCTAATATGAGGCGCACTGGTTTCAAGCTAATATGATCAGGCGCACCATGGTTGAGATGGTCCAACTCCCTAGTCTCACTCTAGGACTAAGCTCATGCCATATCTAAATGAAAGACATCTCAAATACATTGTCGGTGGAAAGCTGCAAAATGCCATTTTCATACATAAGCAAGACATACACAATTGGGCACAATCACCAAGAGAATGGTAAAAAGTGTGTTTGAGATCATTGTCCTAATTGTGGTGTGGTCACCAAGAGATCACCGTAAATTTGTCAACCTTTCCTTCATTTAAACCAAGTAAACCTTTCTGTATATGCATATGCATATGTATATGCATATGCATATGTATATGCATATGCATATGTATATGTATATGCATATGTATATAGTTTTGTGTATTCATTAAAAATTTTCATTTAATTTTGAGCATTTTATGGATACATATGCATATACATATACATATGCATATCCATATGCATATATGCATATGCATATACATATACATAAAGGTTTACTTGGTTTAAATGAAAGAAAGGTTGACAAATTTGCGGCAATCTCTTGGTGACCACACAACAATTAGGACAATGATCTCAAACACATTTTTTACCATTCTCTTGGTGATTGTGCTCAATTGAGTATGTCTTTCTTATGTATGAAAATGGCATTTTGTAGCTTTCCACCGACGATGTATTTGAGTAAAAGATTTTCATTTAATTTTGAGCATTTTGTGGATGGTATAATCAAGAAACATATCATCACTCTCACCAATTATGCTCAACTAATTTAAGTACAACCATTTGATTGTTAATAATTTTTAAATTAAGGGAGTACTTCTCAAAATAGAATTGTTGAATTATTGATTTTTTTATATATAATAGTCTAAGCCTTTTATGGATGGTATAATTAAGAAACATGCTATCACCTACACCAATTATGCTTGATTTATTGAACTACAATCCTTTGGTTGTTAATAATATTTAAAGGAATGATTTACTTCTCAAAATAAAATTGTTGGATTATTGAATTAGTATATATAATAGTAAGCTTTCTATATTCATAAAAGTTTTTCATTTAATTTTGAGTTTTTTATGGATGGTATAATCAAGAAACATACCATCACCCTCACCAATTGTGCTCAACCAATTGATCTACAACCCTTTGGTTGTAAGTATTTTTCAAAATAAAGAAGTACTTGTCAAAATAGAATTGTTGAACTAAATGAATTAGCATACATGGCAATACGTTTTGTATATTTATAATAAAATTTCTTTTTGTTTTAAGATTTGTATATTCGAACAAGATTAATACATAAGAAAGACATACTCAACTGGGAAAAATGACCAAGAGAATGGTAAAAAGTGTGTTTGAGATCATTGTCCTAATTGTGGCGTGGTCACCAAGAGATCACTGTAAATATGTCAATGCAACTTTTGTTGCAAAGTTGTAAAAAGTGTGTTAGTTTTGTTTCAATGTTAGTTAATACTCAAATATTGGTTATGCATGTTGGAGGGTTGATGAGACACATAATATCCTTGTTTCATCGACCATAGGATCAGTTGTTGGAGGTATCGAAGGAAAAGTCAATAAAATTTGGAGATTTTCTGCAATTTTCACTATTTTTTCAGAACGTTATAGTCTATTTTCAATCATTTTTTTGTTGGTATTATAAACCTATTGGGAATGATAGAACAATGAATCCATGAAATTTTTTCTTTGGTTTGATTGATTTTCATTTTGATTTGAGCAAGTTATCATAGTTTTTCTAAAAACTGTCATAAACCCTTGTTAGGGTATCCAGTCATAAAAAATAAATGTATAAATCATATCCCCACTAGTGAAAAGTCACCCCAATGGGTGGGAACATGTATATTGGTATTATATTTCATGTTTTCATTCTTTGTAGGTCTCCAAGATTCATTGGCACATGCAAATGGTGACTATTGGTAGGATATTGGTCATGTATCAGACCTAGTGCAGTATCGAGGGTAGATTTGAAGTTGCAAGTGCAAGATAGATCCCCTTGGTGTTTGGAGGAAGGTATTGAGGGGTGTAGAGGGTTATTGCAGACCCTTTACAAGCTATTGTGGCTCTTGGGTAGGGAAAATCATCAAGAACTTTATGGTTGTCCCTAGATAGTGTGTGGCTGTCCTAGTGAATAAATGAAGACTGAGATTTGGGGAGTATGATAAAATGAATAATCTTATTATGTTGTGGACATCTAAGATAGGGTTGTAGTGATCCTTGGAAAATTTTAAAGGGGTTTGGAGGCAAGGAATAAGTGGAAACAATTCATATCTTGCCGATTGTCCTAAGTGACTTGGCTGTCACAGTCATTGTTGTCAATCATCTGAATGTTGCAAATGGGGTTCACATAGAAGTCTTTTATTATCCAAAGACTAGTATAAAGGGTGTGTCAACCTTGTGAAATTTTCTCCTAACAAAGCCTAAGGATTTTAGGGCTTTAGGAAATATTTTGTGGTGTCTTTTGTCCATCAAATGGGCAGTATAGTTTGCTAGGGATTGATTTGTGTCAAGTAAGAGCAAGTGAGAACTTTGGGATTACAAAGTTGATTTTGTGGCATTGTATCATGTTCTCAAAACAATTTAATCAACATGTCCAAGGTGATATCCAAGGTCCAAGGGATTTCCAAACTTATGTGCGAGGGCTCAAACTTGTAGCGGTTTAGGATGGAGACTAGTAAGTATGCCCTAGTGAGTTGTTCTGTATGTTGAGTTTTCCATTGTGACTTACCCCCCTACCTCTGCATCCCGCTCTCATGGTTATGCTAGTTTGAAGAGCAACCCACATTTAAAGAATTCAAGAAAACATCAAGAAACAATTGAGAAATCTATGATATTTGCTATGGTATTAATTTTTATCATTTGATTTTATGCATAGGTCTTAGGCTTTATTGGACAAGTGTGAATGTGAATTTGGATCTTGCATTGCACTTTTTTCCACTTTATTTAGATTCACATCTTCATCCTTCACAAGTATGAAGACAAGTATTATTAATTGTGCCTAGCTTTGAAATCAGTTTTCAATGGTAGAATTTTAACACTAACAACCATGAGCTTATTTGTCCTTAACAACAAATTTGTCCCCCTTTTACATGCACTTAAGGACCCTCATTGTTCCTTTATGGGTATGTCATATTTTATGACTGTCATGGGTCTAGGGTTTCAAGAAATAAAAGAAAACCTTTTCTAAACTTTGTAATACACTAATACCCAAAAATTCTACCCCAAGCATGTTCAATATCTTCATAACCTTATCTTGCTCCCCATCTAGTCTTTAATGTCTTGAACTGCTTATCTGTTACAGCATCTTTAAAGCCTTGAACTTAATTGCATATTTGGCTAAATTCATACATGTGTTCTTATGAGTCTTAATCCCCATCTAGTTTTTACACTACATATCTGGAGGAGCTACTCCTTAAGGTCTTGAACTTAATTGCATCCTTCACCTCAACTTTAAAGTCACATTTAGTGTTTTCTAATGCAATGCATGCTTTATAAATGTCTCACCTGTGCTATCTCTAAAAGTTGAAACATGATTATTTGTTGATTTTCTGATAAAACAACAATTTGGCTATATTGATGCATGTTTTTATTAGACTTTCTCCCCATCTGTTGCACACTACATATCTAGATAATCTATATTTTAAGGCCTTGGCTTAACCACTCCCCTTAAAATTAGAGTCATATTTACAATGGCTTGTAAAAGTAAAACAAGACTTCTAATTTATGAGTGCCAAACTGAGGTTTACCTAGGCCATAGCTTAACTATTTTATGCAATTATATATTGTTGTATAATTTATTGTCCTTTTAGACCAGTTAATTCAAAATAAAAATGTTGGTGCCAAAGTCACTGCTTATAGGTTCCCACTTCCCACTGTTGCCACTTTGAAATCCTAAGAAGGAGAATAGGTGTGCTCCCAAATTACAATTTTTTGTTCCTATTAATCTCTACTAAATAAAGAATCTACTCAGTTCATTAACATCTCCTTACCAGTAATGTTAGTTCTCCAATCACTAAATTTTGAGTAGGAAAGCTTAGGGAGAAGGTTGTTGAAGCCATACATTAATAAATTGAACTCTCAAGGAGGGGGGTGAAATGAAATGTAGCACCACCATGAGTGCCAGTGGTTTTGTGATGTAGATACTCCATTCCCAGTAGTATGGTTAATAACTTTTTCTACCTTCATGCTTCAGTAAGATTTGATGCATAAAATAATTCTTGTTGATATTTTTTGATGTGGGTATGTAGGTAGATGGAAGACAGTCAATAATAACAGGTATCAAAGTTGAATTAAATCCTGCCCTACTGACATAAAAAAGTTTAAAGTTGTGAGAGGGGAATTTAAACTAGTAGTAATGACTATATAGTCACATGATATGCAAAATATTTTTGCTCTCTCATCCTTGCATGTTGATATCTATTTATAGCAAACCCCTTGGCACAAGGCCTAATTTGATACACGAGTTTTATACTCCAAAGCTACAGTCAAGTGGAAATTCCTTTTCAACCCTCATAAAAATTGTTTAAAAGCATCTAAGAATGAAATGGTCTCTAACTCTTAATACACTGTTTATATAGTATATACTCATCCAAAATCTGAATATTACAAAAAGACCAAAGCAAATCTAATCTAGTTCCAAATTAACCTATACAATGAAGACCTCTCCAAAGCAATAGTAGAATATAAACACTGTTGGTATTTTGGTATGGTTTTGTCATGATGTCAATGTTAGGGTTCCCACAGATACTAAGAGGGGGGGGGGGGTGAATCAGTATCTGACCGGTTATGAAATTTTCTTAAAACTGAATATCCAGAATATAAAGTAACAGTATACCGGTATGCAAGAATTAATGCAAATAACAGAATCAAAAGCATCCACATGAAAAGAACACCATAACACAAGATGTTTAACGAGGAAACCTGGTGTGGGAAAAACCTCGGTGGGATTTGTGACCCACAATATTCACTTACTAGCCAATAAGAGAATATTACTTACAATAGGGGCCTACACATGCAGGAAGGCCAACTGCCTAGAGCTCACTCCTCAATAAGAAGTCACACTGACTTATAATGAGGATTTACACAAATCCAATATTCTGTAATGCTTTACAATAGCATCTTCAATGCTAGATTCAGTACCGGTTCTTGCTCTATTCTTTACATATACCCTTGACCTACAATTCGCACATTAGGTCTACCTTATAATTTATTTATTACATTCTCTCCATATCCTACAAATGCCTACAATGACCTCTTTTATATACAAGAGTCATTTTACAATTTGCCAAGTTGGCTTACAATGATAAACAAAATATTACATATCAGAAATCCTGTCAGCCTCTGTGCTGGTATACATATTTCCTTCTATGCCGGTGTAGATTGATTTTGTTGATGTCGGTGCACTATTTTGTTTGAGTAAAGCTTTGCCGGTATAATGTCTTGCCAGTGCCATAGGATTGCAAGGTTGCCTATGTAATGCTTTGCCAGTATAATTTCTTGCCGGTGCCATAGGATTGCAAGGTTTCCATCAATGACAAAACCTTCAATCACACACAATGTCTCATTGGAGTGTCCATATGCCAACAATCTCCCCCTTTGGCATTGATGGCAACACTCATGAGAAATTTCAAAAAGATATCCAAAAATGTGTATACCAAAAAAATGTTACCAAAAATATGAGGGCTCCCCTTGAGCATGTGATCCCTGTGTTTTGCATGTGATCCCTGTGTTTTGAATTTTCTCATCTACTACTCCCCCTTTGGCATCAATGACAAAGGTTAGTAGATTTGTAGTTGTACCAATTCATAACCTCAACCTTGTAGTTGGGTAGTTATTATCTAAAGAATATATCCCAAAATTAAGTTTATACCATCCATAAACTTCTTGCTCTCCTTTATTGCTATCTCAGTTCTGTGTACTGTACCGGTGAGATGCTGCAAGTGCTCTGCTAGTGTTTTGCTACCCTATGTTAGTGCCTCTAAGATTTCCTTACGCAGAGATGCTAAATAGTCCAATCTTGGACTTAGTTTAGATCTCAAAAATTTTGCCTTGTTTATTATTTTCTCTTTTTCTCTTTCTAATTTGAGCAATTCTTCCTCAAAATTTGTTATCTTTTCCTCAAAAACTAATAATGTATCGGGTGAGTTAACAAAATTATCAGCAAGTTTATTGATCTCTTCCTGTACCTTGCTCATCTTTTTGTCTACATCCGTGGTCAAAAAGTTTATCTTACAGTTGTCTTTATACAGAGTTTTGTACTCTTTCAATAAATTGCACAGTTCCGGTAGAAGTGTGTCAAATTCCCTGTTACACTTCTTTATTCCTTCCTCGAAGAATTTCTGTTTCTCTTTTTCTACACTTTCCTTTATAGTTTCTACCTTTGTTTGCTCAAAATTTCCAGAAATATATTTACAAAGTGTATCCAACTGGCCTAAAGAATCTTTGTTGGCTATATTACAATTTGGAGCTATTAATTTCAAAACTGGAATTGAATCATCTATTGCTTTATAGGCTTGTGAGCTATAATCAGTTATTTTCTTGATAGATTCGAGCAATACCTCTATTACATTTGATGGTGACCCAATAAACTGAGTGCTAGTGGAAGGGACCATGCTGGTATTGACCTCTGGAAGGTCTGTTTGTGTCTCCATCTCTTTAAGCACAATTTTTCTTGCATCATTTCTTACCGGTGGCATCTGTTCTAGAGCCTTTAGCTCTGTTGGTTGCTCTATTTGTGTTCTAGATTCCATCTTTTTCTCTGAATCTACTGCCGGTTGCTCTTTATTATCAGATTTATCTGTGGTATCCTTATCTACTACTATGTTGATTTTTTGAGTATCAACATTCACAGTATATAGGACTTCAGGATTAGGATTGTTATCCTCTGTGTCCATGCTCTCAGCTGTTGATTGATCTTCTGCAATTGTTTTTACCAGTGGAGTATTTAAAGGAGGTGGGGGTAAATTATCTCTAATCTTGATACTTGGCGGTCCACCAACTTTACCTTTCCCTTTGTCCTTTTGATATACTAGAATGGGCTTGGGATTCATATATTCTTCTTGTTTTTCTTTTTCAACCAAGAATCTATCCCAACCATCTTCTGTTTCAGTTGAAACTTCAGTAACTCTACCTGCCATTAATGATATTTGTCGGTGTGCAGTGGAAAAGACTGTCCGGTTGGCCTAAGCTATCAAGTCATCAATTTCCTTAGGTGAGTTGACCAGGTATACTGCAAGTAATTTTTCTATTTTAATTTTCTTATCCAACTCAATTATTCCTTGCCTTCTGGCCTCAAGTCTTTTATATAATTCATCAGGAATTTCATTTAGGACTTGCATCAAAAACTTTTTATACATGTCCATGTGTAGTATAACACTTTCCTCAACTTGTCCTTTCTCATCTTTTGATAGGGTGTCATAGATTTTCCCTATGTTTTTCAATTTACCTTCCTCTGTGATTTCATTCAGTAATATGTCAAAAGGGGCCAAGTCAGCGTCTGTCTTCTTCTTCTTTTTGGGGGTGAGCTTTTTCTTAGGTGTGGCTTTCTTGACTGGAGACCTTACAACTTGTTGCTTCTATCTTGTCCTTCTAGGTGAAGGAGTGGATAACGGTGAGGGGTATCTTTTCCTAACAACTCTTTTGAAAGTTGCTGGCATATCTCCTTCTGAGGAGGTATCTACCGGTGATAGATGAGTTTCAGGCTGTTGGGCTGCCAACTCTTCTTCTGTTATGCTGGTTTTCTTTAATACATCATCTTTTAAGGCTTTTGCTTGCCTGCTTCCTTTCCTCACAGATGCCTCAACTTTCTTTACTCTCTTTTTAGATTGAATTTGACTTTCAATGTGCTCAGCACTACCAAATACTTCTTCCTTTGGTTCATTGGGGGCTTCCAAAAGTGCTTTGGCATAAGTTTCCACTATGTGGTCATCTGTTTCATACCCCATTTCTGTAACCCAGATTGTTCTTGGGATGACTGCTTCCATCTAGATCTCATCCTTTTTTATTACAAAGCATATATCATCCTTGTATTTGTTGACAATTTCTTGTGATAGTCTAATCCTTTTATTCATTTTGACCTTTAGTGCTTGAAAATACTCATGGATATTCTTTTCTTTGTTTTCACCCATGTTGTTGAATAAGTCAGACAATTGTTTTCCTACCGGTATGTCAAATCCAAAATCCTTGTTGCCTATACCGAGAGCCTGTTTGGTTATATGTAGCATTAAGCATACAAGTAAATTTCCAAATCTAAAGGTTCCTTTCTTATCCTTCTTGATTTTTGCCAAATTGTCAATTAACTCATCTTTTAACCATTCACAGATATCAATTTTCACATTGTCCTTAACCATGTCATAAGCACTCTTTATGCATAAACTGGAAACAAAGTTAAGCCTATTTGCATGAGTTGCTTTGTAACCTAGAATCATGCTAATGAATCTCACATTTGTATCGGTCACATCATTAACCCTCAATGATCTTTTGTTGGATGTTGCACCAGTTAATTTCATTACTAGGTCATTGGAGACCTTCTTGGTTTTGTCGGGTCTGGTACCGGTGGAAGGTAACCCTGTTACTGCTTTCCCAACTACCTTTGTAATTTTATACATTGAGTCAAGCCAAAAGAATGAGCCATGTACCCTGCTAAGAACTATCCTAACTACTTCCTTGGGAAATTTAGGAATGCAGAGGATTTCAGTGAATCCTAGGGTTTCAACAATTTTATGTTCAAGTTTCACATTTCTGGCATTGTCACATATAACAGATTTATACATGTTTTTGATTTCTTCATCACCTAATTCCTCTATGTTGCAATGAATATACATTCTAGGGTCTTCTGCATAAACAACACCCTTTGGAATTTTGGAAAAAGCACCTGTGTTGTCATCTTTCTTAGCTACCTCGGGAACTAGCTCAAACATGGGCCTAGGTCATTTTATAACCTCAACTACTGTAGGGTTTGCTATGAATTCAGGTGCAGAGGAGGATGCCATGATGATAAATACCTTTTTCTACCTTTTGATGGATTGATTGCTGAAGTGCTTTGCCTCTTTTCTTGGAATGCCTTAGCTCGAAAATCTTTGCACTCTCTGAAGGTTTGAATTCATGATGAAATGAAATGGAGCCAAAAACCTTATTTTATAAAGTCTTTTTGGCCACCTACCACATTAATTGTTTGCCGGCAATGTATTAACTCAACTTTATTTGCCGGTAATGAAGGATTTTCAACTTCTTTTCTCTAACCGAGGGAATAATAGCACATGTGTCATTAAATTGCCAAACCCTCAAGATAATTTTCTTCAATTTGATGAAGAACATCCTATCGGTGGAGCATCATATTGTCCTGTCAGTGAAGCATTTGTTGGTTCTACTGGTGGAGGAGTAACCCCAATATTTAGATCACCTTTTCTAATCCATTGCTTTGAAAATTCTTGCTTAACCTCTTCAACCTTTTCTTTACCTTTTAAGCTAGTACTTTTGTTATCTACTGGTGTACCTTTACTTCTACAGAATTTAGCAATATGACCAATCTAGTTACATGCATAACAAGTTACATTATTTTTCTGAATAGCTTTCCCATAACCTATGTCGGTTTGTGTTCTGCATTTATTTGATAAATGACCAAATCTTCCACAAACATAACATCTTACATTCATTCTGCAATTTTTAGAGTTATGATCAATTTTATTGCATTTGGTGCATTGACCGGTGGGAAGATTGATGTTCTGATAATTCCTAGATCTACATTCATTTGCCCTATGACCATATTTATTACAGTTAAAGCATTTTCCATTGAATTTGTAAGTATTAGAGGGTCTTACCAATTTGCTTTGATCCTGGGTATTTGTAGTACCAGAGCTTTCTCCAACTTCAAATCCAACTCCAGAAGTGTCACCTTTGGGTTTTTGATTCTTCAATAAGGTACCAAGTTCTTCTGAGCTTTTCTTGAATTTTTCTTTGTGTTGATTTGTAGTTTCCAATTCCCTTTCCAAGATCTCTTTTTGTCTCATTGGTTCATTCGAGTCATTTGAGTGTGCATCAGATCTGTCTTCAACATGTCATTTTCATAGCTAAGTCTTGTGTTCTCATTTGCTACATCACTTAGTCTTCTAGTCAATTCTTCTTCATTCTTCTTTCTGTCCTCAATCTCTTTGCAGAATCTCATAGTCATATCCTGCATTTCATTTTTTGTTGTCATGATCTCTTGTTTCAATTTGCTTATCATATCATTTAGTGATTCCTTTTCATCATTTTCATTTTGCAATTTTTCACAAATTTCTCTTCTCTTGTTTCTTGTAACAGTAAGATTTTCTTGAAGTGCCTGAATAATGTCCTGAGCTGCTTTTAAATCATCTTCTAATTTGATATTTTTCAACTTCTCTGCATCATAGTCAGTAAGAGCTCCTTCAAGTTGCTTCATCAGATTTTCCATCTTTACCGGTGTCAAGATCTTCCTAAAGCTGTTAGGCTTTTGAAAATAGAGGACCAGGCTCTAATACCAATTGTTAGGGTTCCCAGGGGTGAATCAGTATCTGACCGGTTATGAAATTTTCTTAAAACTAAATATGCAGAATATAAAGTAACAGTATACTGGTATGCAAGAATTAATGCAAATAACAGAATCAAAATCATCCACATGAAAAGAACACCATAACACAAGATGTTTAACGAGGAAACCCGGTGTGGGAAAAACCTCGGTGGGATTTGTGACCCACAATATTCACTTACTGGCCAATAAGAGAATATTACTTACAATAGGGGCCTTCACATGTAGGAAGGCCAACTTCCTAGAGCTCACTGCTCAATAATAAGTCACACTGACTTACAATGAGGATTTACACAAATCCAATATTCTGTACTGCTTTACAGTAGCATCTTCAATGCCAGATTCAGTACCAGTTCTTGCTCTGTTCTTTACATATACCCTTGACCTACAATTTGCACATTAGGTCTGCCTTATAATTTATTTATTACATTCTCTCCATATCCTACAAATGCCTACAATGATCTCTTTTATATACAAGAGTCATTTTACAATTTGCCAAGTCGGCTTATAATGATAAACAAAATATTACATATCAGAAATCTTGTCGGCCTCTGTGCCGGTATACATATTTCCATCTGTGCCAATGTACATCTTTTGTGCCAGTGTAGATTGATTTTGTTTAATGCCGGTGCACTGTTTTGTTTGAGTAAAGCTTTGCCGGTATAATGTCTTGTTGGTGCCATAGGATTGCAAGGTTGCCTGTGTAATGCTTTGCCAGTATAATGTCTTGCCAGTGCCATAGGATTGCAAGGTTGCCATCAATGACAAAACCTTCAATCACAGGCAATGTCTCATTGGAGTGTCCATATGCCAACAGTCAACACCTATCAATACTTATCAATTTTGGCACTTTGAAAGATTGGCAATGTTCACCGACAAGCAAGTGACTTATGCACAGTCACCGATATCTAGTACAATAGCAAGATATAATGATCATCGACACTTGGAATGATATGGAAAACACCTGGTTATGTTGAAGACATCATTTGGACACTTTGTCTTGGAGATTTGTTCATTGGTATAATTGTGTTTGCATATTTGTTGTTACCAGCAAATAAGTCCATGATAAGCACCGGTAGGCTTATCTATTCCAGATCAGCATGACACACCTTGGAAATGATTTATTATTGTTGTAAATGCATTAAGTCGACATGTTGAATCAATTATTGTATCGATTATTGATTTACTTGTAAAATGATTTTATTGTAATATCTTTTAGAGATGACCTACTAAAATTGGTCTTAGGTTATGGTATAAATGTAAGATCTTATTTGTAAGATCAATATGCAATAAGGATAAGGAATTTTAAGAAATTATATGCAAGAATAAGCAGAGATATACACATAGACATCATTTGAAGGTGAAGCAAGGTATTAGTAAAGACAATCAGAACTACACCAGTACTAAATCCAACATAGAAAGATGCTATTTTGAGCAGTACATTCTTATTGGAATTAACCATCCAATTGTAGTTAGTGTGACTCCTATTGGTGTTTGAGTAGTGAGCTCTAGGTGCTTGGCCTTTTTGCACGTGCAGACCCCATTTGTATACACATACTATCTGCATTAGTATCATCTGATTGTGGGTAAGGTTTTCAACCGTGGTTTTTCCCCTTATAGGGTTTCCACGTACAAATATTGGTGTTATGTGTTGTGGATGTTATTGTCTTTTTGTTTCATGCATTAATCTTTACCGGTACTACAATTAAATGTTAAAACTGTCTACCGGCATAAAAGTCTAGTTAAGTTATTTTTGGTTTGAATTTATTAGACAATTGATTCACCCTCCCCCCTATCAGTTGTCTCTGGGACCTACCAATTGGTATCAGAGCCTAGTCCTCTTTTGCAGAAGTTTAATAGCTTGAGGAGAGCCAATGTCTACTAACTATTTCAGGAAGGATAGTCCTAAACTTGATGGAACCGATTATGGAATATGGAAGATCAGGATGGAGACACATCTAAATTGCATTGGAAAGGACATTTGGGATGTTACAAAGAATGGCTATACTGCTCCTACTCAAAATCAGCCTAATCCACCAAACTTGGCTAAAGATGAGGAAAATGATTGCAAAGAAAGAGAAGCACTTTTGAGCACACTATCAGGTTAGCAAATCATGGGACTTTCAGATAGATCAACTGCTAAAGCTATTTGGGACCATTTGGAAACACTGAATGAAGGAGATTCCACAGTCAAAATTGCAAAACTTGAAAGCTTCTGAGTTAGGTAGGAAAATTTGAAAATGGAAGAAGATGAAAGGATTTCTGCTTTTATTAAAAGAGCTAATGAAATTGTTTTGGGTATTAAATGTTGTGGAGGAACCTTAAGTGAAGATGAAATTGTTTCAAAAGTTTTAAGAGGATTGCCAGGGGCATATAAAATGAAAGTTACTGCTATAAATGAGTTGACAACAATGCCTAATACATCAGTAACTAGGGATACATTGATTGGAAAACTTTCAGCTTTTGAAATTGAGGAATTTGGTCATGTTGCTACTATAAAGATAGATTTAGCTTTTAAGGCATCAACATCATCTGCACCATCATTTGACAAATCTGATTGGAAAGCCTTTTATGCAAGAGAACTTGAGGAAAGAAGGAGAGAAAATGAAGAACTTGAAGAACTTGAAGCACTATTTGCAAGAAAAATGCCTAAAGGTCCAGTTGGGAGTAAGTATGAAGGTAAAGCACTCTTTAAAAGTTTTAACTGTAATAAGACTGGTCATATGGCTTCTAGATGCTCTGATAGACATGCTAGACTAAGAGAAGAAGCTAGAAGGACATACAAGCCTAACCCTGAATATCAGAGATACAGATTTAAGAAGAATAAAGATAAATCTTGTTATATTGATGATGAAAGAGTCACTGATGATTCTGATGAGGATCTGATGGACAATGGATGGGTTTTTGTTGCTATAACAGAAGATCAACCAGAACCCACTATTTAACCGGTAGAACAGGCCTTGTCAGCTAAAATTGAAGTTAAGGATGAATGGATCATTGATTCAGGATGTTCACATCACATGACTGGTGATAAAGGTAAATTCTTGAACTTTCAAGAATATAATGGAGGCCTAGTAAGATTTGGAGATGACAACTTGTTTAATCAAAGGAAAAGGTACAATATCTCTTGATGGTAAGCACAATACTGACAATGTTTACTATGTAGAAAGCTTAAAGCATAATCTTTTGAGTGTTGGTCAATTAGTTGAAAAAGGATTTCAGTTACAATTCAAGAATGGTAAATGCAAAATTATGAATAGAACTGGTTTAGAAATTGCAACTGGTAATCAAATTAGAGGCAACATCTTTCATTTGAATAACAATGAAAAGACATGCTTGATTGCACACTGTGATGAAACTTTTATGGCATAAGAGACTCTGTCATGTAAATTTTGATTGCATGGTAAAAATTAGTACTACTAAGGCAGTTAGAGATTTACCTAAGATTGTTAAACCTCACAATCCGGTATGTAAGGAATGTCAATTTGGAAAATAAGTTAGAGCATCTTTTAAAAGTATTCCAGAAAAATCAAATAATGCTCTTGACTTAATTCATACTGATTTATGTGGTCCAACTAGAACTAAAAGTTTACAAGGTGATAGATATTTCATTCTAATCATTGATGACTATTCTCGAATGTGCTGGGTTACTTTTCTTAGAGAAAAATCAGAAGCACTTGGGAAGTTCAAACTATTCAAAGCAATGGTAGAGAATGAAACCGGTAAGAAAATCAAATGTCTGAGATCAGATCAAGGAGGTGAATTTACATCTAAGGAATTTAATGCATTCTATGAAGTGAATGGAATCAGAAGATAGTTATTAGCAGCCCAGATACCATAGCAGAATGGAGTTGTAGAAAGGAAAAACAAAACTATCTTGGATGCAACTAGGAGTATGTTATCAGAAGAAAATCTTCCACATGTATATTGGAGAGAGGCAGTAAGCACATTGGCCTATACATTCAACAAAGTTCACATCAAAGGTGAAATCGGTAAGACCCCTCATGAAATATGGTTTGGTATTACTCCTACTCTTAAATATTTTAGAATATTTGGTAGTAAATGCTATATTAGAAGAGATGAGTATATTGGCAAATTTGATCCTAGAAGTGATGAAATAATATTTCTTGGTTATTCATCTAAGAGAAAAGCATACAAATGTTTTAACAAGAGATTTCAAAAAATTATTGAGAGTACAAACGTGAAGATTGATGAACAATTTAGAGGAACTTCAAGGTATATAGACTCTAAACCGGCAATAGAAATACTGGCAAATGAACCTACATTGAAACCACCGATACAAAATGAAGATCCAGTCACACCGATATCATCTGAAAATTCCACTGTAACTGAGGAACAACAACAAACAAATATACCCCGGTATGTAAGACCGAATCACTTTGAAGATGAGATAATTGGAAACAAGTATAAAGGAGTTATGAAAAGAGGAAGACTGGAAAATGAAGAGGTATGTCTTATTTCTCAAATTGAACCATCATCAATTAAAGAGGCATGTGAAGATAAACACTGGATTAAAGCTATGGAAGAAGAATTAGAACAAATTGAGAAGAATAACACATGGACATTAGTTCCCCAGCCTAAAGACAAAAATGTGATTGGAACTAAATGGGTATTCAGAAATAAACTTAATGAAGATGGTAAGGTAATCAGAAATAAAGCAAGACTAGTGTGTAAGGGATATTCTCAGAAAGAAGGAATTGATTACAATGAAACCTTTGCACTGGTAGCTAGAATTGAGGAGTCAAACTATTCTTGGCTTTTGCAGCACACAAGAACTATAAAGTATATCAAATGGATATTAAATGTGCATTTCTGAATGGAGATCTTGAAGAAGAAGTTTACATTAAGAAACTAGATGAACTTTCTTTGACAGATAACAAAGATATGGTTTGCAGGTTAAGAAAAGGTTTGTATGAGTTGAAGCAAGCTCCAAGAGCTTGGTATGCTAGATTGGATAAGTATCTTTTGAAGATTAGATTTTCTAAAGGTAATGCTAATAGCAAATTATACTATAAAGTGACTAATGATGACATCTTGGTTATAGAAATTTTTGTTGATGATATAATCTCTGGAGGAGAAGATGGATTATGTAAAGACTTTTCTACTGAAATGCAACAAGAATTTGAAATGTCTATGATTGGAGAAATAAAATTCTTTCTAGGACTGTAGATTTCACAAACTGATAAAGGTATATTCTTTAGTCAATCTAAGTACTTGAAGGAGTTACTAAAGAAATTTGGGATGGAGAACTCTAAATCGGTAAGCATACCTATGACTACAAATGACAAATTATCACTAAGGGATGAATCTACACTTGTTAATCCGACTAGGTACAAATCTATAAGAGGAGGTTTACTGTATTTAACACAAAGTAGACCTGATATTATGAATGCAGTATGTATTGTTTCAAGATTTTAGAGTAATCCTAGAGAAAATCATGAATCAGCAGTAAAATGGATTTTCTGGTACTTACAAGGCACAACAAATCTTGGTTTATGGTATCCTAGAGATGAAAACTTTGAATTATGTGCATACACATATGCAAATTGGGTAGGAGATGTGGATGACAGAAAAAGCACCACTGGCAGAGCATTTTTTCTTGTAAGCAGATTAATTTCTTGGTTGAGTAAGAAACAAAGTTGTACATCTTTATCAATAACATAATCAGAATATGTTGCAACAACAACTAACTGTACACAGGTATTATGGCTAAAGAAAATGTTGAAGGACATAAGGGTAAAATGAAAGGAACCTATAACTATCTATTGTGATAACACTGCAATAATTAATATATCTAAGAATCAGGTATTACATTCTAAAACCAAACATGTTTCTATCAAACTGAATTTTCTGAAAGAGAATGTTGAAGCAAAAGAAGTAAAATTGGTTTATGTGAATACTAAAGAGCAGATTGCAGATATTTTCACTAAACCTCTACCTAAGGAGACCTTTGAATATCTTAGAGATCAGCTTGGGGTGATACCCCCACTGGTAGAAACTTAGATAGTTGATGTTTGTCATCAACCGATAGAATTAACAGAGAAATCTTTTACTTCGGCTTTGATGAGGAAGCTACTTCTCAAGAGGAGTAGTTGGTATACTGAATTGGTTGGTATTTTGTATTTGAATCTGGTTTTAGCTTTGGCATCGGATGTCAAAGGGGGAGAGATATCTATGGAAAAACACATTATCTTTTGGGGAGAGATTGTTCCTTTAAGATTGATGACTCTCTGTATGTGAATTTTGATTTTGGGAGATTGTTGTTTTTTTTGGTATTTGGCATTTCTGTTTTGGCACTTTGATGGTTTTTCCATCTTGTGTTTCCATCAATGCCAAAGGGGGAGATTGTTGGTATTTTGGTATGGTTTTGTCATTGATGTCAACACCTATCAATACTTATCAACTCTAGCACTTTGAAGGATTAGCAATGTTCACCGACAGGATATAATGATCACCGACACTTGGAATGATATGAAGAAAACCTGGTCATGTCGAAGACATTGTTTGGACACTTTGTCTTGGAGATTTGTTCATTGGTATAACCATGTTTGCATATTTGTTGTTACCGGCAAATAAGTCCAGGATAAGCACCGACATGCTTATCTATTCCAGATCAGCACGACATGCCTTGGAAATGATTTATTATTGTTGTAAATGCATTAAGCCGACATGTTGAATTGGTTATTGCATCGGTTATTGATTTTATTGTAAAATGATTTTATTGTAATATCTTTTAGAGCCGACCTACTAAAATTGGTCTTAGGTTATGGTATAAATGTAAGATCTTATTTGTAAGATCGATATGTGATAAGGATAAGGAATTGTAAGAAGGTATATGCGAGAATAAGAAGAGCTATACACATAGACATCATTTGAAGGTGAATCAAGGTATTAGTAAAGACAATCAGAACTACACCAGTACTGAATCCAACATAGAAAGATGCTATTTTGAGCAGTACATTCTTATTGGACTTAACCATCCAATTGTAGTCAGTGTGACTCCTATTTGTGTTTGAGTAGTGAGCTCTACGCGCTTGGCCTTTCTGCATGTGTAGACCCCATTTGTATACACATACTATCTGCAGTAGTATCATCTGATTGTGGGTAGGGTTTCCCACCATGGTTTTTCCCCTTACAGGCTTTCAACATACAAATATTGGTGTTATGTGTTGTGGATGTTATTGTCTTTTTGTTTCATGCATTAATCTTTACCGGTACTGCAATTAACTGTTAAAACTATCTACCAGCATAAAAGTCTGGTTTACCAGTATTAAGCATTAAAGTAGGTTAAGTTATTTTTGGTTTGAATTTATTAGACAACTGATTCACCCCCCTCCCCCCCCCCCTCTCAGTTGTCTCTGGGACCTAACAAACACTAGTAAAAATATTTCTTAGAAATACAGTAAAGAAAAAATCATATGCCCTCTCATACAGTTCATATTCATTTCCTTAAGATTAAACAAACTTTTGTTCAAATAAGGAAGCAACTGTGGTATCATAGTAAAGGCATACAATAAAGAATACATGTGTAGTATCTGAAAGTAACTTCAACATGCTTCCCCAAGCTTGAAATACAAATTCATAGCATTGTACAACTATTACATAAGTTTTCACTTTATGTCTTTTCAACTTTCAAATATCTAAACGTAATAACTTATGCTTTTGAGGTTTTGCAGGAAACATACAGGTTGTGATTTTCACATTGCCATACTAGACTACAATGAAATTGCACTACTTTGAAAGGTTACTTCTATGGATTTACTACTAAAACCAATCTATGTACATTGTGATTACCAACACTTCATATTGTCCAAAGAAAAAGAACATGTATATTAGTATTATCTTTCATGTTTTCATGCTTTGTAGGTCTCCAATATTCATTTCCATGTGCAAATGGTGACTGTTGGTATGATATTGGTCATGTATCAGACCTAGTGCAGCATCGAGGGCAGATTTGAAGTTTTAAGTGCAAGATAGATCCCCTTGGTGTTTAGAGGAAGGTAGTGAGGGGTGTAGAGGGTTAGAACAAACCCTTTACAAGATATTGTGGCCCTTGGGTAGGGAAAATCATCAAGAACTTTATGACTGCCCCTAGATAGTGTGTGGCTGTCCTAGTGAACAAATGAAGACTAAGTTTTTGGGAGTATGATGAAATGAATAATCTTATTATGTGGTGGACATCTGACATAGGGTTGTAGTGATCCTTGGAAACTTTTAAAGGGGTTTGGAGGCCCTAATAATTGGAAACAAATCATATCTTGTCGATTGTCCTAAGTGACTTGGCTGTCACAGTCATTGTTGTCAATCATCTGTCAATTCTCTCAATACTATTATACAACCTTCATGCACTACCATACATTCTCAAAATAATGTTACAAAACCTTCACTAGAATTTTCCACTTAAGAAGGTCTCTCACCAATGAATTTAGGGATTCTTGGACTATTAAGGTTTAACAAATTTTTGATAGTTTTTGAAAGCAATTCCTACAATCCTTTGTGTAGAAACAACAACATTCTATATGTCCATGCATCAATGAGGGAGGTTTAGGATTTTCATTTAGCAACATAATTGATATAGATGCTAAGAATGAAATTGCAAGGAAGATCTAATATTTATGAATGAAATTGAAAATCAATATAAGTTACATGTTTGATATCTTACTTATATCATGGCAACATAAAATGTATATATGCACGCAACATACCTCTTTTCTTGTTTAGTTGAGAATGTTGCTAGGAATTAATAGGTGAATGATACATTGATATACACATGAATCACTTGTACTTTCTTGATACTTTCATGCCTTGGTCAAGGCCGCATACCCCCTTCAACTTGAATATTGTTTCCACCCTCATGATTACTTGAAGTCCATTCTCAAATCACACTAAATGACAATAGTTAGTACAAAATAGTGACCATAGCCAAGGAAGCCCAAATTTGTTCATACTTAATATAATAAGAAATATCTAAATCATCTAGACCATTACTCATAACATAACCTCTTTTTCACATCATGGAAGGCCAAAATTGCAAGGATCATGCTTCTTCGAAGGAGCCATTGTTCAGAGCCACCAAAATATCAACAAGAGTAGAAGCTATTAGGCTCATACAATTTTAGGACATATAAAGAGTTGAATCAGAAGTGAGATCATGAATCATACAATAGAGAGGTATTCATGGAATAGACCTATGAAAACATCTCATTCATGAAGTAACAAAATGCTAAAGAAAATGACAAGTAATAAAAAAACTTACAAGGATGAGGCATATTCATAAATTTTGCAGTCCCACCTTGGATATCAACATTAGAAGCAACTCATATTGTTCGTGTACATACAAGACAATATAGGAGTTCATTATACCCAGCAACTTGTGGTTTTGTTGTTCGTGTTGGCTCTATTGGACCCTGCAATTAAGATTCAATATACATTATTCAATAAGATTAACTATGCAACATAATTAATATTGAAAAGTGTGTTATCTTGTTGAGCTTCACTTGGTTTCGAGAATAGTTTAATATTCTCTACCTAATAGGTCCAACCACGTGAAGGTGGAAGCTCATTTGGCCCCTCCCCCCCTAACATCACTCTAAATTCCCCGTTAACATCTTATAACATTCGTTCATTCATTCTTTCTACCATTAATAAAATAGCATTCATTCATTAATGTCACATAACGTTCATTAACATATAACATTGACTAACATTCATTAACATGCAACATTCATCAATATTAATTAACACATATCATCCATAATCATTAATTAGCACATAATTACATTCACTAACACATAAAAATCAGTCATTATCAAATAAGTTAGATTACAATCATTTCTTTTTTTGTTTTTTATTTGAAGCTATGAAAAGACTAAGTGGAACATCAGTTTCTTCATCATTTCCCCCCTCTGCAGATGTTTCACCAACTGCTCGTGATCTTGATGTATGCCTAGTCCTATATTGAGGGATGAGGACGCTGAAGTGAAGGGGGGTCCTCTACAATAACAAAGAAATGGGTTAAATTAAAAAAAATAAATTATTATTGTTACAAGTATTTCATTAATTTATAGAACATAAATGTTGCGCTCTTTACCGGATGGGGCCACATCATTTTGTCTAGCCTCAACCTCAACATGTTGAACACCCTCTAGATCATCTGGAGTTGAAATACTAAAGGTTACATTAATGATGAACACTAATTGCAATTATATTTGTTTAAAGGAATAATAGTGGTCCTCTTTACCTAAGTGGGGAACATCACATTCCTGATGTTGTGTACCCAGATCATGCTCCTCTTGGTCACCACCGACTACATGCTCTAAAATATTAACAAAAAAGGTTACATTAATTACTACTCTAATTACAAATTAAGATGTTTAATTGTATTAATAGCTAAATAAATAAATTTGAATAGAAAATGAATGCCTCCACTACTGGGATGCACATTCGGACCTTCATGTGCAAGTGGTGTTTCACTATTAGCAGGCTGCATTCCAATGTCATGCATATTGTTATCATTGCTTGCTTATTTAAAACAAATATAGTCACTTTATGTTGGAACTCAACATCAATTAGATTATTGGTAAAGTATTCAATTTGAAACAATTTCCATTTAGCATATTTACCTGTGTGATGGATGCACTCGAATGTTGTGTATGCCCACTCAATTCTCATAGTCGATCAGCCAAGACTGAATAGCCTTGCTGGTAGGCAATTCTCTTGTCATCTTCTATGGGCGCTTTATTGAATTCAGAGCCCTGCATTTTTTGATAAATAAAAAATGTTTGCAATTTTTTAATATTTTGATGCAATATTTCGTTTACATGAGATACTTACAATTCATGCAATAAGTTTCATATAACCACCAGAGCTGAGTTTGTGTTTTCCATGCTTTTCTTGTCTTGCCTTGGTTGCCTTTGACGTGTCACTCAGTCTATAAAAAGTTTGAAATATGTTAGATTATATAAATATAAAGAGTAATTAATTAGTACATAGTTACATTCTTAATAGTATCTTGTACCTTCTTCTGGTGTCTGGTGGTGTATTTCCTTTTTTCCTTTCAATTCTCTCCTTGGCATCCAAAATCAGGTCCTTCCACTCCCTCTTTGGAATCATGGGGAGACACTCATACTTTAGGTTCCTCTCTGAATGGGTCTTGTATTGGTCCCTCACATACTTTAGATATGTGCCAACTTTTTCAAGGAGCTTGGTTTTGTCAAAGGTGTCATTTCCAAACCACTCAACCATTTGGTTTGTCAACTCATCTTTTAACCTTTTTTCTTGATCATTCCACCTTTTAAAGCAAAAACAAACCTGTTAGATTCAGAAATGAACTGAAGCTACATTTATTACAGTTCAAGAAATGTATCAAAGGAAAACTATTCTAGAAATGATATGAAATCAAAATAGTGGATTAGGGTTAGTTCACATATGATGTACCACCTTTTACGTATTGTGGGCCCAAATATCTGCAATGCAATGTCACTAAGATGTTTATAGAAAATATCATTGCCTACAAAAAAATCATGGGATCATTAGTCCAAAATGAGTGATCATAAAGTAAATTACAATTAGAGTATATATAATAATAATTCTAAAGTACCTGGAACCTTTTGTATCTTTAAGAGAATCATTTCTTCATCGCTCACCACCAATGTGGCCTACAACGTTCCCATACTAGCAATATGAGAAGATCCAGGAAATGATGGTATGTTATTAGCAGTATTCGCCTTTGGCACATCCTCATGTGCATCTCCTACAAATAATGAATCCACTATGAAATGGAATTAGAATTCAAGAAAGAACACTTGAAGGGAAATAAACACATAACAAAAGATAGAGCAAAAGAGGGATCTACCAATAGTGGGCGAGCCAGTATGATGTGCAATACAAAAAATAAATAGACGTCTTACAACAGATTTATTTTGAAGATTAAGAATTAATTAGCTTCAATAACATCTTATAATTACCTCTCACTTTCCTCAATATACCTTTCCCAATCAAGTACTCCCCTTCAATTTTGTTAATGGGGTTGGGATCCCAAATGCGATCCACGCAGATCTTTGCTGCAAACTTAGGAAGATATTCAGAAATGTACACCATAGTCTAGTAAACCATATATCCCTCCACCATAGAGCCCTCAGGATGTGCTCTTTGTTGAACCAAAGCCTTCAAAAATTTCAAGTGCCTCTCAACCATCCACATTGACCTAGTGTGTACAGGTCCACACAATTCAATCTCCTCAACTTGGTGTATGAGGTAGTGTTCTTGTGCATTAAAAAAGCTGGAGGTAGACACTTTTGCATTTCACACATTAAATGAGAAATTTTTCTCTTCCAATATTTTATATCCTCTTTATGGATTTCTTTACATGACAACCACCTACAAGATATTCAAGACGCAAAAATATATATTACATAACAAGTAAAACAAATAGTAAATATAATATCTATACAATGAACTAAACAAATATCACTACTTACCTCATGTATTTTCCGAGATCATATATGACTTGCTTGACATTATCGTCGAAGTCATCTGGGAGAGATGGAGGTAGAACGTACTGCAACAATTATTAAATTATCTTTTCATTATTTTGTAACATAATACAATGAAAAGTACATGTACGCACAATACTTAAATACATAGTAAAAACATAAGCACATGAATTACCTTAATGAGGGTATGTCAATCATGCGTTTTCATATTTGGCCCAAATTCACTTTTCTTTGATATGAGATTGTTTATGTTAGCAGCAAATCTTGTGGGAAATCAAATTTTTCGTATGACTTCTTTTATAGCATTGGTTTGTTGGTCCGTTAATAACCAAGGAAGCTCTCTTATATTAATTTGGTCTCCATGGCTATTTGATTGAATGACATTTATCATTGCACTATTGGAATCCTGAATGTCACTACATATTTTGTCAACTTTTTCTTTGTCACACCTTCCATCCAATATTTTCCATAATGTCTCTGTTATATTCTTTCCAATATGCATAGTATCAAACAAATGAACAATTTCTAGTTGCTCGTAGTAGGGAAACCTACTAAATTGTCGGGGATAACTTTTTAGTCCCTTAGGAAGGTGGTCATTTATACCTTCACGATCTTCATGATCATCAATCAAATCATCAGTAAACAAAACAAAATAGAAAAGATGTTTTATGACAAACCGATAGATGGAATGGCATTACCTTGACGATTAATTCTATTATATTCCAACTTCCACAGGTGAGGTGTCATTCTTCGTGGCTTTGATGTATTATCTTCTTTCCCATTGAAATAATGTTTTTCAGTATTTCAATACTTATGATTTTTGTGGAGAAAGTGCCTATACTCATCTAACACCTGCTTTCCTAAACTTTTTGAATGACGAGATTTAATCTTTGGACCACAAACAGGACATGCAATAATTCCCTTTGTTTGAAGACCTACAAGATCATGTATAATTAGATTAAATATGATAATTTTTTGAATTATAATGTTCATGCACAACTTAAACACTATAACATACCACAAAAATGTGTTAGCCCTGGGGCATTGTGTATTGTCCAAAGAAGCATCGCATGGAATTGAAATTGTCTATGTCCTATTGGTCTAGAGATGTCATACATAGTGACACCATTCCATAACTCCAACAACTCATCGATAAGAGGCTCGATATATACATTCATATCTTTAACTTGGTACTTACCTAATTGAATGAACAAAAAAATTACATAATTATTATGACCATTTTACTACAATATTTATAATTAAATTTAGACGACTATATTTAAATGATAAAATACCTAGAACAATCATTGCCAACATTATGTGCTCCCTCTTTATTGACATCCATGGAGGAATGTTATTATTGATAACAAAAACATGCCACACTGAGTAAATAGATCTCATCTCTCCAAATGGATTGACACCGTCCGCTGCCAATGAAAGCCTGATATTATGAGGATCTTCTTTAAAGTGTGGCCACTGGTGCTTTTCCTCTATGTCCATAAATGTTGAACCATCTTCAGGCATTCGAATAATGTCATCTTGAATTCTATTGCATGCATGGTAATCCATAAATTGTTCCAAGCTAGTGCACTTGAATAATCATTGCATACATGGAATAATGGGAATATAGCTAAGAACCTTGCGAGGAACCCTTTTTGTTATTTGATTTGTTTGATATCTACTGATATGACATTCAGGGCATTCAATTTGAAATTCATGTTGTTTGTGATATATAATATGATCATTGGGACAAGCATATATTGCTTGATACTCCATTCCAATATCTTTCATAACGATAGCTAATTCTCGGTATGAGTGAGGTAGAATATTTGATGGTGGTAACAAAAACTCACCTATCAATCTACAACAAAAAATATAATTTGTTAATATAAAGAATATTAATGGTACAACATGATTCACAGTTTATTATGACATATATGACATACCTTAACTTACGTGACATTGTTATGTTGGATAAACCATTCATAACCTTCAAGTTCACCAACAACAATACAATGGAGAGAAGAGTTGTCTGTGAGCCTTTGTAAAGGGCCTCAGATGCCTTCTCAAGTAGAGGGACATCATGAACAACATCAAGGTCATCTTCATCATCATGATCAGCTGTGCGAGTACTAAATGTGTCATGTATCAATGTATTTGTACCATGATCTTCAATTGTGTTTTTTGGCTCATGATCATCATCTTCCATGGGATCATTATCTTCAACTTTGATATTCACACCTCCATGTTCATCCACTTTCAAAACCATATTCTCTGAGTTGTGTTGATCCATACCATGTGCTCCGGGGTGCTCGACCTATATAAAATTGATAAACATAAATAAACCATGATCATGATCTCATCATCACATGATTTATTATGTATATAAATTGTTAAAACAATATAATGAAAAACTTACCAATGGATGATAATCATGTCCACCTTCAATGTGACCATGCAGCCTACAATTTTTCTTCATTGTTTTGATTAGAAGTCTTCTAGTCTTTAACCCCTTACCAATTTTGTAGGGACAATAACATTTTCCATCACCTTTTCTTTTCAAGTTAGACCACAATCTAGAAATTGTCTCCTTATTTTGTTGTTCGCTGATATTGTTTGACATGGTATTTCTTCATAGGCAAGAAAAACGAGCTATAGAACTAGTTATATAGAAGTTGAAATGTTAGTTATGAAATCACGTTTCAGTATAGTATACCAAATTAAATTACCTGAAAATAGAAATTATCATCATTGAACCAAAACCATTTAACTCTTCTCTTTCATCTCAAAACATATCTAATGGATTTGTGGTATTCAATCCTTGTATAATATATTAAGTTGACTAATGTCTAATTGGGGTAATCCATGAGTTGTCTAATGTGAATTCAGTATCCTAAACATTGGAGAGACCTTATCTGACTTGCCTAATCAATGTGGTTGTTGTCCTAATATGAAATACTGAGTTCTACCCTTGCCTCTGCATCAACCTTTTCACATCATGTTTCTTCAAGAAAACGCACTAATATGAATTGAGCCAACACCATGAGGATAGGCTCAAGTATCATGGAAACTAATCATAATACGTGAAGACGGGGCTCACACATAAGTGTTGGCTCTCAACAATGCCATGCTTCCAAAATTGTCAATCTCAAGACTTCTCCTATTGGGTGAGCACTCATTGATGGCCACAAGGCCAAATCAATGTATGTAGGCTTTGAACTCCTAACTCTAGGCTAGGAGGACCCTACACAAGGTCTATGAACACTCACTTGGTATTACAATAGAAAGATCCTTCCTCTAGAACTTTGTTTACAATGCACACATCAATATTGGTAATAATTGTTATGATGGATGGTCTATTAGGACGGTAAATAAAATGCTTATTCTTTTTCCACCCTTTGAAACTACACCAAGGTATTTGACTTGGCAGGGTCCCCACACATCACTTCAACAATAAACATTAGGCAAATCAACCTTTTGCCTTCTCAATGCATTTTTTTTTGTCTTTCACTATTTTTCTCAGTCTGATACATAGGGATATCAGACCTTTCATGACATCATCACACGCACCTTCCAATATGTTGTCCTTTCATATTTTAGGTGCCTACACACTATGTTGTTGTTAAGTATTGATGTAGTCTTAAGACATCTCATGACTCCATTACATGTCCACACTTGGGTTTACAAACACAACTTTGTCAAAACAAAAACAATATCACTAGTAAAACTATGACTATGACAATCAATACCCTTAGGACAGTCATAGAAATTTAATCTATTTCATTTGGTTTTGATCAACAAACCCTTCCGAAGGTTGCATAGGGTCCCCTCACCCCTCTCTCTATCATCAACCACTTCAAAATACCAATCACTTGGTCTTTCCACCAAATTCTTCCCTAATATGATACATAGCATGAAAAAAGGTCTTCCCACACATTTGGGTGAATTTATATGCATGGGAGACCAAACTATACATTATTTACTCCTCTCGGTAAACACTAGACAGGGTTTTGACATTTTTTGGAAAAAAACTATGATATCTAATTTAAAACACAATTAAATTCAATGCCACAAAAATAAAAAATGAAGTTAACTCACTACTCTACCACAGCCAATCGACTTCCCATCAAATTATGACGATTTTCACAATGAAAAATGAAGAGAATCAGACCAAAATGTCAAAAAATGCACATAAAACCCCAATTTCATTAAGCAAAACTCTTGGATGGCATGCCAAAGGCCTATTTATTCCCATCCAAGTGGGTTAAAACCTCAAACCACCATAAAATAACTTTCCAACCATATTTTAAAGAAGTTTCTACAAGAAATGCAAAAGTTGTCATGGCATTATGATAACTTTTTTCCCAATGGACCTCAAACTTTCACAATTAGGTCTCTATTTGTTGTTAGAATGCGATCTATGAATAAGTATTAGAGGATCTTACTAACTTGGGTATCATGCTTTTATGTGTCTCTGACATGACTCCTAGTAACTATATAAGGATCTTACTAGTCCTATATCTATGCCTTGTCTTTTTGGTATGGTTCCTAGTGAGAATATATGAATCTTACTAGTTCTAAATGTCATAACTTTTGTGTTTTGCATGATCCATGTGTGTTACCAATGTTACTCATATTACTCACTTTGTACTTCCCTTTTATCTCAATATTGTAGATTGACAATATCATAAGTCTTGGGAGCTACCACCATTCCAAACTTGTAGTCATCTTGACTCTTCAATATCTTGGTGAAAGAATATTTGGTTTCTCCATATTTTCCCAAGAGTACATGAGCAAAATTTCATACTCTTGCTAAGAGGGGGCTAAATATTGCATCATAAGTTGTATCTCTTTAAAAATATACACTAGGTTTGGACTCAATTTAAGTGGTTGTGCCTTATTTATGCCTAATTGTACTTAGGTTTGACAATGTTTCCATAAATTTGGTTCATGATGTTCCTCATGGCTCATTTTTATAGGAATAGGGTCTTGGGAACCCTTATTCATGGAAATTGGACCTAAAATTTGAAAGATGAATGTTGGGTTCAGAAATAGTAGGAATTTCCTCTCCAAATTTGGACTTTTGCAAAAGTTCAATTTGAAAAGGTGCAAGGACCATCCATATAAGGTCCATCTTGAAAATTAAATGATAATACCCTCCATGCATATTAAATGATATAGTCAAGTAATAAAGAAGGAAAACCATTTCTTGAAGTTGTCAAATGATTTTAAAGATGCACAATAGTCCACTAAATGCAATTCACTAAAAAAGAAAATAAAGTATCCTACAAGATAGTGGGTAAGATGCAAGGAATGAAGTTAAATAGACAAAGAAAAACCATGAATATTACAAAGTCAAAAGGAGTAGCTATGACCTCTTAGGTGTTTTTTCACTTGCATAAATTAGACTTCTTAAGGATAGAAACACATGTAGATAGTAGTATGAAGTCTTTTTGATGATTTTTGAAGTAGTTGAAGGCATGGCTTATTTTAGTTATATCTAACCCAAGACAATTTCAACTTAAAGTAAGGAATAAAACGATATGTCCTATAAGTTTGGGAAGCTAATTGAGTAGCCAGATAAGGTAGATCATGACTATAGGATAGTCTTGAGACTCTTTTAACTCAATTAGAACATGTACCAAGTATCTAGGAGCTTACAAAGCCAATTCAACCATATTTCAAGTGAAAATGCAACAAAAGGAGTAAAAGCTTTGAATACACCTCAATAACCACTCCTAGGTGGCCAAGTAGGTGGAAATAGTCTTTTCCAACATTTTTTTTCTTCATAGACACAGCCTTATATTCTCTTTATTATTTGAGATGAGATATAGGACTCCTAGGGCTTAGTTCATCTTAGTTCTTTAAATTCTATGCCAAGTGTTGTAACTAAAAAAATTCTTACAACAAGAGATATTATTTAATATCATTTAAGGTTGTAGTAGTGCAAGGAACATCAATATGAAAAGAGAAGGGATGAAGAAGTCAGGGACCTTGAAAGTATACATCAGAACTATGATACAACTAGCTAGGATAAAATTTCCCCATCAGTGGGATTGCCATTTGACTCCTATCAGGATAGTTGAACAAAGCCAAAGAAGGTGGATAAAGACAAGGGCAAGAAGAAGGTTAATGACAAGGGAGATTTTGAAGAGGAAGAAAAGAACCAAAAAGATCAACAAAAAGAAAATGAAGAAGATTAAGATGTGTAACCTAGTTTGATGTTTTATCTAGTTTTAGACTTGAAAATTATTTATGCTTTGACAATATTTTATGTTTTATTGCTCATGGAAACTCCCAATAGTTAGAAGATCATCAAACCAAACACTATATACTTGATAAGGCACTGGATATAAAACAGATTGATTAATTAAAATTATTTGGTATGAATTCCTTTGTATATAATAGAATGAATGTTGGATTAATAAATATACTTCTACACACTAATCATTGAGAAATGCATTGTTGGCGGTTCCATTATTACCCAGTCGAGTATCGATCTGATCTTGTTGGGGAAGCATCTTGCAATCAAACCACAAGGTCTCACTGTCAATTAGTCTACTGTTACCAAGGTTCATCCTCTAATTTGTGAAATTTTGCAACTAATTTATTTTATGCTAAGTATATGTCTAATATTTTTCCTCTTTCATACAATCGAATACTTCTAACCATGGTAGAAGAGAAGTAGGGTTGCAAGAGTGGTACGGTGATGGTTCTATGTGGGAAAAGGGTTACAAAGAATATTGCTCTTGGGCATAGAGGAGATGGCTTCTACGGAAACCTATTGTAACCTCTTTCCCCTGTCATGGTAAACATTCAAATTCGAAATTCCAAAATTCCTCATCCAAACATTATGCAAATCTGAAATTCCTCATGCAAATATTAAGCAAATATTATGAAAATCCAAAATTCCTCAAATGCGAAGATTCAAAATGAAGGTGAAGATTAAACAATTCCACATATTATGCAAATCCGAAATGAAAGTGAAGTTCACCAATTCCTCATATTATCCAAATCCAAAATGAAGGTGAAGATCCTACCTCGAATGGTGAATGTGTCATTTTATCTTGCCAGGGGTTGAGCTCAATGCGGAAGCTTGCATGGGATTGAATGCAACACAAATGACTTGCCCTCTTTTTTTTTTTTAAGTAATGCCCGTTGTCGTCGAAATTTTGACAAACACGGACACTTTTTCAAAAAAAATCAAATTTGGTCACAATATACCTTCTCAGTCGGAAACCTCCATCAGAATTCTAGACCAAATGTATTAGTGTGGGTAATTTGTTCGTTATATCATTTTAACGATTTATATACATAATAAATCGCTTGATGATGAGATCATGATCATGGTTTATTTATGTCTATCATTTTTATATAGGTGGAGCACCCTAGGGCACATGATATGGACTGCCACAACCCAGAGAATGTGGTTTTCCAAGTGGAGGAACAGGAGGTGTGAATATAGAAGTTGAAGATAATGATCCTATGGAAGAAGATGATCATGTGTCAGAAAACCTAATTGAAGATGATAGTAAACATACATTGATCCACGACACATTTAGTGCTAGAACAACTGATCATGATGATCATGATGACTTTGATCTTGTTGATGATGTACCTCTACTTGAGAAGGCATACGAGCATGTTTATGAAGGCTCCCAATCAACTCTTCTCTCTGTTGTATTGTTGTTGGTGAATTTGAAGGTTATGAATCATTTATCCTACATAACAATCTCATGTATGTTAAGTTATGTCATATATGTCATCTTTTTTCATCTCTTTTTGTTGTTACTTCATTATAGTTAATAAAGGGTGAAACATGCAACATTAAGATTCTTTATATTAACAAATTATATTTTTTGTTGTAGATTGATAGGTTAGATTTTGTTACCACTATCAAATATTATACCTTTCTCTTACCAAGAATTATTTGCCATTATGAAAGATATTGGAATGGAGTATCAAGCAATAGATGCATGTCTCAATGTTTATATTATATATCATAAACAACATGAATTTTCAACAGAATGCCATGAATGTCATATGAGTAGATATCAAACAGATCAACTAACAAAAAAGGTGCCTCGCAAGGTTGTTCATTATATTCCCATTATTCTATGTTTATAATGATTATTTAGGTGCGAAAGATTGGCATAATTTATGGATTACCATGCATGCAATACAAGTCGAGATGACATTCTTCGAATGCCTGTGGATGGTTCTGCATATATGGACATAGACAAAAAGTGGCCACACTTTAAAGAAGAACCTCATAATCTCAGGTTTTCATTGGTAGCAGACGATGCCAATCCTTTTGGAGAGCTGAGATCTAATTACTCAATGTGGCCTATTTTTGTCATCAACAATAACATTCCTCCATGGATGTCAGTAAAGAAGGAGCACATAATGTTGGCAATCATTGTTCTAGGTATTTTTTCATTTAATAGTCATCTACTTTAAACTATAAATATTGCAAAAAAATGGTCATAATAATTATGTAATATTTTTTTTCATTAAACTATGTAAGTCCCAAGTTAAAGATATGAATGTATATATTGAGTCTCTTATCGATGAGTTGCTGGAGTTATGGAATGGTGTCACTATGTATGATGTCTCTAGACCTATAGGACAAAGACAATTTCATTCCATGCAATGTGTGTATGGACAATTCATGATGCCCAAGGGCTAACACATTTTTGTGCTATGTTATAGTGTTCAACTTGCACATAATTATAAATATAAAAATTATCATATTTAATCCAATTATACATGATCTTGTAGGTCTTCAAACAAAGGGAAATTTTGCATGTCCAGTTTGTGGTCCAAAGATGAAATCTTTGTTGGCATTCTACACTCTTATGAGAATAGTTGATGTTGTCATTGATGGCAACCAACTGGCAATCATCTATCAACCCACCGGTAGTTACCGACACCGACAATAACTTCTACATTCACCAACAAGCACTTCACCGACAACGACAATAATGGATACCGACACTCAAGCCAACATGGAATAAACTTTTGTTTATTGTTTTATCTTTTGTAAAAGCCGACATGGCATATTATAAAAGACTCATATATATCTATGAGATCTTATAGGTCATTTCATATGTGAGTATGTAGTATATGAGAAAGGATGATACATGATAGTTGATATTTTTGTATAAGGTGATATAGTTGGCAGTGAAGGTTTTGGTAATGAACTAAGCTTAAACTGGTACTGAACCTGGCATAGTTGATGCTGATCTAAAGTAGTACATTGTATTGGATTTTGATAATCTATTTTGTAAGTCAATGATACTTCTATTTTGTGATTAAGCAATGAGCTCTAGGCTACTATCCTTCTTGCATGTGCAAGCCCCTCATTGTAAGTATTATTTATTCATTGGCCAGTGAGTGAATATTGTGGGTCACAAATCCCACCGAGGTTTTTCCCACACCAGGTTTACTCGTTAAATATCTTGTGTTATGGTGTGTTTTTTATGTTGTCTCTATTGTTCTTGTTTACTATATTAATTCTTATTTACTGGTACACTATTTTGGGATGCAAAGTTCTTAATAAGGTTAAATCTTCTACTAATTGGTTAGATACTGATTCACACCCCCCCCCCCCCCGGCTCTTAGTGTCTTTGGGACTATCATTGATCCTAACAATCTCATCATTCAATTTTTTAGGAAAGCTGATGTTTGATGAGGATAGGGACTTCCTCCACAAAAATCATAAGTATCGAAATACTAAAAAAACATCTTTTCAATGGGAAAGAAGAGACTACATCAAAGCCATGAAGAATAACACCTTCCCTATTGAAGTTGGAATATAATAGAATTAATCATCAAGGTAATGTCATTCCATGTAATGGTTTATGTTTTGAATTTAAATTTTTATATTTTATTTTTTTTACTAATGATGTAATTGATGACGATTGTCATTTTTAACCTTTTAAACTTATATGCCTCGTGAAGATCGTCAAGGCATTAATGACCACCTTCCAAAGGGACTAAAACGTTATCCCAGAAAATTTAGTAGCTTGCCCTACTATGAGAAGCTATAAATTGTGCATTTGTTTGATATTATGCATATTGGAAAGAATATAATAGAGACATTATGGAAAATATTGGATGGAAGGCGTGACAAAGAAAAAATTGTCAAAATTTATAGTGATATTCAGAAATCCAATCATGCAATAAAAAATGTCATTGAATCAAATAGTGATAAAGACCGGATTAATATAAGTGTCCTTCCTTGGTTATTAATGGACCATCAAATAAATGCTATAAAAGAAGTCATACAAAAAATTTGATTTCCCACAAAATTGTTGCAAACATAAACAATCTAAAAACAAAGAAAAGTGAATTTGGGTTAGGGATGAAAACGCATGATTGGCATACCTTCATTAAGGTAATTCATGTTCTTGTGTATTTACTATATATTTGTGTACTGCATGTACTTTTCTTTGTATTATGTTAGAAAATAATGAAAAAGATCATTTTATAATTGTTGCAGTATATTCTACCTCTATCTCTCCTAGACCAATTTGATAATAATGTTAAGCAAGTTATATATGATCTTGGAAAATACATGAGGTAAGTAGTGATATTTGTTCAATTTGTTGTATAGATATTATATTTGCAATATGTTTTACTTGTTATGTAATATATTATATATTATTTTGTAAAGTCTCGTTAATATATTTGCATCTTGAATCTCTTGTAGGAAGTTGTCATCTAAAGAAATTCATAAAGAAGATATAAAATATTGGAAGAGAAAAATTCCTCGTCTAATGTGTGAAATGCAAAAGTGTCTACCTTCAAATTTATTCAACGCATAAGAACACTACCTCATGCACCAAGTTGGGGAGATTGAATTGTGTGGACCTATACACACAAGGTCAATGTGGATGGTTGAGAGGCACTTGGAATTTTTGAAGTCTTTGGTTCAACAAAGAGAACATCCTGAGGGTTCTATGGTGGAGGGATATATGGTATACCAGACTATGGTATACATTAACAAATACCTTCCTAAGTTCATGACAAAGATCTGTGTAGATCATATTTGGGATCTCAACTCCATTAACCAATTTGAAGGGGAGTACCTGATGGGGAAAGGTAGAATGAGGAAAGTTATTTGATATTGCTGTTATTATATATATATATATATATATATTGCAATTAATTTATTTGTAATCTTCAATATACTTTAGTTGTAAATTTCTAGTTATTTTTTGTACAGTTGCTTGAGAGTGGGATGCACTACATTTGTATGTTGCAAACAATCTTGACTGGATGACAGTATGGATTCAACGATGTCAACAATCTGGTCGTGCATTAACATGGGGAGGTGTGCCTTCATTGGTTAAAGAATCTCACCATAATGGAGATTCCAATGTTACACAAAGGGAAATTGATTTAGCATATGGTTTAACAGATAAACAAGTACGTATAAATATATTAATCACTCGTATTATTTAAATTTTTTTTAATTGTAATAATGTGCATATTATATATGTTTGAATTTTGCAAGTGAAACACCACAAGGCTATGTGGTGCAATGGACATAAATTTCATATCAAAAAGTTGGATGACACGGAGAAAACTTGTGATTTTGGAATAAGTACAATATTTCAGGTGACTAAAGTTTGATCTAGAAGCGACATACATCCTCGAGTCTCAGAAAATCAATACTATGGGATTTTGGATGATATACTTGAGTGTGACTTTAGGTCCTTCAAATTAGTTCTTTTGTTGTCCAATGGTATAGGCTACGATTGATTGAAAATGATCCTGGCAGAATTGTTATTGAACATGATAATGGATTTACAATGTTTAATACAAGGTCATTTGAGCGAGCTGAAAATGAGCCCTATGTTCTTCCAAGCCAATGTGAGCAGGTAATTTACTCAAAGGGTCCTCATAAACCAATTTGGTCATTTGTTATTAGACATGATCCAAGAGGAAGGCTAGTAAACTATAATGTGATGGAAGAAGATACTGAAAAAGTAGAAGATGATGTAGATCATGATCATGATTAATAGTTAGTTGATGATGTTCCTGATGGAAATATTCATGAAGAAGAAGAAGAAGAAGAAGAAGAAGAAGAAGATGATGATGATGATGATGATGATGATGATGATGATGATGATGATGATGATGATGATGATGATGAGATTTATGAAGAAGAAAATCAATGGCATGAATGAAATATATTGGTATGTGATTAGTGTTGTACCCCTCCTCGATCAACCTCTTTTGTATGTTTTGAGTTACTTCAGTAACTCTTCTGTGGAACATTCTTATATTTTGATTCAGATATTATGCGATGTTATTTCATGCTTTATCAGGATTTATGGTGTATGATTTTATACAGTATCTCAGTGCTTATGAGTAATGTTATTTTTTATTGATCATTATCATGGACTGACACTTTTCCCTTATATTACGATGTGTTATTTATTTGTTGCATGTTTCTAAGTGTATTGGGATGAGAGGGGATGGTTTTCCTTCACTCACTCTAGTGAGATAGGGAACGTCATGATTCTCCTTCATTCATGTGTGTGTCATGTCTGTATATATATTGTTCTATATGCACATGTGGTTCTTTGGTGCAGGACATTGCAGATACTAGTACCGGGTAGGTCCGATGTATTGACTCCACCTGGTTTTGTAGGTTTGAGCATGCCTTATATATCCAATGGGAGTGGAGGAGATAGTTGTTGTACCCTAGCTTGATCATAGTTACACTCATGTGAGTGTTGTCAGTTGGTTGTGTTTCCCCCATCTGGCTGGTATGCGTGTCATGGTGCCTTGGTTTGGTCATTTGAGAGTCGTCATTTGATCTGTCTTGGTTTTGCGTGTTTCCATTTTTCAAATGGTTATTTAATTTAAATGGATGATGCTATCTTGTGTTGGTGTAATCATTTAATTAATATGCTCTGTGATTATTGATTTATTTAAATTGATGAATTGCTAGATTAAATGGTTAAATGGCTTAATGTATTGTGTAAAGTTGCACTGATATTTTTGTGAAATAAATAAATTGCCTAGCCATTTAAAAAGGTAAAATACTTATGTTGAAGGAAATATTTATGGAAAAAGAAATAAATTAAAGTTTTCCTTTTTTATTTTTCCATTTGGCCTTTTTAATTTAATCATTGGAAAGAATTATTATTTTTTTGGAAAGAAATAAATCTGATTGCCTTTTTAGTTTTAAAATATATAAATTTAATTGCATGAAAACTTTAACCTAGAAGCTTCGGTTAAAAGATATTTTTGGGCATCCATTCTGGACATTCACGACAGGAGAAGAAGAGGATTTTTGGAGAGAAAATTCTGGAAAAACTTCCTAGAGGAGCTAGAAATTCATCTTGGTTGCAAGACTGGATTTGCTTCATACCTTTTGCTTGCTAATTGCTTCAAGGTTGGAGGTTCCCTTCTGATTTTGAATTTATTTTGAAATTTTCAGTTTGCTTCTTGTGTATGGAAATTTATGTATTTTCCCTAGAGATTCTTTTTGGAATGTTGAAATGGAAGAAAGAATGCTTGTGATTGTTGATTTTTTGAATCCTAAATCATATGGTTGCTTACAGGAAATAAATGGTTCATTTCTCTATCTGTTGTGTATTTTGTTCTTGGAAATCAATTTCTTGCTTTACCTCTTCTTTTGAAAGAATGAACTTTAGATTGGGTTGGCTGGGTGCTTCCTTGTGTCTAAATTGTCAAAGATTTGGTTAGTCATTATTTCTAGTGTGTTCATTTCACCATTTACCTTGTTAGTAAAGCTCTTCCTTGAAATTTTGGAAATTGGCACTGTATGTGTATGCCCATGAAATAATTATGGAAATGGAATATTCCTTGTGGTAAGTGTTACAAGTTTGAAGTAGTAAGTGCTACCAGTTCAAAGTGGTAAGTGTTACCAGTTTGAAGTGGTAAGAATTACCAGTTTGAAGTGGTAAGTGTCACCGGTTGGAAGTGGTAAGTGTCACCGGTTGGAAGTGGTAAGTGTTACTAGTTCAAAGTGGTAAGTGTTACCAGTTTGAAGTGGTAAGTGTTACTGGTTTGAAGTGGTAAGTGTCACCGATTGGAAGTGGTAATTGTCACCGGTTGGAAGTGGTAAGTGTTACCAGTTTGAAGAGGTAAGTACATTACCGGTTCGGAGTGGTAAGTGTCACTGGTTGGAAGTGGTAAGTGTTACTAGTTCAAAGTGGTAAGTGTTACTAGTTTGAAGTGATAACTGGTTCGAAGTGGTAAGTGTTACTAGTTCGAAGTGGTAAGTGTTACTAGTTCGAAGTGGTAAGTATTACCGGTTGGAAGTGGTAAGTGTCACCGGTTGGAAGTGGTAAGTGTTACCAGTTGGTAGTGGCAATGTTAGCAGTGGTAGAAGCACTACCGGTAAGTGGTATTTGTTGCCCTGGCAGCAACACAACCGCAAGTTGGTTTTAACCTCGCTTGGTTTTGAGCCCTCATAGGTCTCCAAACCGCTTTGTGCTAAGAACTTAAATTTTATAAATGGGATGTTTAAAGTGGTATTGCATGATGTAATGTGATTTTCATGTGATTTTTATTATGTGGTTATTAAATTTATCAATGAAAATTAAGGCATGAATTAGAGATTCAAATGGGTAGATTTGGCATATTGATTTGGAAATTGATTAGATATGACTGCTGGAAAGGAGTGTTTTATTTAATTTTCAATCAATGATGTTGCAAGTGTTTATGATGCTGATATTTTCAAAGATTGTCTGAGTGTGGATTTGATGTGTTTAGCTATCCTTGCAAGTGTTTATTGTGATATTTTGGTCTGTGGTTTAGTCATCTCGTGGTGGTGTAATTGGTACCATTGACCAAGTGATATATGTTGGCTCCGTTGTCTTAACCATGTAGTGTCTTTTCCTTATGGTTAGTCAAGAGTCAGTATGTCCTTGTTTGACCACTTGTTTCTGATAGTGGTGTTATGGCTGTCTGCTTTGCCATAGGGTCCTCGGGGAGTGACCATGCTTGTGTAGTGTCCTTTGAGAGAGTAGCTTTCGCTTGGAGGTTGCACACAAAGTGGTAGGTATTACAACCTAGCGAAAGTTAGATAATAATTGGTAATCTAATAAATTGATTAGGTGGGTAGTATCATAATATTAATAAAGATAATTGTACCTCGTGCATAGGTGAGTGCTAGTACAGGGCTCATAATGTTCCGAGAAGGCCTGGAATGGAAAACCAACCACCTTGTCTTCACAAAAGGCTGGTAGGGTCCACATAAGACTTAGTTGGAGTCCGACGGTCGGGAGAGGTTACCAGGATAGTGAGCCGGGACCTATGGAGGTTGTACCAGGGTAACCATCTAAGCTATGCGATGAAACTCTCTTATTTGGTTCACTTGTGTTTTGTGATGTCAGTTCACTTGTGTTTGTGAAGTTGAGTCACCTGGATTCTTGTGGAGTCTTTTGTGTTGTCATGGAGTTGTATTGTTTGTCGACCATATCATGCTTATGCTTGTTTGAGGGTCCTCAGCTATCTCCTAGCACGGTGAGGTGATTCCATTTGGGAATTACATGGTCGAGTGGTAGTGCCACTTCCCATCGAATGTTTAGATTTGTGCCTTCATGCGAGGATTGGCTTCACAGGTGTTTCTGTGGTTCGTGACTCATGCCTCATCTCATGTTTTGGAGATTGTATCATTGTAATATTGATCTTATGTAACCTTGTAATTGGATGAGATCTATCCTTTATGTTTATTGAGAGGCTATGTATTGGAAGAGAAATGTAATCCTATGTTTGGATATTTTTATCAAGTTTCCTTGATAATTTTAGTAAATGCTTATTGAAGTGGAAATTATGTTGTATCCTTTCAATCTTTCAATGATGAATCTTTATTTGCTTTGGCTTCTTGTGATCATTGAGTTAATGATGCATATGTGGATTTATGATGTTGTGAAATTTATTCTTGAAGTTAATTCTTCGTTGGTAACCCTTAAGGAATTCTGGTGTAAGTCGTCAGCTTGTGTTATCGTGCATGTTGTGTAAGTGCACTTATGATGTTTATACTTTAAAAAAAAAAATTGTTTCACCCTTGTTGTGGGTTTTCCTTCAAGGTTCCTGGCGGGGCATTACATTTGGTATCAGAGCCAGGGTTTCAACACTGGGTACTTTGGGTTTGTAGTGAGCCCATTTTTCTTGACCTTTTTGTGTAGGTATTGTGGTGTGACTTCCTTGTGTCTTTCTTTTCCTTTGATCTGAACGTTTTTCTCTTGTGCAGCGTTAGGTCATGGCTAGGAAATCCAAGGGAGGTGGCCATGTTGGTGGTCACACCAAAGGCAGAGGAGGAGGAAGGGGTCGAGGTTCTGACTGCCATAGTCCTTCACCACCACCCACTCATGTGAGTGTGTGTAGATGCCTTCGTTCCCAATTGTGAGTTGGATCTAGGACCCTTTGTCACTTTAGTGGACCTTCGAGTCATTCTTTTGGGGTTCTATGGAGTTGTGTTGGGGATGGATTGGTTATCATCTCACAATGCTTGTGTAGACTATCATCAGAAGACAATAGAGTGTGTAGATGACCTTGGCAAGAAAGTGGGGATCGTTGGAGTTCAGCGATCAATATCCTTACGTATGATTTTCGCTATGCAACTTAGGTGGTGCATGCGTCAAGGGTGTTAGCTTTTTGTAGTTGCTCTTGAGGATGTAGATGAGGGAGAGAGTTGAGAAATCGCTCTTTATGGTCACCCCATTCTTCAAGAGTATGTGGATGTGTTTCCTTTGGATATTCCTAGTATGCCTATGAAACGAGACATAGATTTTTACATTGACTTGATTCCTGGTGCGGAACCTATTTTGAGAGCACCATATCAGATGAATACTCAGGAGTTGAGTGAGTTGAAGTTGCAAGTTGAGGAGTTGTTGGACAAGGGATTCATTCATCCTAGTGTTTCTCCTTGGGGTGCGCCAGTTATCTTTGTGAAGAAGAAGGATGGTTCTCTTCGATTATGCATTGATTATCGACAATTGAATAAGGTAACCATCTGGAACTGATATCCATTGCCTCAAATTGATGATCTCTTTGATTAGGTGAAGGGAGCCAAGGTGTTCTCTAAAATAGACCTGAAGTCTGGGTATCATCAGTTGTGCATTCATGATGCAGACATTCATAAAATTGTGTTTCGTACTCGTTATGGTCACTATGAGTTCACATTGGTGCCATTTGGGTTGACGAACGCACCTTCTGTGTTCACAAGTCTTATGAATGGGGTTTTTCATACCTACCTTGACCACTTTGTTCTTCTATTCTTGGATGACATGTTGATTTATTCTAGATCCATGGAAGAGCATGAGGGTCACTTGCGTCAGGTATTGCAGTGCTTGAGGGAGAATCAGCTTTTTGTGAATTTGGCAAAGTGTGATTTCTTCCAGTCAGAGGTGAGCTATCTTGTTCATATAGTTTCAAGAGAAGGTGTATCCATGGATCCTTATAAGATCTAAGCTATTGTTGATTGGCCAGTGCCGACCAATGTTTCTAAAGTTTGAAGTTTCATGGGTTTGGCCAAATATTACCGTTGCTTTGTTCAGAGCTTTTCTTGGATAGGCCATTTGATTACTTCTATTCAGAGGAAAGGGAAGAAGTTTGTTTGGTCAGAGTAGTGTGAATTGGCTTTTCGTACCTTGAAGGAACTCCTTGTTAGTGCTCCAATTTTGGTTGTTCCTAACTCGTCTAGAGATTTCATGGTATGCACAGATGCCTCTTTAGAAGGTATAGGTGCGGTGCTTATGGAGGATGGACGTGTGGTTGCCTATGAGTCTCGCAAACTCAAGGATCATGAGTTGAACTATCCATTTCATGACTTGAGTTGGCAGTTGTAGTGCATGCGTTGGTTCATTGGAGACATTTCCTATTGGGGCGTTGGTTTGAGTTGCATAGTGATCACCATAGTTTGCAGTATATTTTCATGCAGCCAAACTTGAATGCTCTACAGCGAAGATGGATGGAATTCCTCTACGAGTATGATTTTGAGGTTTGTTATATTCAGGGGAAAGAGAATGTAGTGGCTGATGCTTTGAGCTGTAGGTGACATGGGGTTGCAACATTGTCCCTTGGTGTGGACTTGAGTGAGAGAATTCTTGGAGTTCTTCCTCAAGACACCTGGTATTAGGATGTTAGAGCCATGGCGGAGTCTGGAAGACCATTGGAGGGTAGATATTCTGGATATACTCTTGAGTTAGATGGTCTTCTTAGACATCTTGGATAGATCTATGTACCTCCTTTAGAGGGCCTTCGCATTTTGATCATGACTAAGGCCCATCATGCACCTTATTCGGCACACCCTGGTGTCAAGAAGATGCACACAGATCTTAGACAGATATATCATTGGGCTGGTATGAAATGTGACATTGCTAATTTTGTGTCCAAGTGTTTGGAATGTTAGCGGGTGAAGACAGAGCATCAGCACCCTGCAGGGCTTTTATAACTGAATTTGATACCGGATTAGAAATGGGATATCATTTCCATGGATTTCATAGTAGGGTTGTCTGTTTCTTCACAACGTCATGATGCCATCGTGGTCATTGTTAATAGATTGACCAAAGTTGCTTATTTTGTTCCTATTCAATCTTCTTACACTACAATAGTGGTGGCATGAGTCTTCTTGGAAGATGTGGTGAGGTTGCACGGGATCCCAAGGCGAATCATTTTTTATAGAGACCCTATCTTTACATTGGCCTTGTGGACCTCACTTCAACATGCTTTAGGGACCCAATTGAAATTCAGTTCAGCTTATCACCCAGAGACCGATGGTCAGAATGAGTGTGTGAATCAGGTCTTGGAGGACATGCTTCACATGTATGTTATGGATCAGCAAATGCATTGGGAGGAATATCTTTGCCTTGTGGAGTTTTCTTATAATAACGGATATCACAGCTCTATAGGCATGTCACCCTTCCAAGAATTGTATGGTCATCCTTATCGTACTCATTTGAGTTGGGATCAATTGGAGGATAGGGTGTGTTTAGGCCCGGATTTTCTTCGTGAGATGGAGCAATAGGTTGAGCAGATTCGTGGGCATTTGGTTGCTGCCCAGGATAGGTAGAAGAAGTATGCTGATGCTCATAGAGTTGATCACTAATTTTCTGTTAGTGACTGTATATGGTGAAAATGGATACAATAATAACAATATTGAAAGGCTAAAATGGATTCAACCACTAAACCCTAGCCTAACAATGAACAAAGATCCACCATAACATATGAAGATAACCTAAGACAATGCAAAATAACTCAAAATCATAAAGATTATACCATCACATGTCCAATAGGGTTTTGATCTCCATTCTTCCTATCTCCATTGATCTTGTTTGATATGCTTGCTCTCAGATTTTTATATGCACAAGAGCTCAATAAAGAACGGAATGTGGTTGCAAGTGGAATTGTAGTGTAGCCAAGTACTCCAAAATCAGTCATTAGGATGTGTCATTAGGGTTTGACAATGAAGAAAGCATCTCCTTAAATAGAAGACACAATATGAAATGGAGGGTTAAGATTGAGAGGTGTAAAAAGAGAGGTCGGCTAGGATTAGAGGGTAGGTAAAAGAAATACCAAAATAATGAAAGGGGTAGGTAGTGTAGGAAATAAGAGATGAATGACATGTGTCATGTGTAGAAAAAGATAATGAATTAATTAAATAAATAAAGATTTATTTAATTAATAGAAGAAGTAGGACAATTAAATAAATAAAATATTTATTTAATTTAGGAAAGGGATAATTTAAATAAATAAATGTATTTATTTAAATGAGAAATAAGGCTAGAAGAGGATAAATGAATTAATTAAATAAATAAAAATTTATTTAATTAATAGAAGAATTAGGCTTAGATAATTAAATAAATAAAATATTTATTTAATTAGACATGACAATTTTGAGTGTCTACATTTTGCCCCTCTTTGAGACAATGCGGCTTGTCGCGTTGTTTCAAAGAAGATAAGATGAACTGATACAGAGTTGCCCCAAGATGGGAATTATATGCCCCCTCGAGAGATTGGATGAAAATGTCTGAAACGATTGCAGACAATCTCTCGATAAGAAAGAAAGGCTAGAATGGATTGAGCGAATAAAGTGACAAAGTCACGGGATGAAGAATACTGACCCGGGAAATGAAGACGAGGGCTAGGGTAGGCTATAAGATAGGCCACGGGCAAAAGACATCCTCATTGTCATCCACACCCTTAGAAGATCACAGTGCAGAGCGAGAAAAGAGCAGCAGCAGTTAGCAGCGATGGCATTCATTCATAGATTCGACCGCGTTCGCCGATTCCAGTGACCAGCCGATGCAGGAGAGCTGGTAAGTACCACCAAACCTCCTTGTACTTTCATGCATTTCGAGTTTTGTCATAAATGCATGTTTAGTAGCAATAAATGCGCTAGGAATAGGATAGTTGAAATATGCAAAAATGCGCAACCGCGTCTGTGTCAGTTCCAGGCGCGTCTGTGTCCAACAGGCACGTCTGTGTCGGGTCTAGGCGCGTCTGTGCCTGGAACCGCGTTTGTGCTGAATGCGGACGCGTTTGTGAAATGTAGAAGCATCTGTGCTTTGTATGAGCGTTTATGTCATGTAGGGACGTCTGTGTTCCCTGGTCGCGTTTGTGCATGGCATAGGCACGTTTGTGTTCAGAAAATGCGTCTGTGTTTCAGAAGCGCGTTTATGCAGTCTATAAGCGCGTTTGTGTGTTAAAAGTGCGTTTGTGTGTTTAAATGCATGGTTTTAGTCTTTTAGGTCAAATCGGCAGTTCTGTGAGGAACATACGCTGTCGATTGGATAAGCTGCTGAGAGGATACACTCAAGCAGGTCCTCTAGGAAGAGTAGGATAGACCAAGGCACTTTGTGATGAACAGGGAGCACCAAGATAGGCAGCACTTTGTGATGAACAGGGAGTGCGAATGTGAGTAACACTTTGTGATGAACAGGGAATGTCACACACGTAGTACTTTGTGATGAACAAGGAGCACTACTAGGGTAGATAGCAACACTTTGTGATGAACAGTGAGTGTCACTAGGATAGATAACCAGATGCATTTAGGTAGCAAGTAGCATTTTGTGATAAACAGTGAATGCCACGATAACTGACAAGATTGATTGTGTGACTGCAGGAGTATTTGCCGATGTTAGAAGTGCCCCCAGTGTTGTCGGAGTAGCTGATATGTAAAGTAGCAATGGTTGATCTGGAATTGGTGGCATCAAAACTGGTGGGTTCAAAAGATAGTCTTTGAGCGCCTGAAAGGCCTGTTGACAGTTTTCATCCCATTTGAACTTGATGTTTTTGTGTAGCAGGTGCTGGAAAGGATTACACTTATCCGCAAGTTGTGCTATGAATCTTTGTATGGACTGGAGTCTCCCTTGTAAAGATCGAAGTTGACTGATATTCTTGGGTGGCGGCATGTCCAATATAGCCTTGACCTTTGCTGGATCAGCTTCTATTCCTCTTTTAGACACAATGAATCCTAGGAGCTTCCCAGAGGTTACTCCAAAGACACATTTCTTTGGGTTTAATCTTACCTTGTACTTTTCCAACCGATCAAAAGCAACTGAAAGTATGTCCAAGTGTGCATTTCTGTCTATTGATTTAACCAAAAGGTCGTCAACATAGTCTTCCACCGTTACATGCATGAGATCATGGAAGATAGTAGTCATAGCTCGTTGATACGTGGCACCTGCATTTTTCAGCCCAAAGGGCATGACATTCCAGCAGAAGGTTCCCCATGGACAAGTAAATGATGTTTTATGTTGATCTTCGGGTGCTATCCTGATTTGATTATATCCAGAAAATCCGTCCATTAAGGATAACATCTCATGGCCTGCTGTGAGATCAATAATTAAATCAATGTCTGGTAATGGGAAATCGTCCTTTGGAAAAGCCTTGTTGATATCCCTGAAGTCTGTACATATTCGGATGCTGCGATCTGGTTTGCTAACAGGTACTAAGTTAGAAATCCATTCGGGATAATCAATTGGGCGTATGAATCCGACATCCAGTAATTTCTCCAGCTCTGCCTTGACTAATAATGCCACTTATGGATGCATTTTCCTCAATTTCTGCTTTACTGGTTTTGCCCCCGGTTTGACTGTTAAATGATGCATTACTAAATCAGGGTCTAGTCCAGGCATATCAGCATAAGACCATGTGAAGTTGACTTGTCGTTCCTTAAAGAAGCTTATGAATCTTGCTTTCTCGGCCTCTGTCAATGATTGAGCCAAAAATATGTTGTGTGGAACCTCTGTTGTACCAATGTTTGTCTTTATAGTCTCCTCTACCAACATGGATGATTTTTCCTCGTATTATGCTGGGAGAATGTCAAGCCTTCCATCTTCGGGCGCCTCAGAGAGGTTTTCACCCTCAGATACGTCCTTTCTTTTTACTTTTTTAGAGTCAGATAGCGCCACAGTGTGGTTTTCGCCATAAGACCCTTGTTTTGTTTTTATTTTCACATTTTTGCGACTAGAAGGCCCGACACCCTCACCAAAGTATGCCATGTTATTAAGCTCTATGGCGTATCCTGCTTTATGGTCTCCAAGAGGAAGATCATCACGAATGCCAAGATAATCGACAAAGCTTCGTCATTTTGAAATGTATCAAGCTGTGCTGGTCCATCCTGATCCCAGTCAATGAGTTGGGGGTGAACGAGGGGAAGGTCTTTAGTGTTTTCAGAGTTCGCAAGGCTAATAGTGAAGATGTGGTTATATTCAGGTATGTCCAAATAGTCATCGAGGTCGTCAATGGCACTCTCCTCATCAGTTTCGATCGTGAGTGAGTCCAAATTATCATCACTAGTAGCACCCTCAGGGACAGGTGTCCTCATCTTATGTGATCTTGACCTAGGGCCTTGAAACGTCGACTGTGCGGGATCCTTATGGGTCGGTTCTTGACCAACTCTGAATTTCTTGTAAAACTCCTCCTCCTCTGTAGGTTCCTCTGGCTCTCTAAATGTCTCGTTGAGCTCATAGTCGCTGGAGGATTTGTCTGAACCCCATTCCCATTCATTGGAATCAATGTACTTTGACTCGCCATATCTGTTTTGTTCTTTTATTGTGAATCTTGGGATTTAGAAAACCAAGCCCCTTGGAGCGTTCCCTTCTTGTAGTTAGTTCAGGTTGTAAGGGCTCCATGACACCTTCTTTGCGTAGTCCAAGAGGACTTTTTCCCTCATACCCGAATCTTCGCAGAATTTTGAAACCTTTGCCATAGTTCTCACAGGGTATTATAATTTGATCATGTGTATCCTCTTCAGCATCCTTATATAGCATTTTATATAAATTTTCTTCCTCTAGTTCGCCCCATTTTTGAAAGACGGTAGGATCCCATTTGAGTAGCATGAGGGAGATTTGCTTATTAGGATGTGGCCTCCCATATTCCTTGGGGGAGTTCATGACTTGTCGTAAGAACATTGTTTGATTCAGAGTGTATTCTCCCATGCCTTTGTCTTGAAACTTGGCTCTAAGTTCACCTTGTTTGGATGTCGAGGGCTTTAATGACTCAGGATCAATATATGCTGAAGAAGGAGTAGCCTCACGATTGCTGGGAATGATAGTCTCAGTATGTGATCTCAAGTTATTGCAATATATGAATGGATTTGGATCACCATTGACCGTTACCTCGACTCCATTATGAGGAAACTTAATGCATTGGTGGTATGTTGATGGGACTGCCCTCATTTCATGAATCCACGGACGTCCTAGCAATATGTTATACGTGAGGTCTAGATCCAGGACTTGACAAACCACGTCCTTTGTGACTGGCCCTATTCTTAGTGGTAAGATGACCGTGCCCTTGGACGAACGCTCTTCATCATCATAAGCCTTAATAGTGATTTGGTTTGTAGAATTCACAGCTTTGTCAGAATATCCCAATTGTCTGATGGTGCTCAATGTACAAATATTAAGACCTGCTCCTCCATCTATCAGGACTCATTTTATTCGGTGTTTATGTATGAAGGCTTCAATGTGTAGAGGTGCATTATGAGGCTGACTTATGGAGGCATCATCGGCTTCTGTGAATGTGAGGGAGTGTGGAACAGATAAGTATCCCACCATGGCTTGAAACTGGTCCACGTTCAGATCAGTAGGGACAACAGTATCTCTCAAGGTTTTATCAAGGATAGCTTTATGTGCAGGAGATATACGTAAGAGCTCAAGAATAGAGATGAGCGCAGGTGTCTTCCCTAGTTGTTCTACAAGGTCGTACTCAGGTTTGGTTGATGAAAGATTGGTATTCTTAGTAGAGGCACTTGGCAATGTAATCTTACCTCGACGGGTTGTAACATGACATTCGGAGGTAGCTTCGGATGAAGATCCCACACCCTTTAGGACAATTTTAGGTCGCTGAGGAGGATTCTCAGGATTTTTATTTTTGATAGAAATAGTAGAGATATGATTGTCCATTGAGATGTGATTGATGGTAGAATCATAATTGTAAGGTGCTCTGGTGTAATTGGCTTGATCATCTGTGACTTTGCCTTTTCCCTTGTCATGTTTTGGGAATGGTTCCTTAAACACCTCATGCTCTTGGTTAGATGAATGTCCCTCAATCTCAATATCTCCTCTGTCAATGAGATCTTGTACAATGTTTTTCAATCGATGGCAATTACTTGTCTTATGACCCTTGCTCTTATGAAATTCGCAAAATTCATCATCATTCCACCAATTCGGTTTTACCTTTGGTTCATATGGAGGAAAATCTGGAACCGTGATCACTTTGTTTGCTACAAGCTTTTTGAATACTGATTCAAGTGGTTCTCCCAATGGAGTATACTTCCTTCGTGGTTTAGCAGCCGTTTGATTGTTCACTTGATTGTTGGTGGAATTTGAACCAGAAAAGACGAACTTTGGTCTTACTGTGTTGGCATCAACAACACCATCATTAACCGTGTTCTTGTTCTTGTTCCAAAATTTTGGTTTGTCCTTTCCTTTGAAGTCCTCTTTGTTTTCTTTGAATAGCTTGATAACTCCTTGTTCAATTAAGACCTTTTCTGTTGCTAGGCCCTTTTCAATGACATCCTTGAATGTAGACAAACAAGCTTTTCTGAGATCATAGCCAATAGCTTTATTAACGTTTTGTGTGAACATCTCCACCATTTGTTTTTGCGGGATCTCACAAGAGCATCTGCTAGCTAAGTTTCTCCATCTCTGTAAAAATGTTGCGAAAGATTCTCCTTCCTTTTGTTTCGTATTGCACAAGGTAGTAACTGAGACATCTGTTTCAATGTTGTAAGAGAAATGTTGAATGAATGCCTCTGCCAAGTCGCCCCATGACTTAATACCGGGAGGTAATTGAGAAAACCATTCCATAGCTTGGTCACCTAAGCTCTGTGGAAACAACCTCATTAAGTATGTTTCTTCTGCGGCTACCTCAATGCAAGCTGTGAAGAATTGTCTTATATGTGCCTTGGGGTCTCCTCTCCCTCTATATTTGTCAAATTTTGGTGTTACAAAGTGCGGAGGAAACGGAGGCATTGGAATTCTCTTATCGAAGGGATAAGGGCATATATCTCTCATAGTATATGTGGGTTTTGATGTGCCCATGTCTTCCACTTTCTTTTGTAGATCTCTAATTTGTTGCTCCAAATTATTTTTGGGGGGAGATGGATTTCTTGTAGCATATCCCATGTTTGAAACACCCATTTGAGGAGGAGCTTGCTGCATATATGGATGATACTGATCGTAGACATGTCCATATGGAGGTCTATATTGTTGCGACATATATGGAGCACTTGGCATAACTTCTTGTTGAGGGACCCCATATCTGTTTTGCGTATACAAACCATATTCAATAGGCCTTTCATTTTCCATTGTGTTGCCCCCAATTTTGACATGAGGTCTCCTTGTGTCAAAATTTTGAGGATGTCCTTGTGTATCCACTTGTCTTAATTGACCCATATCTTGAGCATGTGTTTGAGCATAAGGCCTCCATGATGGTCTTTGAGTGTAAGTATCATATATTTGAGCTTGTGTATGTGGGATTGCTGGTTTTTGAAGCAAAACTGATGGTGACTCCAGCATCATATTATTTGGTCCTCCACTATTTGGTCTCCTTTGATCCATGTTAGGTTGAGTTTGTTGTGAAGGTCTATTTTCCATAAGTTGAGATAAGTCAAAATCATGTGGTATTTTAGCTCCACTTTGTGCCATCATGTTTAAAAAGTATTGACGATCTCTCCTCATTATCTCTTCAACCAATCTATTGAATTGAGGATCCATTATGGATTCTTGTATGTCTGCTGATAGTATTGAAGAGTTGTCAACATTGTCATTGTGTGTAGTATTGTTGTTTATAGCATTTGCGCTTTCCACATTTGGATTGTTTCTATAAACATTCATGTCTGGTAATGTAGTGTGCTCAGGATTGTAGAATACATCATTGTCATACTCATAAGAACTCATGTTTGCGGATTCTTGAGCTTCTTTAGCTATTCTCCTAGATTTTTGAAGGCGTGTTTCAACCATGAACTAGGTATTTGACCAAGATGTGAGAAACTAGACGAAAATGACAAGAGTATGGAAGACCAAGAGTTGTATGGAGTGTAAATGAATCTTGAGGTGTACTTGCAATGTTTAAAGTGTAAGACCAAGTATGTAAGTACTAGAGTAGGTGTGACTTCCAAAGAGAGGATAGTTTCTCTTGATGAGGTAAGCTGACCTTGACTCTAAATAAGACCAAATGAGACCCAAAGGTAAGAAACCTTGATGAGGGACCACTTAGCAAAGTGTAGTAGTATGTAGTGTGTTGACCACGTATGATGAGGACAAGCAAGTGACCTTTTGACTCAAGTTTAGACAAGTATGAATGTAAAATGAGGTATGAAGCAATGATGGACTGTGTAAGACCTTAGAACAGGCTGAATGCTAGATTAAACCTGAAGAGACAACCTAGGAAGCTCAAGTATGCCGAAACTGATTTTCTTTGTTTGCTTGACTGTTAAAATTTTCAAATCCTGACACAGACGCCTCTGTATACTTCACAGACGCGGTTTTAAGACACAGACGCTACTCTGTTTTACGCAGACGCGGACAAAAACACAGACGCTATTCTGTACTTCACAGACGCGTTTATCCGACACAGACGCGGTTTGAACAGACACAGACGCGTTTCTGTAACCTTAGTGCAATTTTTCCTATCTGTGAATTTGTTTTGCTGTGACCAAATCTAATTTTTCGACTGTTTTTCGTGACAAGAGGACACAATGTTGATGACTCAATGTTTGCAGACTGTTTAGACTCCAAAAGTGTGTTGTTTGATGTAAAAAGTTTTTGCATACACTTGAAGACACAAAAGACACAATGTTTTGCTGTTTTGTCTTGAATGTTTGAGTGTTTAGCATAAGACAAGCACAAATCTTAGGGCTAGCCAAGACAATAGTTGTTGATCCCACATAGGGTTTTACCCCCGAGGCTACGCTATTTAGAGCGGATACTTAGATGCTTGACCTCACTGGCTCCACCCTCGGCACTCACTTCTCGGGTCAGCCAAGCATCAGTCCCCATGAAAACTCCCCATGGCGAACTTTGTATCTCTACTAAGAACCGTATGTGTGTGGGCCGCTACCAGAGGTCCGACCTCCTGCCTCAACAACTAGAAGGATTTGGGCATCTAAAACAAAGAGGTGCTAGTAAGGGCATCCGCTCGTGTGGCCATACATGCGGCACTTTCAGCTCTGTAAATACAGAAGGCTCCCAGTCGATAGGGGTTACGCCCTACAAATGATCAAATAAATTTGATCAAACGGGTTTATGGGGAGACATAGTGTCGGTATGAACTAATCAGCACACGTTATCCATAGTTTTCACCATGAATACATTTGATTATAGTGGTTTGGATGAGGTGGGTTTTCCTCGCTACCACTTGGGTCGTTCTCTTCTCACTAGTAGTCCTAATGACCACACGGGAAGACAGGCCCTCTAAAGATTAAACAAAAAGAGCCTATTGCTCAAGACACAAAAGACAATGATTCAATTTTAGTGCACCAATTGAAGTGTTTGCTAGTCTATGAAAACAAGGCACACAATAAAAATCCAAAAACCCTTGCCAAGGACCTGCAACAAAATTGTTAGTAGTTTGGGTTGTTTCAAATGATAACCCCTTCCTGCAAGCACACAAGTTAGGTAAACTTTTTAGAAAACCCAAAAAGACTTTGTGAAAAGGGGCCTTCAACAAAAACGTATTTGCCTCCAAAGCAAGCTGCACAAACCAGGTTAGCTAGATCTGCAAAGGTTAGCCGAAAATAAACCAGATCTGAAACCCTAAGTACAAAATTCGAAAACCCGAATCAAAGAAACTTGAAAAATTTGCAAAACAGAAAGCACAGACGCCTTTATACCAGACACAGACGCGTCTGAACTACACAGACGCGGTTCTGTAGTTCACAGACGCGATCAAAGTTCACAGACGCGACTCCCGAACGCAGACACGATAAGATCAGTCACAGACGCGATTAAAATTCTCAGACGCGATTTCAGAAACCTGCAAGAATAAAAATCTGGCAAAAACACAGGCGCGATTCACGATATCACAGACGCTTCTGAAACACAAAAACGCGATCCGAACACTCGCAGATGCGGAAAAAAACCTAAAATGTCGTCGAAATCGTCCGATCTGCAACTTCAAAAATGCAAAATCTGCAACAAAATGTTAAATGCAAAGGGACAAGGGTCCCACCGGGCGTGCCAAAATGTATATGGTGAAAATGGATACAATAATAACAATATTGAAAGGCTAAAATGGATTCAACCACTAAACCCTAGCCTAACAATGAACAAAGATCCACCATAACATATGAAGATAACCTAAGACAATGCAAAATAACTCAAAATCATAAAGATTATACCATCACATGTCCAATAGGGTTTTGATCTCCATTCTTCCTATCTCCATTGATCTTGTTTGATATGCTTGCTCTCAGATTTTTATATGCACAAGAGCTCAATAAAGAATGGAATGTGGTTGCAAGTGGAATTGTAGTGTAGCCAAGTACTCCAAAATCAGTCATTAGGATGTGTCATTAGGGTTTGACAATGAAGAAAGCATCTCCTTAAATAGAAGACACAATATGAAATGGAGGGTTAAGATTGAGAGGTGTAAAAAGAGAGGTCGGCTAGGATTAGAGGGTAGGTAAAAGAAATACCAAAATAATGAAAGGGGTAGGTAGTGTAGGAAATAAGAGATGAATGACATGTGTCATGTGTAGAAAAAGATAATGAATTAATTAAATAAATAAAGATTTATTTAATTAATAGAAGAAGTAGGACAATTAAATAAATAAAATATTTATTTAATTTAGGAAAGGGATAATTTAAATAAATAAATGTATTTATTTAAATGAGAAATAAGGCTAGAAGAGGATAAATGAATTAATTAAATAAATAAAAATTTATTTAATTAATAGAAGAATTAGGCTTAGATAATTAAATAAATAAAATATTTATTTAATTAGACATGACAATTTTGAGTGTCTACAGTGACCATGTGTTCTTGAGAGTACGTCCGCGGAGGAGTCTGATCTGTTATGGAAAGGGTTCTAAGTTGGTGCCTCGTTTTGTAGGCCCTTTTGAGATCCTTGAGGGGATAGGACATGTTGCCTACTGTCTTGCCTTGCCGCCAAGTCTATCCCGCATCCATGATGTCTTTTATGTTTTTGTTCTTTGTCCTTCTCATTGTGATGTGACCCATTTTCTTGATTGGAATGCTTTGCAAGTCAAGGACGGGAAGCTTTACATGGAGCCCATGCGCATCCTTTAGCATCGGGATTTAACCCTCAGGGGTCGCACCATCGAGCGGGTAAGGGTCCTATGGGACCCCAGTGATGAGTCCTCTGCAACTTGGGAAGATGCAGCGAAGATGAGAGAGCTTTATTCTTTTCTATTTTAGGCTTCCAGGAGTAAGCCTAGGCTTGGGGGGGAGGATGTAGTACCCCTCCTCAATCAGCCTCTTTTGTATGTTTTGAGTTACTTCAGTGACTGTTCTATGGAATATTATTGTATTTTGATTCGGATATTATGCGATGTTATTTCATGCTTTATTAGGATTTATGGTGTATGATTTTATACAGTATCTCAGTGCTTATGAGCAATGTTATTTTTTATGGATCATTATCATGGACTGACACTTTTCCCTTATATTGTGATGTGTTATTTATTTATTGCGTGTTTGCAAGTGTATTGGGATGCGAGGGGATGATTTTCCTTCATTCACTCCAATGAGATAGGGAACGTCATGATTCTCCTTCATCGGTGTGTGTGTCATGTTTGTATTTATATATATTGGTCTATATGCACGTGGGGTTCTTTGGTGTAGGACATTATAGGTACTAGTACCGGAGAGGTACGAGGTATTGACTCCACATGGTTTCGCAAGTCTGAGCATGCCTTATATATCTGATGAGAGTGGAGGAGATAGTTGTTGTACCTTGGCTTGAGCGCAGTTACACTCGTGTGAGTGTTGTCAGTTGGATATGTTTCCCCCATCTAGTTGTTATGCGTGTCATGGTACCTTGGTTTGGTCATTTGAGAGTCATCATTTGATCTATCTTGGTTTTGCATGTTTCCATTTTTTCAAATGGTTAATTTAAATGGATGATTCTATCTTGTGTTGGCGCAATCATTTAATTAATATGCTCTATGATTATTGATTTATTTAAATTGATGAATTGCTAGATTAAATGGTTAAATGGCTTAATTTATTGTGTAAAGTTGCATTGATATTTTTGTGAAATAAATAAATTGCCTAGCCATTTAAAAAGGTAAAATGCTTATCTTGAAGTAAATATTTATGGAAAAAGAAATAAAATAAAGTTTTCCTTTTTTATTTTTCCATTTGGCCTTTTTAATTTAATCATTGGAAATAATAATTATTTTTTGGAAAGAATAAATCTGATTGCCTTTTTAGTTTTAAAATATTTAAATGTGATTGGATGAAAACTTTAACCTAGAAGCTTGGGTTAAAAGATATTTTTGGGCATCCATTCTGGACATTCATGACAGGAGAAGAAGAGGATTTTTGGAGAGAAAATTATGGAAAAACTTCCTCGAGGAGCTGAAAATTCATCCTGGTTGCAAGACTGGATTCGCTTCATACCTTTTGCTTGCTAATTGCTTCAAGGTTGGAGATTCCCTTTTGGTTTTGAATTTATTTTGAAATTTTCAGTTTGCTTCTTGTGTATGGAAATTTATGTATTCTAGCTATAGATTCTTTTTGGAATGTTGAAATGGAAGAAAGAATGCCCGTGGTTGTTGATTTTTTGAATCCTAAATCATATGGTTGCTTACTAGAAATAAATGGTTCATTTCTCTATCTATTGTGTGTTTTGTTCTTGGAAATCAATTTCTTGCTTTACCTCTTCTTTTGAAAGAATGAACTTTAGATTGGGTTGGTTGGGTTCTTCCTTGTGTCTAAATTGTACAAGATTTGGTTAGTCATTATTTCCAGTGTGTTTATTTCACTATTTACCTTGCTGGTAAAGCTCTTCCTTGAAATTTTGGAAATTGGCACTGTATGTGTATGCCCGTGAAATAATTCTAGAAATGGAATTTTCCTTGTGGTAAGTGTTACTAGTTTGAAGTGGTAAGTGTTACCAGTTCGAAGTGGTAAGTGTTACCTTACCAGTTCAAAGTGGTAAGTGTCACCGGTTGGAAGTGGTAAGTGTCACCGGTTGGAACTAGTAAGTGTTACCAATTCGAAGTGGTAAGTAAGTGTTACCAGATCAAAATGGTAAGTGTTACCAGTTTGAAGTGGTAAGCATTACCAATTCAAAGTGGTAAGTGTTACCGGTTCGAAGTGGTAAGTGTTACCAGTTTGAAGTGGTAAGTGTTACCAGTTCGAAGTGGTAAGTGTTACCGGTTGGAAGTGGTAAGTGTCACTGGTTGGAAGTGGTAAGTGTCATCGGTTGGAAGTGGTAAGTGTCATCGGTTGGAAGTGGTAAGTGTTACCTGTTGGTAGCGGCAATGTTACTAATGGTAGCAACACTACTGGTAAGTGGTGTCTGTTGCCCTGGCAGGAGCACAACCATGGGTTGGTTTTACCCCTGCTTGGTTTTGAGCCCTCACAGGTCTCCAAACTAGTTTGTGTTAAGAACTTAAATTTAATAAATGGAATGTTTAAAGTGGTATTGCATGATGTAATGTGATTTTCATGTGATTTTTATTATGTGGTTATTAAATTTATCAATGAAAATTAAGGCATGAATTAGAGATTCAAATGGGTAGATTTTGAATATTGACTTGGAAATTGATTAGATGTGACTTCTGGAAAGGAGTGTTTTATTTAATTTTCAATCAATGATGTTGCAAGTGTTTATGATGCTGATATTTTTAAAGATTGTCTGAGTGTATATTTGATATATTTAGCTATCCTTGCAAGTGTTTATTGTGATATTTTGGTCTGTGGTTCAGTCATCCTGTGGTGGTGTAATTGGTACCTTTGACCAAATGATATATGTTGGCTCCGTTGTCTTAACCATGCAGTGTATTTTCCTTATGGTTAGTCAAGAGTCAGTATGTCCTTGTTTGACCACTTGTTTTTGATAGTGGTTTTATGGCTGTTTGCTTCACCATAGGGTCCATGGGGAGTGACCATGCTTGTGTAGTGTCCTTTGAGAGAGTTTCTTTCGCTTGGGGGTTGCACCCAAAGTGGTAGGTATTACGACCCAGCGAAAGTCAGATAATAACTAGTAATCTAATGAATTGATTAGGTGGGTAGTATCATAACATTAATAAAGATAATTTTACCTCGTGTATAGGTGAGTGATAGTATAGGGCTCATAATGTTCTGAGAAGGCCTGGAATGGAAAACCAACCACCTTGTCTTCACGAAAGGCTTGTAGGGTCTGCATAAGACTTAGTTGGAGCCAGACAATCGAGAGAGGTTACCAGGACAGTGAGCCGGGACCTATGGAGGTTATACCAGGGTAACCATCTTAAGCTATGTGATGACACTCTCTCATTTGGTTCACTTGTGTTTTGTGATGTTAGTTCACTGGTGTTTGTGAAGTTGAATCACCTGGATTCTTGTGGAGTCTTTTGTGTTGTCATGGAGTCGTATTGTTTGTCGACCATGTCATTCTTATGCTTTTTTGAGGGTCCTCAGCTATCTCCTAGCACGGTGGGGTGACTCCATTTGGGAATTACATGGTCGGGTAGTAGTGCCACTTCCCATCGGATGTTTAGATTTGTGCCTTCATGTTAGGATTGGCTTCGCAAGTGTTTCTGTGGTTCGTGACTCATGCTTCATCTCATGTTTTGGAGATTGTATCATTGTAATATTGATCTTATGTAACCTTGTAATTGGATGAGATCTATCCTTTATGTTTATTGAGAGGCTATGTATTGGAAGAGCAATGTAATCCTATGTTTGGATGTTTTTATCAGGTTTCCTTGATAATTTTAGTAAATGCTTATTGAAGTGGAAATTATGTTGTATCCTTTTAATCTTTCAATAATGAATCTTTATTTTCTTTGGCTTCTTGTGATCATTGAGTTAATTATGCATATGTGGATTTATGATGTTGTGAAATTTATTCTTGAAGTTAATTCTTTGTTGGTAACCCTTAAGGAATTCTAGTGTAAGTCTTCCATTTGTGTTATCGTGCATGTTGTGTAAATGCACTTATGATGTTTATACTTTTTTTAAAAAAACTGTTTCACCCTTGGTGTGGGTTTTCCTTCAGGATTCCTGGCGAGGCATTACAATTAGTATATTATCTATTTGATATTGATCTCTTGATATAAATTTATTCCATTTATATATATGGTCACATAATTAATTTATTGTGTTTTGAATTATAATTCCATTACATAATTAATTCATTATGTCCTAATAGTATAACTATGCCACCCATAGGAGATGGAGACAAATAGAGTGTCAGCTAGTCCTCATTTTATGTGACATTTTTAAAAGTTTTTGTTTATTTATTGAATGTGGATTATTTATTAGCTATGTGATGGATGGTAATTTATGATACATATACGATGGATTACAACATATTTATGATGATACATATGTGATTTATGATACATATGTGATGGATTACAATATGTTTATGATGATACATATGTGAGTTATGATACATATGTTTCTATTATTACTCATATATTTAATGTATTTATTGTTTATCAAATTGCAAATTTAATGATTATGATGTTCAATCATTGGTGTTGATTACATGTATATATTTTATGTCATTATGTCATCCTTGGTGGAAATAGGTAATTGACTACAGACATTGGCAACCCTTTTGTTTAGGACCCTACACTTTCTAGATAAACGAAAGGTAAGGAGAAAAATATACAATGATTATGATGTCTACATATTGTTCATGTTGTCTACTATGTAATTTTTAGCATACATATCATGTAATTTTTATCTAACATAAGATAAATGAATAACATATGCAGGAACCTGAACCCCTTTGATGAGAATCCTACACAATGTCATGGATCGACAGGTATAAGTCAATACACCCCATAGAAACCATTTATTGATTGCTTGCTTTCTCTTTAATAATAAGCCAGGTTTTAGCAAGAATATTTTTTCAAAAAATTTGATTTTTTTTCTCATCGAAACCACATGTTATAGCTCATTCCACCTTCTCGGCCCTGTTATATGCTTTAAGTGATGAGGAAGACTATTTTTTATGTTTTTAAAACTCCAAAATTACTAGGAAAACAAACAACCCCTATTTTTCAGACCTCGACATTAGAAACAAATCTAATACAATTATCAACACTTAAGGCCCCAATTGGGCTTATTCAAATTTTAATCTCAACATCAAATTTAGGGTCGACTTCTTCATCAACATTACTCTCATTTGCAAAATATCAACAACATACGGTGAACCACCTATTACAAATTCTTTTCGTCTCTTTCCATGGAATCCTAAAATGTATTTCCTCTCACAATAACAATCAACCTTATACCAACCATCTCTCTCATTCGATGGAGTACAGGTAGCAACAAATAGGTACTTGTTAGATCTATCTTCCTCAAATGAGGGAAATTCGGGAAGAGAAGATGAAAGTGAGACATGTAGTACGTCTAAAAGAGGGATATAAGCTAGAGGTCAAAAGATTAGGAAAAAATTCAATAAACACATGCAATTTTTTCTTGCTCAAGGGGGGTCATGTTCTTATGATGATGAGAGAATAGGCGACAACAAGGTTCCCTTGAGGTACAAACATCTACAAAAACAATGGGTACCTGGTGCAGAGGCCAGTGGACTCCAATGGTTTACTCACCAAAACCAAGACATCGCAACTAAGAACCAACTTGGCATGACAAAGGAGACTCAGTGTGTTCAAGGATGCAAATTCAAGAGGGCTTTAACTCCAAAGTTTGATGGAGATGCAACTCCTCACACCATACTCACACTTATACCTATTATTCCCAACCGATGCTGAGAGGGGAGGTGTGAATCAACACTTTGCCACTTTTACAAAATTAAAATCTTTTAACTCAAGTCTACACTTCTTTAATATTCATCAATACAAACAGTTATTGCAAAAGAACATGCATGCATGAAAAGATACACAGTAACATGAAGATTTATCTCGGGGAAACCCAAATGGGAGAAAACCATGGTGTGAGTAGAAAATCACAAAATTTGCACTCTTCTGGAGTACGCCCGGTGAGGAGACATCCCTATTAGGAGATTACAAAGACACTGTTAGGTGACACCCGATTAAGGGAATTTATTTAAGGCTTCTTAATGCCTTTACCCTGTTAAAGGTAGTGTTGTTAAAGGACTTAGGATCATCAATTAAGATGTCACCCAGTTAAGGAATTTTACAAAGGGACCTGTTAAAGTCCACCCGGTTAAGGGATTTGAGTTGCAATGGTTAGAAATAAATAAGAAGTTGATCTATTGGAATAGCTACTGATAGCTTGATCAGATCACAATGAAAATCATACTCTATCTGCACAGGTTGTGTCTACTCTTTACTACACTGGTTCTCTGCTTATACCCTCGGCTCTGTACTCTGTCGGTCCTCTGCTCATACCCTCAGCTCTGCACTTTTCTGGTCTATTTCACACACTCTGCTCTTCTAAATCATTTAGCACTTCCTCACTCTTCACTCTACACTTTGGATCACCTCTCATTGGATCTTCTCTTTGCAAATTTTTCGATCAAGAAGTTTTGTATGAACTCAAAATACTTTATACAAAATTTGTTGTCGCCTTCAGATGTTTCCTTAATCAATGCAATCATAGATTTTCATAGATTTCAAATTCAAATTCTCCCGCTTTTCTCTGCACACTTTGCAACAATTCCACCAAATACTCATCCAAATTTTTAACTGCATTACCCCAAAATAGCAACTTTTGGTCGAGTCCAGTCTTTTAAATGTGAACCAAAAAATCTGTAAGTAATCATGGCCTAACTGCATGATCACTGAAGTTGACTTCACCAACCTTTAGTTTGGCATTGACACAATCTCACCAACTCAACTTTTTCCATCGCAACTGTGTAACCGATCATTGCTTCAAGATTTACGGTGACCACCTATCTTCATTCTGCTTCACCGGTCTACCAATATGCCATTGCGCTCTTCATTACCAGTTCATCCTTTGATATCGGTTTGCAACATTTCTATCAGGACTCTTATACTATTTTCCAATGAGGTTTTGGTTTGCATATAACCTCAATCCTTCTTGCCTAAGTCACCTTTTGTGACTTCATCATCATCAAAATGGCCAACTTGAAGATATGACCTTAACACTATTGTTCTTGAATGATAGACTGGCTAGCTTAGTGTGTCTTCCCTTGAGCCTATTGAACCTTGATCATCTATCTCTGATGATGTATGTAGTTTACAAGCCATCACCTTTTCTACTAAGATACACCACTCCACCGGTGCCACTCCACCGGTAAGTGTTAGTCATCAATGACAAATCTCAACTAATAAACCTGTTCACTGGATTAACTAGTTTTGTCAATGCCAACAATCTCCCCCTTTAGCATTGATGGAAACACAAGAATTTTTCTTATCAGTTTCTCCTACATGTACTTTCTTCATTTCTTTATTTATTTTTGTATCAATCATTACTTCTACTTTGAGTAATGAATATCTCCCCCTAACACTAGAAATACTCTATTTCCAACAAACCATTCTAACTACTTCTAGCAACCCTCTACTTCAACAACTTCTTCTCAATACTACTTACTAATAGTCAAGAACTATAATGATATCTCCCTCTTTGACAACAATGCCAAAGATGTATTTGAGTACACTTACAAGACTGCTCCCCCTAACTGGAGTAGTCCACACTTATCAATCTAGTCTTAGAAATGTTTTCATAAAGAAATCATACCAGATTGATGTAGAGCCCTTTTTCGCTTATTTTAGTGCAGGTAGGGGTATCACCCCTAGCTTACCTGAGGTATTCAAAGGTATCATTCTGTAGTGTCTTGGTGAAGATATCAACCACATGTTCTTTTGTTGGTATATAGTCCAACCTCACTTCCTTTTCTTGAACCTGTTCCTTGAGGTAGTGATATTTGATAGCCATATGCTTTGTCTTGGAATTCATCATCGGGTTTTTGGATATGTCTGTTAGGAACCCAAAGGGAAACTGAGAGGGGGGGGTGAATCAGTTTCCAATGAATTTTAACACATTTATAACTTAATCAAACTTGATGTATAATAATGGTAAACCAAACTTAATGTCGATTAACAGATTAGCAGTTAATATTAATACCGGTGAAACTTAATCCATAAAACAAAAAGAGAAACAACATCCACAACACATAACACAAAGATTTTGACATGGAAATCTTATAAGGGGGAAAACCATAGTGGAAAACCTTACCTACAATCAGATGATACTACTGTAGATAGTATGTGTATACAAATGGGGTTTGCACATGCAGAAAAGCCAACCGCCTAAAGCACACTGCTCAAATGGGAGTCGCAATGACTACAGTAGGATGGTTAAATCCTAGAATAATGTACTGCTCAAAATAGTATCTCTAATGCTGGATTCAGTACCAGTTAAGCTCTGATAAACACCTTTAAACCTTCCTTGAACCTTCTCTATGGTCTACTCATTTGATCTTCAATATTATCACATACCATGTTACAATACCATACCATGTCATATCTCATAAATGAGATCTTACATATATACAAAACTTAAGACCAAATGTGTAGGTCGACTTACTAAAAATATTACAAGTAAATCAATTATAGATAAGTCTTGATACGATGCATCATGTCGGCTTAATACATTTACAATAATATTCAATTAATAAATTATCTCCATAACGTGTCGTGCTGATATGGAATAGATAACACATACTGGTCCATAACCTAGACCAATTTGTCGGTAACAACAAATATGTCAACTTGATTAGACCAATAATCAAAACACCAAAACCAAGTATCCAAACCATGTCTTCGACAAAATCAAGTGATCTCTAGATGATAACAAGTCATCATTAGTGCCGGTGAACTATATAACCCGTCGGTGAACAATATACCGGTGACTATGCATAAGTCACTGAACTTGCCAGTGAACATAATGTGTTGGTTCAACATAACCATAGATCTCCAGAAGGATAAGTGTTGACATCAATGAAAAAAATAATGCAACACATCCATAATACCAACAATCTCTTCCTTTAGCATTGATAGCAACACTAGATGGAAAAACATCTAAGTGCCAAATCAGAATGCCAAAAACCAAAAACCAACAATCTCCAGAAGAGATCAATACCAGAAATCAAAACCAAAAAATATCTTTTCTTCCGCAATGAATAATATCTCAAAGGAATAATATCTCCCCCTAGGATAATTTTTTTCCATAGATATATCTCCCCCTTTGACATCAAATGCCAAAGCAAAAAAAATACCAGAACATACAACCAACTACTCCCCTTGAGAAGTAGCTCTCCTCCATCAAAGCTAGAAAAAAGATTTCTCTGTTAGTTCCTGTCGATTTGATGCCAATCTTCAATTGTCTAAGTCTCAATTAGTGAGGGTATTACCCCAAGCTTCTCTCTGAGATATTCAAAGGTTTCCTTAGGCAAAGGTTTTGTAAAGATATATGCAATCTTCTCTTTAGTATTCACATAAACCAATTTCACTTTATTTACTTCAACATTCTCTTTTAGAAAATTATATTTGATAGAAACATGCTTAGTATTAGAGTGAAATACCAGATTCTTTGATATATCAATTATTGTTGAATTATCACAATAGATGATTATAGGTTCTTTGCGTTTTACCTTTATGTCCTTCAACATTTGCTTAATCCATAATACCTGAGTACAATTAGTTGGTGTTGCAACATATTCTGATTCCATTGTTGATAATGATGTACAACTCTATTTCTTGCTTAACCATGAAATCAATCTGCTTCCAAGAAAGAATACTCTACTAGTGGTACTCTTTCTGTCATCTACATCTCCTACCTAATTTACATTGGTGTATGCACATAAATCAAAATTTTCATCTTTAGGATACCATAAACCAAGATTTGTTGTGCCTTGTAGATACTGGAAAATCCTTTTTACTATTGATTCATGATTTTCCTTAGGATTACTCTGAAATCTTGAAACAATACATACTGCATTCATTATATCAAGTCTTGTTTGTGTCAAATACAATAAACATCCAATCATAGATTTGTATCTTGTCGAATTAACAGGAGTTGAATCATCCTTCAATGTCAATTTATCAGTTGTAGTCATAGGAGTACTTACCTGTTTAGAATTTTCTATACCAAATTTATTCAATAGTTCCTTCAGGTATTTTGTTTGATATATGAATATACCTTTATCAGTTTGTGAAATCTACAATCCTAAAAAGCATTTTATCTCCCCAATCATAGACATTTCAAATTCTTCCTTCATCTTGCTAGCAAAGTCCTTACACAATCCATCTCCTCCAAAAATGATATCATCAACAAAAAATTCAATAACCAAGATGTCATCATTAGTCACTTTTGAAATATAAGTTGTTGACAACATTACCTTTATTGTAACCAAGCTTCAAAAGCTATTTGTCCAATCTAGCATACCAAGCTCTAGGAGCTTGCTTCAATCCATACAAAGCTTTCCTTAATCTGCAAACCATATCTTTATTATTTGTCAATGAAAATCCATCGGGTTGTTCAATGTAAACTTACTCTTCAATATCATCATTCAGAAATCCACATTTTACATTCATTTGATATACTTTATAGTTCTTATGTGCTGCAAATGCAAGAAATAATCTAACTGCCTCAATTCTAGCTACTAGCGCAAAGGTTTCATTATAATCAATTCCCTCTTTCTGTGAATATCCTTTACACACTAATATTGCTTTGTTGTTGATTACCTTACCATCTTCATTAAGTTTATTTCTGAATACCCATTTAGTTCCAATTACATTTTTGTCTTTAGGCCAGGGAACTAATGTCCATGTATTGTTCTAATTCATCTTCCATTGCTTTTATCCAATGTTCATCTTGACATGCTTCAATAACAAATATTGGTTCAATTTGATAAATTAAGCATACCTCTTCATTTTCCAGTCTTCCTCTTGTCATAACACCTTGATACTTATTCCCAATTATCTAACTTTCTGAGTGATTCAGTCTTACACACCTGGGTTTATTCACATACTGCTGTTCTTCAGTCACTGTGGAATTCTCTGATGATGCCGGTGTGACTGGATCCAAATTCTGTATCGGTGCACTCTGTATTGGTTCATTTATGATCATCTCAACTATCAGTTCAGAATATACAGACCTTGAATTTCCTCTAAAGTGTTCATCTATCTTCACATTAGCACTCTCAATGATCTTTTGCAATCTTTTATTAAAACATCTATATTCCTTGCTCTTAGATGAATAACCAAGAAATATTCCTTCATCACTTCTAGGAACAAATTTACCAACATACTCATCTCTCCTAATATAACATTTTCTTCCAAATATTCTGAAGTATTTAAGAGTAGGAGTATTACTAGATCATAGTTCATAAGGGGTCTTACTAGTTTCACCATTGATGTGAACTATGTTAAAATTGTAAACCGTTGTATTCACTACTTCTCTCCAGTTGACATGAGGTAGATTTGCTTCCAATATCATGCTTCTAGCTTCTTCCATAATAGTTTTGTTCTTCCTTTCCACAATTCAATTCTGCTAAGGTGTCTGGGGTGCTGATAGTTGTCTTTTGATTCCATTCACTTCACAAGATGTATTAAATTCCTTAGATGTAAATTCTCCTCCTTGATCACATCTCAAACATTTGATTTTCTTACCGGTTTCATTCTCTACCATTGCCTTGAATAATTTGAATTTTCCAAAAGCCTCTAATTTCTCCCTAAGAAAAGTAACCCAACACATTCTAGAATAATCATCAATAATTAGCATAAAATATCTATCTCCCTATAGACCTCTTATTTTTTTCGGACCACAAAAGTTAGTATGAATTAAATCAAGAACATTATTGGATTTCTCAAAAATACTCTTAAAATTTGTTCTAACTTTCTTTCCCATTTGACATTCCTTACATATCGGATTATGAGGTTTCACAATCTTAGGTAAATCCCTTACTGCCTTAGTTGAATTGATCTTTACAATGCAATAAAAATTTACACGACAAAGTCTCTTATTCCATTACCAACTTTCATCAATATATGCAATCAAGCATATCTTATCACTGTTATTCAAATGAAAGATATTACCTTTAGTCTGATTATCGGTTGCAATCTCCAATCCAGTTCTTTTTCTAATTTTGTATTTTCCATTCTTAAATTGTAACTGAAATCCCTTTTCAACTAATTGACCAACACTCAAAAGATTATGCTTCAAATCTTTAAAAGAATAAATATTGTCAGTATTGTGCTTACCTTCCAAAGATATAGTGCCTTTTCCTTTGATTAAACAAGCTTTATCATTGCCAAATCTTACTAGACCTCCATTGTATTCCTAAAAAAGATAAGAATTTACTTTTATCACCAGTCATATGATGTGAACATCCAGAATATATAATCCATTCATCTTTTTCTTCAATTTTAGCTACTAGGGCCTTCTCTACCAGTGGAATAGTAGGTGTCAATTGATCTTATTTTATTGCAACAAAATCCCATCCATTGTTTGTCAGTTCTTCATTAGAATCATCTGTAACTCCATCATCAGCATAGTAACATGATTTATCTCTGTTCTTCTTAAATATGTATCTCTGATATTCAGGGTTAGGCTTATATGTTCTGTTAACTTCCTCTCTCAATCTTGCATGTCTATAAGGACATCTAGATTCTATATGACCAACTTTATTGCAATTGAAACATTTAAATGGTGATTTACCTTCATACTTACTTCCAATTGGACCTTTTGGCATTTTCCTTGCAAATAGTGCTTCAAGTTCTTCCAATTCTTCATTGTCCCTCGTGATATCTTCAAGTTCTTTTGCATAAAGTGTTTTTCAATCAGATTTCTCAGATGATGATGATGATTCTTTGAAGGCTAAATCTATCTTAATTGTAGCAATAGGACCAAATTCCTCAAGCTCAAATGCTGAAAGTTTTCCAACCAAGGTATCTCTAGATACTGATGTATTAGGCATTGTTTTCAACTCATTAATAGAAGTTACTTTCATTTTGTATGTCGGTGACAAATCTCTTAAAAATTTATAAACAATTTCATCTTCACTTAAGGAACCTTCGCAACATTTTATTCCTAAAAGAATTTCATTAACTCTTTCCATAAAATCAAAAATTCTTTCATCTTCTTCCATTTTCAAATTTTCATACCTGACCCGGTAACATTCCAGTTTTGCAATTTTCACTATGGTATATCCTTCATTAAATGTCTCCAATTTATCCCAAATATCTTAAGTAGTAGATCACTCTGATAATCCCATGATTTTTTGATCTGATAATGAGCTCAAAATTTCTTCTCTTGCTTTGCAATCATTCTCTTGATCCTTACCCAATGTTGGTGGATTAGGTTGATTCGTAGTAGGACCAACATAGCCATTCTTTGTAACTTCCCATATGTCTCTTCCAATGCAATTCATATGTGTCTCCATTCTGATCTTCCATATACCATGGTTAGTTCCATCAAGTTTAGTACTGTCCTTCCTGAAAAAGTTTGTTTCCATAAGATCTCCTCAGGTTGTTAGACTTCTTCGAAAAGAGGACTTGGCTCTGATACCAATTGTTGGGAACCAGACAGGCAACTGAGAGGGGGGCCGGGGTGAATCATTTTCCAATGAATTTCAACCCAATTATAAATTAATAAAACTTGATGCATAATACCGGTAAACTAAACTTAATGTCAGTTAACAGATTAGTAATTAATATTAATATCGGTGAAACTTAATCCATAAAACAGAAAGAGAAACAACATCCACAACACATAACACAAATATTTTGACGTGGAAACCTTGTAAGGGGAAAAACCATGGTCGAAAACCTTACCCACAATCCGATGATACTAATGCATATAGTATGTGTATACAAATGGGGTCTGCACATGCAAAAATGTCAACTGCCTAGAGTACACTTCTCAAATGGGAGTCACAATGACTACAATAGGATGGTTAAATCCTAGAATAATGTACTGCTCAAAATAGCATCTCCAATGTTGACTTCAGTACCGGTTAAGCTCTGATAAACACCTTCAAACCTTCCTTGAACCTTCTCTATGGTCTGCTCATATGATCTTCAATTTTCGCACATACTATGTTACAATACCATACCAAAACCTTACATACCATACCATGTCATATCTCATAAACGAGATCTTACATATATACAAAACTTAAGACCAAATGTGTAGGTCATCTTACTAAGAATATTATAATTAAATTATTTACAAATAATTATTGATACGATGCATCATGTCGGCTTAATACATTTACAACAATATTCAATCAATAAATTATCTCCATAACGTGTCGTGCTGATCTAGAATAGATAACGCATACCGGTCCATAACCTAGACCAATTTTCCAGTAACAACAAATATGTCAACTTGATTAGACCAATAATCAAAACACTAAAACCAAGTACCCAAACCATGTCTTCGACATAATCAAGTGATCTCCAGATGATAACAAGTCATCATTAGTGTTAGTGAACTATATAACTTGTCGGTGAACAATATACCAGTGACTGTGCATAAGTCACTGAACTTGCTGATGAACATAATGTGCTGGTTCAACATAACAATATATCTCCAAAAGGATAAGTGTTGACATCAATGGCAAAACTAATGCAACACATCCATAATACCCACAATATCGATAGCACTAGTGTTGTCACGGTGAATCACCACAGGTTCAGTCACCTTTTCTTGGATGCCTTCCAATAATTGCTTGATCCATATTACCTATGTACAATTGATTGTAGCAGCCACATGCTCTGCCTCAGCTATGGATTGAGAGATGCAATTTTATTTCTTGCTTGTCCATGACACAATCCCATCTCCATGAAAGAATGCACCTCCACTAGTGATCTTTTTGTCATCAATGTTCCCTGCCCAATCTACATCGGTGAAGACACTTAAGTGGAAATCTCCCTTATGTGGATACCAAAGATCATACTCATAAGTCCCCTTAAGGTATCTAAATATTCTCTTGACTTCCACTAGATGAGTCTCTTTCGGATTTGCAGCAAATTTGGAAGCCAAGCCAACAACTTGTGCTATATTCGGTCTACTGTATACTATATACTGCAACTTATCGATCATGGATTGGTAAAGTGTCTCATTCACTTCATGAGCCTCATCATTTTTGAAGAGCTTGTAACCTATAGCCATTGGAGTTCCAACAGGTTTGCAATCTTCCATTCCAAAAGTCTTCAATATTTCCCTTATGTACTTGGTCTGGCTAATGAATACACCATTCTTTAGCTGAGATACTTGCAGGCCAATGATGAATTTTATTTCATCGATCATGAACATTTCAAAATCTTGCTTCATTTTTTCTAAAAAACCTCTTTTCATCTCATCATCTCCTCCAAAGATGATGTCATCTACAAAAAATCCTACAATCAGATATTTTCCTTCTTCTTTGGTCTTCAAATACAAGTTATTGTTGTCACTAGTTCTCATGAGCCCTATGCTTAACAGATGAGTGTAGCCTCTCATACCAAGCTCTTGGTGCTAGTTTTAGCCCATACAGAGCCTTCTTCAGTATGCATAACATATCTCTTCCATCTTCTGATACAAACCCTTATGGTTGCTCTATGTACACTTCTTCCTCTAAAACACCATTTAAGAATGCCGATTTGACATCCATTTGGTAAACTTTGAACTTCTTGTAAGAAGCATAAACAAGCAATATTTTGACCCCTTCCAGGTTGGCCACCGGTGCAAAGGTTTATCCATAGTCCAAACCTTCTTCCTGAGCATACCCTTTGCAAACTAACCTTGCTTTTTTTTTTACTACTTGACCAGTTTCATCCATTTTGTTTCTAAACACCCTTTTGGTGCCTATCACATTTTTGTTCTTTGGTCTGGGCACTAGAGTCCAAGTTTCATTTTTCTTAATCTATTCCAGTTCCTCCTCCATGGCTTTGATCCATTCTTCATCTTTTAGAGCCTCCTTTGCTATTTTGGGCTCAATTTATGAGAGCAGACATGCATTCTCTCTTTCTCTTCTTCTAGTAAATACTCCTGCATCTTTGTCACCAATGATATTTTCAGCAAAGTGATTGTTTCTGACATATCTTGCTAGTATCAATTCATTTCTTGGAGTTTATTCTATCGATTGTGCAGATTCTACTTCACATGCTTCCTCACTTTCCACTACAACTAGATTCTCTTCAGTAGGTTTGACTGGTACAGTGTACTCAAATCCTTGATAATCCTCTAGTTCACTCTTGCTCTCATGTTCATTTTTCTCAGAGAACTCATCCACTCTGACATTGGCACTCTCCACAATCTTACCGGTCCTTTTGTTCAAACACCAATATGCTTTACTCTTTGTGGAGTAACCTAAGAAGGTTCTTTCATCACTCTTGGGATCTAACTTTCCAGAGTACTCATCCCTCTTCATATAGTACCTGCTTCCAAATACTTTGAAATATCTCACATTGGGTGAGTATCCACACCATAATTCATAGGGAGTTTTATTTGTGCCTTTCTTCACCTATATCTGGTTCAAGGTGTACACAACAATGCTTACTGCTTCTCTCCAGAAGATATGTGGAATATCCTTTTGTATCATCAGAGTCCTTGCACACTCAATTAGAGTTATGTTTCTTCTTTCAACAACCCCATTCTACTGAGGTGTTCTGGGTGCAAACATCTGTCTCATAATCCCCTGTTCTTCATAGTAATTCATGAACTCTAGAGAGGTTAACTCTCCTCCTCTATCTAATCTCAACCATTTCATATTCTTACCAGTTCCTCTCTCTACTCAAGCCTTGAAGGCCTTAAACATGTGAAAGGCTTCAGATTTTTCTTTCAAGAATACATCCCACATCATTCTTGAGAAGTCATCTACAAACAACATGAAATATTGGTCCCCATAGAAACTCTTTGTCCTCATAGGACCACACAAGTCTGTATGAACTAAGTCCAACACATTTTCAGATGAATAAGATTTGTTGTTGAAACCAGACCTGGTCAACTTTCCTAGTTGGCATTCTTTACACATAGCATTTTAAGGTTTCATAATATTAGGCATACCTCTAACAGACTTCATTTTACTAACTTTTTCTATGCTATCAAAGTTAACATGACATAGTCTTTTATGCCACAACCAACTATCTTCTACCTTTTCCATTAGACAACTACCTATGGTGGTATCTAGGTGAAAGAGATTACCTCTATATTTTTTAGTGGTAGCAATCAAGCTTCCTAATTTGTCATTTATTTTGCATATTCCTTCATTGAATTCAAACTGGCAACCCTTATTGTTAAGTTGTGCAACACCTAACATACTATATTTTATCCCTTCTACCCAATAATATCTTCGCAATTTGTTTTATCATTTAGGCTATAGATCCCTTACCTTTTGCTGCATAAGGAGCATCATTGCCGACTCACTGTTCCTCCATTATAGTCCTCCATGCTGAGGAATTTATTTCTATCACCAGTCATGTGGTGAGTGCAACCACTATCAATTACCTAGTCTCCACACCAGCTTGAACTAGAGATCAGTGTCATATCACTTTCCTTTGTGTTATCTTCCTTTACCACTATAAATGCAATTCCATCTCCATCAGATCCTTCTGATTCTTCATAGGTAACTCCTTCTTCTGCAAGATAGCACTCCTTCTTTCTCTTGTCTTTTTAGCTTCTAAAATTATCCTTCCTATCATTGTCAAGACATTTGGATGCAATGTGACCTATTCTATTGCAAGAGAAACACTTCAAGGGAAGTTTACCTTTATACTTTCCTTTTCCTCTTGGCAGCTTTCTTTCTAATAGAGCTTCAATCTCATCTTGTTCCTATTCTTCAAATAACAGGTTGTCACATTCATGAGAATGACCAGTTCATGTAGTAGAACTATTTCCAGTTTATTTTCTTCTCCTTGTTGGTGCATGTATCATGGAAGCTTTGAAGGCAACACTAATCTTTGGTACACTATTATCATAGTTGCTCAGTTCAAAAGAAGTCAACTTTTTGATCAGTGTGTCAAGTGAAACACTAACCGTTCCCAAGGATCCGAGTTCCTAAATTGCAAAAACCCTTATGGCATATTGTGGTAGCAAGGTTCTCAAGATTTTGATGACCACATCACCTTCTTCAAGCTTTCCTCAAGCACTTCTGATGGAATTTACTACATCCTTTATTCTTTTGCTATATTGTTCTATATTTTCTCCTTCTTGCATCCTCATCTCATCAAATTTGTCTCTCAATTTATCCACCTTAGCCTTTTGAACATGAGGATCTCCTCCTTAAACAGTCTTCAATTTATTCCACATCTCATAGGCTATTTTCAAATCTTGAACCTCTGCATACTCATTATTAGACAAAGTGCTAGCAATTAGATCCATAGTTGCAGTGTTATCTTGCCTTTCTTTGATTTGATCTATAGTGAGAACCCTTCTAGGTTCATTGTATTCTATGATTACATGATTCCAGTATTGATCTCCTAGGTTTCTTAGGTAGAGCTTCATTCTACCACACCATAAGTTGTAATTCTCCTTATAAAAGTTGGGACCCTCCTTTTGCATCATCTTGGATCTTTCCTTAAGCTATTAAGATCTTCTGAATCTAAGGACCAAAGCTCTGATACCAATTGTTAGTCTCAACTGGTGCTAAGAGGGGAGGGGTGAATTAGCACTTTGCCAGTTTTACAAAATCAAAATCTTTTAACTCAAGTCTGCACTAACTTAATAGTCATCAATACAAACAGTTATTGCAGAAGAACATGCATGCATGAAAAGATACACAGTAACACCAAGATTTATCTCATGGAAACCCAAATGGGAGAAAACCATGGTTGGAGTAGAAACTCACAAAATTTGCACTCTTCTGGAGTACACCTGGTGAGGAGCCATCCCTGTTAGGAGATTACAAAGACATTGTTAGGTGCCACCCAGTTAATGGATTTTATTTAAGGCATGTTAATGCCTTTACCCTATTAAAGGTAGCCTTGTTAAAGGACTTAAGATCATCAATTAAGATGTCACCCAGTTAAGGGATTTTACAAAGCGACCTATTAAATTACACCCGGTTAATGGATTTGAGTTGCAATGGTTAGAAAGAAACATGAAGTTGATCTGCTAGAATAGCTACTAATAGCTTGATCAGATCACAATGAAAATCATACTCTATCTACACTGGCTCTCTTCTTATACTCTCAGCTCTGCACTCTGTTGGTCCTCTGCTCATACCCTCAGCTCTGCACTTTGCCAGTCTATTTCACACACACTTTGCTCTGCTAAATCATTTAGCACTTCCTCATTCTTCACTCTGCACTTTGGATCACCTCTCACTGGATCTTCTCTTTGGAAATTTTTTTATCAAGAAGTTTTGTATGAAACCAAAATACTTTATACACTCTCTATCATTGCCTTCAGATGTTTCCTTAATCAATGCAATCAAAAAATTTGAGAGACTTTAAATTCAAATTCTCCTACTCTTTCTCTATGCACTCTGCAACAATTCCACCAACTACTCATCTAAATTTGCCACTGCATCCCCCAAAAATAGCAACTTTTGGTTGAGTCCATTATTTTAAATGCAAACTAGAAAATACACAAGTAATCATGGCCTAACTTTTGGAAATTGACACTCATTGGATTCATATGTTTTCATTGATGGGAACAAGATTCTATTGAAGGCATGTACTATAATTGGAGGTATACACCGATAGATACCGACATTGGAGTATTTAGGGTCATCACTGACACTGACATCCAACACTTCAATGAAGCCAACATCGGTCTAGGATCTGAAAGGTTTTCTTTGTAAAATCATTTTGTATAGGGATGACATTGAATATCTTTTGTATTGTAAGCCGACATAAGGCATATTGTTTGTAAAGGGTATATAAGATAGTTTGTTAGGTCATTTGAATATATGACAAGGTAGAAAAAAAGTGATATGAAGGATATGTATGTAGAAGTTATATCATTCTATGATCAGTAGATGGTTTGTAAAGAATTCTTGGAGGAAAGGAGATATTGGTAGAAGGGTTTAGGGTTTATGAACTGATACAGAAAAAAGCTATAACTAGAACTCTTTTTGGCATTGCAGATGCATTTTGTGAGCTCACCATTACTGTTTTATCTCAGCAGAAGCTTGTAGTCAATGAGACTCTTTTGTGTTGAGCAGTGTGCTCTAGGCAGTGTGTCTTCCTGCATGATGTATAAAATTATGTGTGTTATGGTGTTCATTCATGTGGCTAGTTTATTTACTTCATGTTATATGTTTCTTCATTTACCAGTTTATATGTGTATGTTATAAAAAGATAAAATCTTATATTACCGGAAAAAAACTGATTCGCCCCCCCCCCCCCCTCTCAATGTTCTTGGGTTCCAACAATTGGTATCAAAACCTGGTACCTCAGAGGAAGTTTAACAGCTTAAGGAAGATCCTGAAACTGGAATCATTGAACATGGCTATGGAGAAGAAACTTGAGATGGAACTTGAGGATTATGATGCTGAAAGGATGAAGAACTTAAAACTGCAAGATGAATTGAATTCTGCAAATGAATTCATTCTTTTTTTGCAAGAAAGGTTATCATCACCTCAAGCTAGGAGGAAGGAACTTTTGCAAAACTAGGAGATGAAGAGAAAAATGCACTAAAGGAACAATTTCAAAAATTGAGTCAAGCAAACATACTCATGAAAAATGAAATGCAAGACCTGACTATGAGGATGTCAAAAGATATTGAGGACTTAAAGAAGAAGGAAGAAAATCTTGCTATATCTCTGAAGAACAAATTTGAAGAATGTGGTAGATTGGCTCATGAGAATGATATGTTGAAAACTAATTTGGTACAATCCTGGAATAATGAACAAGAGATTGAAAGACAAATAATGACTCTAAGAGATTATCTAACTACTGCAAGTGAGTATAAAGAAAAATTCAAGATTAGTGTTGCACAGTTGGATGATTTATTAAAAAGATAAAGGCAGAGTGAAGATTCTAGAGGACTTGGATTTGTCCAAGGTGAAAGCTTTGATACTACAAATCAAGATCAGACAACCAGTATGCAGAACTCATCAAGACCAGAGGAAACTAGTAAGGCAATCTAATGCTTACAAATTCAATGGTAGATGTTTTGTTTGTAATAAATTTGGGCATATGGCTAGACAATATAGAAATAGGGAAAATCAATACTACAATTCAGTTCCCAGTCAATGCATAAATTATAAGAAATATGGTTATAAGTCAGAAGATTGCAGAATGAATGTTAAGTGTCATGCATGTGGAAAGTTTGGACATTTGGCTAATCAATGTAGGTCAAGGAATGACACCGGATATGTCAAATAAATTCAAAAGAACAATGTTACATGTTATGCATGCAACAAAATAGGTCATATTGCTAAGTATTGTAGAAGCAAGACTACATAGGTTAGCAATGAGAAAGGAAAGTAGAAGGTAGATGAAATACAACAAGACCACACCAAGAGATGGGTTAGAAAATATGAAGAACCAAGTGGAGATGCAACTACACCGGTGACTGCACCATTAACTCCATCGGTAGACCAAAGCATTCCTGCATCGACAGGAAATTCAATTGGTAACTAAGGCATATGCCTTAGGAGTTGGAAAATTCATTGAAAATCTTGTATATTCCCTGGAAGAGATTTGGAAAGAGATCTAGATAGTGGTATTGATCATAGATAGAGGTTTATCTGGCATAAAACTATGAAACCGACATCCAGTAGGGCACACCACTAAGCATTTGTGACAGTGATGAATTAGGGTTTACTCATTGATAAAAAGGGAAAATGGACTTATTTTCACTCACCCAACACTCGAGCAAACCAAGGTGAAGCAAAGGCAAATTACAGGCAATCAAGAGCGAGCAAAGGCATTCCAAAGGATTTCGAACAATTATTTGGGAAGTAACCAAAATCTTTCAACCAGCGACTGTTATCCAGGTATTTCTTTAAAATGGTATCTGAATCATCATCTTCTCCTACTTTCATTGTGAATCCCACTGTTAATGACGTTAAGGATAGGCTTAGACCTATTTTCAAGGAATTTCATCAAATTGCAATGAAGGAAGACTCTACTAGTGCATTTTTGAGGCTTCTCGATGGCATAGTTTATGTGGAAGATGTTAGGGCCTATATTCACTACACCTTGGAGGATTTAGGGACTAAGTAAATCAAGGGAATGTATCAATCTGTGGTACTAGACAACTCTGGAACAATCAAGCCGGAATATCAAATCATTGAAGACCTAGGGTTAACCGGAATCCTGTATATACCGTAATTCAAGGATGAAGTGATTAGATATGTTTTGAGCAGGGTCTATAATGAATTTATCTGGCTGGACTAGCCCCACATGATCACCAAAGAAGCTATTCAGGTGGTCACTGACTTACCCAAAGTTGGATAGGAACCATGAAAGAAGATCTCCAACATTGCGGTTGAGAAGTTCACCGGTGAAACCCATGATGGAAGATCAATGAGGGTCAACACCATCAAAGATACAGATGTGAAATTTGCTAGCATGATCATCGGCTACAAGGTAACTCAATCAAGTTGATTGAACTTTGTTTCCAGTTCCTGTATCCATGTTGGATACCAAATGATAAAGAATAATGGAAAGTATGACTTGTGTGAATGATTAAGAAGTGAATTAATGTTAAATCTTGGAAAGATAAAAGGTGTTAAGAAATGAACATTCTGATTTGGAAATCTTATTGTATGCTTGACGTTATAGTTTATGAATGAGCTACCAGGTTTGGGAAAGAAACATTGGGCTCATGACATACCAGTAGGTATGCAAAACAAAGATGCAATCACCAATCTTGGCAGTAACAGGGATGAGAAGCTTTGGGGATACTTTAAAACTTTTCAAGAGAACATGAGAATGAGGGAGAGAATCTCCAAATACATTGTGGAGAAATACTCCACTAATATTTTCTTCATGGTAAAAATAGATGTGACACTGACGGAAGTAGTGGAACCTAGAACAATATGGGTCACTGAAATGGGGTATGAAGTTGATGACAACATCTTGGAGCTATATGCTAAAATGCTTATTGATGCTCCTTTGGATGATAAGGCTGAACAATTTGGCACTGCAGAGGAGAAGGCTCTTGAGGTTAAAATTGGTTTCAACAAGAAAATAAGAGAAAAGGAAATAGACAAAATATCTGCATTTGTTCAAAATGTAATTCATAGGATAGATACAGAACTAGGTTCTAGATCTAAACCGGTAGATCAACCGGCAATGGCTAGTGCTCTTGAGGTAAAGGGGCCTAAGACTTTCATTTATTCTATCACTTTTGACTCTGATCCAAAGGATAATCAACCTCTTGCATTTAGAGGGTACAAAGGAAGAAATTTGACAAGCCTTTGGTAGAAGAGAAGAAGGTGGAACCAAGGAGGAAGCTAGTAAGAAAGGTAACAACAACATCCACACCTCTGGAAAGGAAACCTACTCAGAAGAGGCAGCCTACTCCATCTACTCCTGCAACCCCCAACAAGAAGAAAAAGAGTATGATAGATGAAGCAATTGATTATGGTAATGTTACCATCATCCCCCCAATTACTTGTGCAAATTTGATTGATGAGGTAACTAAAGATGAAATTTTGAAGCATGTGTCAAATTTCTATGAAGATTTAGATGATAATGAACAAAATGAAATGGAAGAAGCAATTTTGTTACATTTAGACATATATAAGAAGGATTTGGTAGATATTTTGAAAGAAATTCCTTTATCATTGTATAATAAGTTAGATGCAAGGAGATTAGATGCAATCAAGAGGGACAAAGAGATTAAAGAAGTTGAAATTTTGAGTATGTGTGGTTTTATAAATAATGAGGAAAGGAAAAGATGTATAGAAGTTGCGAATAGAACAATCTTTAGCAGCAAACCCCAACAAATAAGCTTAATGATGGGTAGAGTCAATGAAATAATAAATGAAACCAGAGATGGTTGGGATAAATTCTTCCAAAAGAATCATGATTTCCTTACTTCTCAAGAAGAATTTTCTAGAGAAACAACTCCCACCATTCTGAACAAATCAAAAGGGAAAGGAATTTTGGGAAGTTCGGATCAAATTTTGAATGAACTGGTAGTTAATCCTAAAACTGATGAGAGCATACAAACTAAACTAGCAGAGACTACATTTGTACAATCTGAGCAAGGTAAAATAGATAATGTACAGGATACTGATAACATTGTGGATAATACTCCACCGACAGTAACAGATACTGCACCAAGTGGCGAAGCCACCAGAGCAAAAGAGGATGAGAAAAGGGATACACTAGGAGAGGATAAGGAAAAGGAGACTGATATGACACCTAGTAGCATACCGGCAGTTGATTCCCCAACAAAACTTTTGGCAATTGACACTTCTCAAGTTGAGAAGAAATCAATCACAGAGATGAGTCCCATAGAGCTAATGATGATGGCTACTTAAAAGCTAATGAATGAGGGATCTACAGACAAAGGAATAATAGATCAATCAATAATAATTTTGCATAGATTAATTCCTGATTGTATGATTGAAAATGAAGAAAGCCCTTCTGGAAAGCTTAAGGTATTGACAAAGCACATATCTAAAAACTTTCAATCATTGTAGCAGATTTCCAACCGACAAGCACTTGAAAGATTTACTTTGGCTAAGAAAGCCGCTTTTGACCAGATTATTGAGAAAGAGAATAGGAAGGTTGAAGAGAAACTTATACTTATTAAAAATTCTTTGAAATAGGGTACTAACATATACAAAGTCTGTTGTAATATACAGATTCTTATAGAAAATATAGATAAGAGGATAAAGGAGTTACAAGAAAAGATTGCTACTATTTCTAATTCTTTTGATGGACTAGATTCACTTACAACATCCATCGATGGGCAAATTTTGACTTTGGAGAACCAATTTTTTTCTTTAGAAAAGGAAAGAGACAAGATTATTCAGAGAGCAAGGAGTCTCAGAGTTTTGGTGAGTCCAAGATTGGATTCACTTGGTGTATATAAGAGGGAATGTATGGATATGCTTGCAAAGCCCACACCGACAGAATTCACTGAGAAAGAAGCACTTGCACATTTTCTGAGTGGACTTGTATCCATATCTGGAACATTCAAAACTGGCTGGGACACCTATATACAGTTGCTAGAGAAATCTTATCTGAAAAATCTTGAAATTGGTCAATCTCCAGTAAAGTAATCTGTAATTATTCTTTTAATTCTTTCACCAGTCTTTGGCATCAATGCCAAAGGGGGAGTATATGAATGTTAAAAATATGTATATATATAATCCTAGGGGGAGGATATCAGTCGAAGTATATTGCAGACAGATTCAATCAGCTCAAGGGGAGCATGTATAAGTTGAATCGACAGGGAATCCATTTTTCACATGAGCGTTGCCATCAACGCCAAAGGGGGGTATTATTGGTAATTGACACTCATTAGATTCATATGTTGTCATTGATGGCAACAAGATTCTATTGAAGGCATATACCGGCATTGGAGGCATACACCGACAGATACCGACATTGGATTATTTAGGGTCATCACCGGCATCCAACACTTCAATGAAGCTGACATCAGTCTGGGATCCAAAAGGGTTTATTTGTAAAATCATTTTGTATCAGGCTAATATTGAATATCTTTTCTATTATAAGCCGACATAAGGCATATTATTTGTAAAAGGTATATAAGATAGTTTGTTAGGTCATTTGAATATATGACAAGGTAGAAAAAAAGTGATACGAAGGATATGTATGTAGGTCATTTGTATGCGGAAGTTATATCATTCTATGATCAGTAGATAGTTTGTAAAGAATTCTTGGAGGAAAGGAGATATTGGTAGAAGGGTTCAAGGTTTATGAACCAGTACAAAATAGAGCAATAATCGAAACTCTTTTTGGTATTGTAGATGCATTTTGTGAGCTCACCATTACTGTTTTATCTCAACAGAAGCTTGTAGTCAGTGATACTCTTTTGTGTTGAGCAGTGTGCTCTAGGCAGTGTTCCTTCCTACATGTGTAGGCCCCCTTGCTATGTAATATCTTTCATATGGCCAGTGAATTGATATTGTGCGTCACAAATCCCATCGTGGTTTTTCGTCTTTGAGGTTTTCCATGTATAAAATTATGTTTGTTATGGTTTTCATTCATATGGATGGTTTATTTACTGCATGTTATATGTTTCTCCATTCACCGGTTTGTATGTGTATGTTATAAAAAGTTAAAATCTTATATTACCGGTAGAACACTAATTCATCCCCCTCTCACTATTCTTGGGTTCCAACACTAATTGTATGGTGACTGAAGTTGAATTTTCCAACCTTTAGTTTCACATTGACACAATCTCACCAACTCACATTTTTCCATCGCAACTCTGTAACCGATCATCACTCGAAGATTTATGGTGACCACCTATCTTCATTCTTCTTCACCGGTCTATCGGTATACCACTGTGCTCTTCATTACCAGTTCATCCTTTGATACCAGTTTGCAATATTTCCATTAGGCCTCTTTTCCTATTTGCCAATGAGGTTCTAATTTGAATAGAACCTCAATCCTTCTTTCCTAAGTCACCTTCTGTGACTTCATCATCATCAAAATGGCCAACTTAAAGATCTGCCTTTAACACCAATCTTCTTGAATGACAGACTGATTAGCTTAGTATGTCTTCCCTTGAGCCTATTGAACCTCGATCATCTATCTTTTATTTTGTATGTAGTTTGCAAGCCATCACATTTTCTACTGAGATACACCACTCCACCGGTCAGTGTTAGTCATCAATGACAAATCTCAGCTAATAAACTGGTTCACTAGATTAAACAATTTTGTCAATACCAACTCCCAACAAGACCTCATGAACTTGGGATTTTGACTTCAAAGGGGTTTTATGCACTCAAACACTATGTTACCATGTCCAATGGGCCTATTCTATGCAAACATCGTTGACCATTGTATACCTTGAGCATCAAGGCTCTTAACTTGTATACTAGGCCTAAATCCTAGTAGCCCTCTTTATAGGACTGGTAAGAAATATCTTCTTAAACCTACAAATGACCCCCAAAATGAATTAGATATTCAAGTACCCATTAAAGATACCTTTCAGACCTTACAATACCAGACCCTAATTCATATTGTTGACTGGTCAATCTGTACAGACTCAACTAGTCCTATTAGGCCACTTTTACAAAGCAAGTATCCTCAAATGGATTGATATCTTCAAGAAAAATCTTGGGAAGGGTCTAAATACATACCAATGCACCAAATCCACCATAAAAATATGCCTAACACCCTTTGTATGGACACAAAAATCAATATTCTTCTTCCTCAAGGCTAGTCATATAGGGATGCCTAGCCATCTATGAAATTTCCAATAGTCTATCCCCTTTCCCTTTCTCGATAACCTCCAAAATATTATTGTACACATGTATTCCCTCCATCACATCAAAAATGGGGTCTTCACTAGTGCAATGAAGAGATTTTTTTAACTTTTTCAATGAAAACACTATATTTCAAGAGTTTTAGGACTGATTTTACTAAAACGATTGGATCTTCCTCAATTCTATGCTAAAATAAATGAAACCACATTAAAATGAGAGTTACTTCATCCCCATAAACATCCACACTAGTTACAAGCCCATACCAAACCATACAAAGCAGTACCAAACAACTATTCATGGGAAAGAGACAGAGTTCTCAGAACAACAACAAGTTCTCATTCAATTTCTCTTCCCAGACATGAACAACCTATACAATGGCATGAAAAAAGGCTTTTATCATGCCTCAAAGACCATTTCCAACCTAAATCAACTAACTTTTGAACTTTTGACCATTGGGTTTATGGAAACACACCAATTAGGCTTAAAAACCTCCTTGTCAAGCATGACAACCTTTGTCATACTTGTATCACAACCTCATACAAGTTGGATAGTCTGACCACACATGGTCTAGACCCCTAAAAATATGAGTGAAAACATTTACATATTAGGCCATATAGACCTTATTCACCAAAATACCTAAAAGAGACCTAGTGGCATATAGCCTTACAAGTAGGCCTCAAGACCCAAACACACAAAGATATGAAAAATGGCCTAAAGACCTTATTACAAGAACCTTATTACAAGAAAAATACCAACCTATTATGTGATCCTCATGAATCAAACCAAATTCATTCATAGTTGCTCCTGCACCATACTCCCCTGGTAGAGAAAAACTCAAGTCCCTTGAGTAGCTAGGTCTGCAACTGTGGTACCATGCTTGATTATGTTTGCCTATGACATCCAAGTAGCTTTAGCATCTGGTAATCCTTCCCAATTAACAAGATACTCCTTGTAAGTTCCCTTCCTTTTCTTCTTAATCACCTTGGAATCAAGGATGCATTCAAGTTGTAAAGGCTTGCTTGGAGTTAGGTCTTTGACCCAATCACTATCATTTTCAGCATTCATAGTACATGCAACATTATCTACAATAATAGACCCTCTGAAGGGAAACAAATTAGACACATTGAATATTGGAGAAATACCAAGACCGAGAGGCAATTCAATTTCATGTGAACTGGCACCAAATTTGTGCACCACCTGATAGGGACCAATCTTCTTCATCAAGAGCTTTGTGGGCTGACCCTTAGCCTTTCCTTCTTCAAGTAGGCCATGACCTAGTCACCAGCCTTGAACTAAAAATCTCTCTTCTTAAGGTCTTCTCTTGCCTTATATTTTGCTGGAGAGTAGCCTTCACCTTGTCATGGATGTCTTTCATGGTGACAAAAAAATCTTCACCCAATGCGCTCCTTCCGTCCATACCACTGAGATCTTTGAGTTCCAAAATACCTCTAGGATGGATGCAATACACAATTTCAAAGGGAATTTTACCTGTACTTCTATTCACTAAATCATTATACGCATACTCTTCTTGGCTAAGCACCAAATCCCATGCTTAACTATGTTGCTTAGTGAGACACCTTAGCAAATTCCCTAAAGACATGTTCATAACCTCAATCTGACCATCAATATGAGGATTGTAGGCTAATGTGAAGGACAATTATGTCCCCAACTTCTATAATTTTCTCCAGAAGTGTCCCAGAAATTTTGAATATCTATCAGTCACTATATTGAGATGTTGGACATGGTTCCTAACAATTTCCTTGAAGAATAACCCAACAATGTGGGATGTATCATTTGTACACTTGCATGCCACAAAATGAGCCATCTTACTAAACCTATCTACAATGACAAAGATGCCATCAAATCCCCTTGGTGTTTTAGGGAGTCCCAACATAAAATCCATACTGATACTTTACCAAGGCCTACTAGGAATAGGAAGGGGCTGATATAACCCTGCATTAGAAGATACACCCTTGGCTCTTTGGCAAATAGGACAACACTCTACAAACTTCCTAACATTTGTTTGAACCTTTAGCCAATAGTAGCACCTTGTGACATACTCCAAGGTCTTGTCAAGTCCAAAATGTCCTCCAAGACTTCCATTGTGCTTCTCCCTAATTATGTTCTCCCTCATGGAACATTTAGGCACACATAACATGTTGTCATTGAAGATTAGTCCAACCTGCAATACATACTTATAAAAATCTATGTAACAAGAGTTAGAGAAGTTCAAACAAACATCATAAATCTCCTTTAATTCACTATCATCTTTATACATGTCTTTGAGAGCAACTACTCCCATAGTTTGCAACTAAATCTCTTGAATTGCCATCACTCTTCTACTCAAGGCATTTGCTAGCTTGTCTGATGTTCCTTTCTTGTGCTTGATGGTGAAGGTATATGCTTGCAATTGCTCCACCCACTTTATGTGCATTTGATTTAACTTCTCTTGTCTATTCAAGAAACTTAAGACATGGTTATTAGTGAGCACTATGAAATCCTTGGGTAATAGGTAATGCCGCTACTTTTTTAGTGTTTTCACCATTGCATAGAGTTCCAAATCATATGTAGAATACCTTTTCTTGGCCTCATTAAGCCTCTCAGAGAAAAATGCTAGTAGATGTCCTTCTTGACTAAGGACTACACCAATAGCTTTCTTGCTTGCATCACACTCGCCTGTGAAGAGTTTTTTGAAATCGGGGAGCCTAAGGGTAGGTAACTTTGCCACCTTTTTCTTCAAATTATCAAAATTATGATTTTCCTTCTCAATCCATATAAACTTTCATTTCACTCCACCCTTAATGGTGTCTAAGATAGGAGCACAAATGTTACTAAAACCCCTAATGAACTTCTGATAAAATGTGGCTAAACCATGGAAGCTCCTCACATATCCAATAATCCTAGGTGTAGGCCAACTGAGGATAGCCTCAACCTTAGAGGGATCCATTTTCAAACATCCCTTGGAAACCACAAAACCAAGGTAGACCAATTCCTCTTTCATGAACTCACACTTTTCAAGGTTGATCCTAAATCTCTCCTCATGCAATCTTCTTAGCACTTTCTCACGGTGCCTTAGATGCTCTCCTTTGGACCTACTAAAAACAAGAATGTCATCAAGATAAACAACAACAAATTTGCCAATGACATCCTTCAATACCTCATTCATAAGGCCCATGAAGGTGAAAGGGGCATTGCAAAGCCCAAATGACATCACCATCCACTCATAGAGACCCTCATTGGTCCTAAACATTATCTTCCATTCATCCCCTTGTCTGATCCTAATCTGATGGTAGCCTGATTTCAAATGAATTTTTGAGAAGAAGCAAAATCCTCCTAGATAGTCCATCAAATCTACTATCCTTGGCATTGGGAACCGATACCTTATGGTGATTTTGTTAATGGATCTAGAGTCTGTGCATACTCTCCATTTCCCATCCTTCTTAGGTGCAAGTACAATAGGTACAACACACGGACTAAGGCTCTTCCTCACCAACCCCTTATCTAGAATCTCCTGCACTTGTGTTTCTATCTCCTCATTTTGGAAAGGAGTCATCTTGTAAGAAGGTTTGTTAGGGAGTGTAGCACTAGGTGTAGACACCTAAAATTAATATTTAATTAATTTAATTGTGTTGTCCTCATTCCTCTCAGAATAAGTTAAATCTAATTTAATTAATTCTATCACTATCATCCAATAATTAAATTATCAAATAAATTAATTATTCTCCTATTCTTCGAAAGTCATCTCAATAATTATTTCCTCTAAACCCCACTCAGTTAGTTAATTCTAATTAATTAACCTAGTCATGTGATTCCTACAAATCACTTTTCCTAATCCCACTCAACCTAATTAATCCTTCTAGAATCTCTCATAATCATGCTTATCATTATCCATCAATTTTTAATTCTCACTCACATCACATCAACATTGAGCCTCTCAAAGAAAATCAAATTTCTTTGAATCCCTCAATGCATCCTTATTTTGGAATTTTTAATTCCTCATGTTTGAAATTCAAATTTCTCCCCCCTTTTTCCCAAGGAATTTTATATTCCTATTTATTTTTCCAAGGCACCCTTGATCCATTCCTTCTATCTAAAATCAATCTCAACTCTTCATAAGGAAATAAATCTTGGCCCTCCATTGGCCTTCTCCAATCTATAAATTGGAGCCTATTCTCCTCACAAAAAATCCACTTCTCATGCATTGTCATGCTGCTCTTTTCTCCTCTCATCCTCTTCTAATCCAAATCTTCATCTATCTATCACAATCCAATAATCCTATCAAATCCATTATTCTTGTTGAGAAAAGGAGTTCAATCTACATCCAAATCAAGCAGGAACCACATCAAGTGGAGCATCAAGGGTGCATCTTCATCATCCACTTCATCAACCTCAATCCGAGGGAGAGGTAAAAATAGAAAGGTATAAGCTTTGTCTTCATGTTTTTATGTGACTTTATGCATGTTTCATGTTTTAATATCTTTTAGTGTTGTGTTTGTGCACTAACCATCTGAATCCACCTTGCTACATTTTCCCCTCTTCATTTTGGCAGGCCCGGTGGGACCCACGTCCCTATTTTTAACGTTTTTATGAGTTTGAAGTGTTTTTAGATCACAGATTATCGTTTCAACGTGTTCATCTATAATTCAACATGTCCATAGGTAAAATAGAGGAGGCACTTAAAAATTTGAATTTCTGGCACCTTTTTTGCATTTTTTGGTCAACTAGCATGTCTGCTCACGAATCAGCACGTCCCACTATGAATCAACGCGTGCGTTTGGTAAGAAATTTGATTTTTTTTCATTTAAACTATGAAATCATGCATGCGCAGGTGAAATAGCACCTACACTCATACCAAAATGCATGTGCAAAGTAAAAATTCATTAAAAACTGCAAAACAACACCTGTGCATGCACTTCAGCACGAGCACCACAGGTTCAACGAGTGAAAAAACTGGTTTTCATAAAATGGGCATAGAATTTTGCTCGAGTGTTGGAGGTTGAAAATTTAAAATGCGTTGGAAAGGGGATTCAAAGATCTAAAATGGGTTGTCTTTATATTTTTCATATATATTTTCAAAAAATATTTTAACATGTGCAAAGTCAACCCTTCTTTTTGAACTTTAGATTTCCATATTTTTAGCATATAAAATCAGTTTTTATCAAACATTTTTTGAAATTATTTAGAAAATCATAAGAATACTGATTTTTCAATATTTTTTGGGGCTAATCCTCTTTTGTTTGCAACTTTTTTTCTTTTGAATGCCCAAGATTGATTATCACAAAAACTACTAATCCATCATTCTTGCAAGTTGCCTAAGAACATACAAGCAAACATCGTGTCTTTTTAATCATTTTCTTAGGAACCTAGATCTAATTAGGGGGTAAATAAACTATTTTTTATTTGTGTTTGTGAAAAGCGTAAAGGTAGGAGAGTATGCTCTCGTCTATCTAGACGATCAGAAATCGAGACCCTCCAAGCTTTTCATGTTTGTTACATATTTACCCTTAGTGGGCCTACCCTCCCAAATTTCTCTTTGAGAAGGTAAGAGGGGAACAACCCAAGTGAGTACACCCAGACCTAGGGTTCCCAACTCACTATAATAAATAGGCCTTTGATGACGAAAGGGTCAATGGTTAGGGCTATATGAGAGTTCACCCTCACATTGGGTGCTTAGTAGGATCCTAGAGATCTCAATCACACTTGCATGACTACTAAGCTCTTGGTGCTTTTTTGGGCTATAGGCCTCAATTGCGCTTGCACAACTATGAAGGGTAGCTCCTAACAGGAAGCCATACTAAACACCTTGTGCATAGTGGCCAAAAACCTTCTAGTCATTGGTGCAGGAGGTCAGACCTCCGAAGCTGCCCATATTTTTACGGCCCTTAGTAGAGACACAAAGTTCACCATGAGGATTTTTCATGGGAATTGATGCTTGGCTACCCCAGAGAAGTGAGTGTCGTGGAGGGGAGCCAATGGGGTCAAGCATCTAAGTGTTTTCTTTGGGTAAGCGTAGCTGGGAAACCAATTGGGATCCATTGACTATTGTCTTTTCTTGCCATAAGATATGTTGTGAAGGATCATGAGTGTCTTTTGAGTCTAACTTCTTTTGACCATTATGTTTTCTTTACTTGACATCTCTTGCCAAGTCCATCCCCCACAACCAATCAATCCCCCCTCTTTCCAAATTCCATCTTGTCATCATCAAATCTTTAATCCATTTCCATCTATCCAAGAAATTCTCCAATCCCCAATCCACTTTCATCTATTCAAACAATCATCCTTCCTCAACCAATATTCATTCTTCCTCTAGTCCAATCAAATCTCCAAAATTCCAATCAATCAAATCCATCCATCTTCCTAATCCGGTTATCCAATCCAACCAATCAACCAATCTAATCTAATCCAAATCCAATCAAGTCCTAATCCAAGGACCAATCCAATCAAATCCAATCAAATCAAATCAAATCAAATCAAATCCAATCCAATCAAGTCCTAATCCAAGGACCAATCCAATCGAACCAATTCCAATGCAAATCAAATCTGATCCAAACCTAATCAAATCTAATCCATCATCATTCCAAGCCAAGTCCTAATCCTCATCTTCATTTAACATCATCTTCATAATCTTTCCCCTCCAAAACATATTCATCCAATTCCAATCTAATCCTTCACTCTCAACATGATTACCCAAAATTTCAAATCTTAGTATGAGAAGATGCTCATGGAAGTTCACGAATCTTCCTACCAAGTTAATCCCATAATCTCCCACTCGCCTATCATACCTTCATCCATCCCATCTCAACACATTATACGCAATCCCAATCTATACCATATCTCTTATCCTTCCTCTACCTTCGACAAGGGAAATCCATCTTATTCCACATCCATATCTCCATATTATCCCTCATCTACATATATACCTTCATCTCCCCCCCCCATCCATATCTCAATCTCCATCCTTCTACAATGCATTCATTACCTATACTCTGCATCCAAATCCTTTACTCCATAGTCCTCCAATCATTAATCCTAATTCCCCAATCCATTATCCCAATCCCAATCCTCCATCTAAGCCCAATTCTCCATCTAATCCTAATCCTCCAAAATCCATATTGTCTACATCCTCCAAATCCATCATCCATAATCTTATCCAGGACATGCTAGCAAAGGAGACAAAACCCTCACCTCAAAGCAAATACCCAAGTCTCCTCAAGTCCTCCATCCACCCCAATCACCTCCACCTCAAAAAAAATCCCAATCCCCCACACTTCATGATACCCCCATTTCCCTATCTATTCACATCAAAGCTTACATACCTTCCTCCATCACACAATCCCCACAACTCCAAATATGCCAAAAGCTTATTCCAAAGCATGCTGGCATAGAAACCTCTCCATCTAATGATCCCATCCCCTCCACTTCCTCTCATGATCATATGATTCCTCTATCATCACATGACCTTCTTCCATCTAATGATGCCATCCCCTCCACTTCCTCTCATGATCATATGATTCCTCTATCATCGCATGATCCTCTTCCATCTCATGATCCAATCACCCCTCCCACTCCATCTTATGATACTCTCCCTAGTCAAGATCAAAGTATCCCTTCATCTCCATGTCATGACCCCAATACATCTAAAGATTCTAATCTTCCTTCCACATCTCATCCCCCTCAAAATGGACTCACATCTTATTTCCAAAATAATGAGGGTCCTCAAGATAATGATCAAGATGTTGGTACATCCTCTATTACTCATAAATCCAAATTTCCCTCATACAAATCAAAATCTCATTATCCCTCATCTTCCGCCTCCATTTTGGGACCCTATGTTCCAAAGCTAAACCCTTTATTCCTTCCATCCATTTTGGGCCCCTATGTTCTGATGCTCAATCCTCCATCTCTTCCATCCATATCGGGTCCTTGCATCCCTCCATCCACCACTCCATCACCTCAAATAATCCCTAAGCAAGATCAACAAAGGCACACATCCTTGGATGCCTCCCAACACTCTCTTTCCACCATCCCATCCATAAAATCCATCAATCTTTCATCCTCATGCACCCATCCCATTGCTATTGGAAGCAATTTGGATGCCCAATCTAAAAAGAATAAAGCTCAAAATCCACAAAAATCAAAGGATCAACATGTCTCCTCAAAAAAACATGCTCAAAAGAAAAATGTGATCCGAAAGAAAGAAAAATTAAAAAGGCCACAAAGGCCCCAAAAGAAAAAATCAAAAACTATGTGGATTCCCAAAGAAGCAATGTACCCCAAAGTAAAATCAAAATTGGCATCCAAACTTGCTAATCCAAAAGCTCCATCCATTCATAAGTCTCCCAATCCTCCATCTAACACTCCTTCATCTTCAAAATCCATTTTGGGTCCTTATGTCCAAAAATTCACCATCCCAACTCCATCATCCCCTTCTTCTATTTTGGGTCCTCATTTCCCAAAATCCACACTCTATCCCCCATCTAATTCAAAACACTCTCCTCCACCACTCCACCACCCTTCAAGGTGTTTGCCAATGTTAATCTTCCACAAATTCTTCAAAACCCCATCCATTATCCACCATCCACTTTTCACAATCACATTCTGTTAGTCCAATCCTTTCCAAATCCTTATCTTTCATCCCCTATCCATTTCATGTACCCAATTATTGTTACCAACATCTATGAGCATACCTCCACTTCAAAGAAATAATAAGGGATACCATCTATAGAACTAGATACTTGAGTCCTCCCTTCCTCTTTCATACATCCACTATCTTCCACATCTACTCATCCTCATCCTCATCCTTATCCATCCAAACTATTCTAAAAAAATAAAAAAATAAAATAAATAAAATAAATAAAATCGGAAAAAAGTAAATAAAAATCATTTCATCCTATGGTTAAAACCACTTCTTGTGGTGCCTTGGGTAAGTACCATAATTAAAACTTGGTAAGCAAGCAACATGTGTAATCCCCTCATCCCCTTGCACTCCACACTTGGGGGCAAGCTTCATCCACATAATCCTCCCATCCATCTACATCATATCTAAGTCCATTCTCCTTTCATATCTTTGATCTTGACTATCCTATCCATATCCTCCATCTCATATCCCTCATCCTATCAAAATAAATCCTCCATTCCTATCTTTCATCTTGATCATATAAGAGGCAAAACAATGTATATGCATGAATGCTTTGCAGCACACAAGACTTAAATCCTTTACCATCCATACTCATTACACATTATCCTTCCACCTCATACATCTTTATCCACCATCCTTACATCCTTAATTCCACTACCTCTAGTGTGGGGCATTGCACTCCTTTGCAACATAGTCCTTGGATCTCCATCACCCTACCCTCCAGTCCTCCATATCCTATACATATCCATCCACTCCATCCATATGTTTCCTATCTAAACAATTGATGAATACTAAGAGGGGGGGTGAATTAGTATACCAAAAAATACTGTACTTAAACACTTTAACAGTCTAGCAGTAAACCAGTAAAAATGTTTAACAAACAAACCGGTTAACACACATGAAAACTAAATAGCAAATAAGGCATTCACCCATAGAAGCACAATCACCATAACAGAAGAGATTTTGACGTGGAAACCCAAATGGGAAAAACCATAGTGAGATGAAACTCATAAGTAACTATTTGTAGAATAGTAACCAGACCGGTTAAGGTCATACAATGTTCTTTACCAGAACAAATCCTGTTAGGAATCTCAATCTTTGTTAGGAGATAAGTCTGATTAAAGACTACCTTGTGAGAGGATTTCAGATCCACAGATGTGAATCACCTTGTTAGAGGATTTACAAAGGCTTTTCTAGGCCTACCCGGTTAAGGGTTTCTGACTTGTCAAAGATGTGAGTAATCAACAAGTGAATGATCTAGAAAATGGCACAATCTACTTGATTAGATCCAGTGTAGCTCATTGCTAATGCATTTTAGCATTACTTCAGTCTTCAGTAAATCCACACTCTGTTACAGCACACAGACTTGATCTTCTCAGTTAAGATCGCACATACAAGAACTTCGTCAACCACCAAAAAACCTAAAAGATACACACAAAACACATCTAAAACCCTAGACATGATGTCCTTAAAAGGAATCTGATTTCATGTCGGTCCAATAGGATTACATTGCAAGTTCCTAGGTTCATTGTATCTAGACACATTTGGTAACACGACACAAAATCACCATCAAAGTGTCGGTGGATGGTAACTCATCACAAAAATATACTGGTTGGTAACTCATCATAGAACATTACTGGTTTGTACAACTTTACAGGTTACCGGTTGGTAACTCAGAGTAATACCAGTTCAATTATAAAATAGATTACCGGTTGACAAAAATTGAAGACTGGGAAAATGATAACTGCAACTTCTGGCTCTTTTGCTCCGCTCCACTTGAGATCCTTAAAACTGCTTGAGCTCTTCATGCCACTTGGGTCCTCATACCGCTTGAGATTGGTAAACACTTTTTGCATAACATCGATAGTCTAGACTACAACATAATACTGGTTTGGAATAAATACTGGTTGAGCATAATGCATACATTCAAAAAGTGATCTTCATAGCAAGTGTGTGTCCATCAATCACAATCATAACATAATCATCAAAAATGCCAAAAATCTCCCCCTTTGACATTAATGGCAACACTTAGGAAAAATTTTGACATCTAAGTGTTTTACAACAAAATTATGCCATAATCAAAATTACTCCCCCTAAGCATATACACTATCCCTTTTGCAGAAAATACAATGTATACTACTTCCTTATAGAGATAAACATGAAAGTATACATAGTATGCATCAAAATTTTAAATTCAAAATACTACTCCCCCTTTGCCAACAATGACAAAGTACAGCTGAATAACCCCTGTTCCATTAGCATTTAAAATAATAAGAGTTTATGACAATAAAGAGTGAAACTTGTCAAAAACTGATTTAAAGTTCTACATAAATGATTTCATGGATAAAGACCATGATTCTAGCAATGAGGTAGCAACCTCATTCTCCATTTGCATCTAATAGACCTGCTCTTCCATGGCATCTAAGGTACTCATCTCTTGAGTGACCATTAGGGCATCCATATTTAGATAGCATTTCTGAAGAATTTGCAGTCTTGGTAGTAGGACCAGTTGAAGTTCCTACAAATTTCGTGTCTGGTTGCTTATCTCTTCCTCTAATCTTGTAGACTGGAGTTGAAACCAGTAAGTGGTTTGTCCATATGTGGTGAAGGAATCATAGGGAGTCTTGAAGGTGCTTATGAATGACTGCATATCAAATTGCAGTTTGTCTTTCCGAGCAAGTACATCATCACATAATAGATGGGGTTGACATATCTTACTAAGCAGTAATTGGCCCTCATCCATTGCATCTCTGATGTTTTTCTATGCCTTCTAAAGTTCTAACCAGAGCTCATTCAACTTCTTCACCAAGGTGGTGTTCAGAGCCTTTTGATGCTCCTTCTTGGCATTTGCTTCAGCAACCTCTTCCAGGCTTTGGACCTCATCCTCCACAACTGTGCATAAGAGTTTCAGTTGGGCAAGAGAGGAATCAATACTGGGGAGGTTAGTACCGGGTATCAAATTGGTGAGTGTTTCTACTATAGTTTGAATCACATCTTCCTCCTTTTTCCTCCTTAGAGCATCCAATCACTCTTGAGCAACCTTAATGCTTTGCAACAACTTTGATTCGTTTGCAGACTAGAGGTCAATGGGACTGGTAATGTCAGCCGGTTTAGCTTGACTACCAGTTGCCTTTGGGGTCTCCACCTGAGTGCTCTGTGCCGCTTCCTCTTTCTCTTTAGCTCTTTTCTTGTCCTCTTCCACCTCCTTTTTCTCCTCTTCCTCTATCTTTCTTTTCTCTTCTTTCTGCTTCTCCTCTTCTTTCGGCTTCTCTTCATCTTCATCCTTCTTCTTCTTCTCCTCTTCCTGCTTCTTCTTCTACTCTTCCTTTTTCTTCTCCTCTTCCTTTTTCTTCTCCTCTTCTTGTTCTGCTTCCTTCTTCTTCTTCTTTTCCTCTTGTCTCTTTTCTTCTTCCTTTTGTTTCTCTTCTTCTTTCTATTTTGATTTTTCTTCTTCTTCTTCTTCTCTTCTTCTTGTTTCTTAGTCTCCTCTTCTTTTCTCTTTTCTTCCTCTTTTCTCTTCTCTTCCACTTTTATTTTCTCTTCTTCCTTTTGCTTCTTTTCCTCTTCTGCCTGTTTTCTTTTTTCTTCATCCTGTTTCTTCTTCTCTTCCTCTGCTTGTTTGTCTTGTCTTGCCACTTTTGTTGATGTATCCAAAGTAACATCTTCATCATTCAAGGCATCAACATCAATGGGTTCCATTTGATCAGTGACCGGTACTCCTTCACTGACATATGCTTCATCTAGTTGATTAATTTCTAGTTCTTGCTCAGCCTTTTCATCGGCTTCAGCCACTTGAAGTAATCTTAAAGCTGATTGAGAAAGGGAGTGGGTGTCTTTTACCACTTCCAAAACTTTTCCTTCCAACAACAAGAGTCTTCTTCTTCTCATGAAGAAGAGGCCCTTATATATCTCCACCACTTCACACAGTTCTGATTTAGGCACATCAGTGAGGTATTGTGCAAATACTTCCTTTCCTGTTCTTTCTCTATGGCAATGCACCATTTGTTATCTAAAGAATTATATAAAGAATCAGGTGTCTCAGATTTAATTTCTGATGGCCATCGGTCATTAATACATAAATAATTAATGACTTCCTGTTCAACTTCTTCCTTTTCATCATCATTAAAACCATCAAAGCACTCTTTCAAATCACCAAGCACTTTTCTTCTAATATTCTTAATTGTTCTTTGACAATGTGTCAAATGTTTGTAAGAGGAAATATCAATATTTACCGGTGCAGATGTTGTCGGTTCATTCTTTGTCTTTTTCCTCGTTTGCCTAGTCTTGTTAGGTTGTTCTTCAGACATAGTGTCCTCTGAGTCTGGTGTATTTCTTTTTGTCTTCAACTTCCTTTCAAAGACTTTGGTAGGTACCGCTTCTAGTTTCTTCTTTGCTAGTGACTGCTTGGTCACTTTGGGACTGGTTGCAATGATCGGTGCTGATGCTGAAGGCACTGCCTTTCCCTTCTTTACTGAGGGTTCTTTAACTAGTGTAACCCTTTCTAAATAGGTGTCAGTTCTCTTTGCCTTTGGATCAAGAGGTGAGGCGAGTAGGGTAGAGGCTTACCCATCCAGCATGTCATACATTACCTCATATCCCATTGGTTCCACTTCTTCATGTCTAGGCTCAACCGCCTCCATTATGCACTCATCAACCTTGATGGTGAAGTAGATGTCCTCCTCATACTTCTTGACAATATCAATGGATATTCTTACTCTTTGGTTCATTTTGCATCTGAACTCATGAAAGTATTTGTTTAGCACTTCCAGATAACTGGTTCCAACCACTTGTAGGCTTTCCTTGATTTTCTTTGTAACCGGTTGGTCAACAGACCACTGAATATCACCTACTCCTAGAAAGTAGCCTTGGAAGTAGAAGAACAATCTGACCGATAGTTGTCTGAATTTAAATCTCAAGGCATTGTCCTGTTTGATCAACTCGAGGTTCACCAAAAGTTGTCTTTGCATATAGGTGCACAAATCAAACGATGCATCTTCCTTGATCATCCTGTAGGTGGCATTTACCACTGCAACAGAGATAGAGTTGATTCTGCTAGCTTGGAACATTTGGTATCCTATCACCATACACACATATTTGACCAAATCATCCTTGATGGAATTGACAGTCATTCCCCGTGAGTCGCTCACTGAATCGGTGAGCTTGGTCATTTCTGTCTTGGTGATCTTCCTTAGGGCTAGCACATCACCGACATTGTAGAAACTAGTGACGGCATGAATTGCTTCTAGTGTGATATCATGCGCCCGCTGTAAGTACATTTTATCACCATGCACTCTGCTCAGAATGATGTGGATGTGATCATCTAAAAATTCTTCAAGGAAATAGACTGCATTGTGAAGTTTCTTCTTTTCTAGAATGCTAAATTCTGGTTTGGTCTTCTTGTGCTTCCCGCAGAACAAACTCAACTGGGAATGGATCACCAAAGATCCTAGATCTTCAATCTTACAGTTAATGTAATCAGAAATACCTTCCTTGACTATGACACCAATAAGTATTTGAGATACGACATTATATTTTCCCTTCCATTGAATGAAGTCTACTGAATCAACGGGTGTACTAGAGCTAGCATGTGATGCAAAAGCCATGATAAATAGAGAAATTTGAAAAGTACCTTCGTAAATCAAAATTTAGGGCTTGCAAATTACTTTGCCACACACTCCTTCGGTTGCTGAAATACCGCTTTGTGTTCTACACTTCTCCAATAGATGTTTGCTTCTGATTCTTCTTCAAGATTTTAAAAAATTCTTCGAATCGCAATCCAAATCGCTTTTCTTCGCTCTATACTTGAAAACTTCTTCGCTCGAGAACTGATAAGTGAAGAATGACTTGAAAAACTCTTTTAATTAAGTTCTTCACCTACCATAATAAATGCTCCACTATTAGGGCGTAAACCCTAATTTGCCTTTTACCGTTTTTGGTCTTCTGCCAACTGATAGGTATCACATACCGTTTGAGGTCTTTTACTAATGTAAACTGGGGATTCAAAATATTTCACCGTTTGCTCCCCCTAATATTTTATGATGCTTAGTTTGTCGGTTCGGTAACTTCCACACTAGGTGCAGAAACCAGTTCTTTTTGAATCACTTCTTCTGGCTTCTTCTTCCAGGTTTTTTTCATATCCGCTTGAAGAGTTTCAACATCAATCTTTCCTTCCAGAGTGACCGGTATATCATCTAATATAATCTTTCTAGTTCTGCAGAATCTTGTTGTATGACCCAGTTTGTTGCAATGATAGCAAACCATTCCAGGTGCTCTCCAAGGTCCATTATTCATGTTTCCATTCTTCCTTCTGCATGTTGCAGCAATGTGACCATGACCATGACAAATCACACATATTTCTCTCCATCCGATTGCCGCTTGATAGCCACCGCTACCTGACTGATGATTATAGGTATTAATCTGGTTTGGATTCCGGTTCCCAGAGGGTTCAGGAAAAACTCCTTGACTCCTTTGAGGATACCTTCCAGTATTGTGCATGACAGACCTGCATTCAAATGCTCTATGCCCAAACTTGTTGCATGCATAACAATTACCATTGAATCTATTGGGTCTAGGCTTATCATTTAGAAAATAAGGAAAATTATTGTACGCCTTACTTCTACATACATTGGCAGTGTGTCCTTCCTTGAGACAATTAAAACAAACAGGTTTGAACTTTTTCTTACCTTTATCCTTTGGTGCCAGTTGCTTCTTTGATCCTCCATCTTTTGTTCCAGAGGTCTCACCTTCCTCATAATCAGAGAAACCAAGTCCATTGGTATTCTTTACCGGTTTGGTTGATTCAAGCTTCTACTCTAGCTTGACAGTGCTCTTATTGAATTTGGCAAGTATTTCCTTTGACTCAGTGAGTTCTTTGGAAATAGCAGCATTCGATTCCTTCAAGGTTGCATTCTTAGAAATGGCCATGTTTAGTTCACCTTGCACATCTTCTTTTTCCACTTTACTCTCTTGGAGATGAGCGGTGAGAACACTGATTTCTTGCTTCAGCTTGGAGATCTCATGATCTTTGTCTTTTACTAGATCTTCAGTTTTCCTCAAATTCTCAAGCTCTTGACACATTCGGATAGTCAATCCTTCAACTCCTTTCTCAGGTTGGTATTGGATTCATTCAGCTTTTCCACTTCTTGAATTAGGGCTTCCATGTCCGCTTCATTAGGAGAACTGTTTTCAATTAGCTCCATCAGTTTTTTAGCATGCTGTCTTCTTTTTGCCTGAGAGGCCTTATATTTGACTTTAAGTTCATCATAGGCTTGCTCAGTTTGAGTGAGCCAATGAGTAAGTTCCCTCACAGTGTATTCCCCCATATCTCTTTCCAAGTGGTTAGACTTATAGAAAGGTTGGCTCTGATACCAATTGATGATTACTAAGAGGGGGGGTGAATTAGTATACCAAAAAATATTGTACTTAAACACTTTAATAGTCTAGCAGTAAACCGGTAAAATCGTTTAACAAACAAACCGGTTAACACACATGCAAAACAAATAGCAAATAAGGCATTCACCCATAGAAGCACAATCACCATAACACAAGAGATTTTGACGTGGAAATCCAAATGGGAAAAACCATGGTGAAATGAAACTCACAAGTAACTATCTGTAGAATAGTAACCAGATCGGTTAAGGTCGGACCGGTTAAGGTCATACAATGTTCTTTACCAGAATAGATCCTGTTAGGAATCTCGATCTCTATTAGGAGATAAGTCTGATTAAAGACTACCTTGTGAGAGGATTTCAAATCCACAGATGTGAATCACCATGTTAGAGGATTTACAAAGGCTTTTCTGGGCCTACTCAGTTAAGGGTTTCTGACTTGTCAAAGATGTGAGTAATGGACAAGTGAATGATCTAGCAAATGGTACAGTCTCTTGATTAGATCCATTGTAGCTCATTGCTAATGCATTTTAGCATTACTTCAGTCTTCAGTAAATCCACACTCTGTTACAGCACACAGACTTGATCTTCTCAGTTAAGATTGCACATACAAGAACTTCATCAACCACCAAAAAACCTAATAGATACACACAAAACACATCTAAAACCCTAGACATGATGTCCTTAAAAGGAATCTGATTTCATATCTGTCCAATAGGATTACATTGCAAGTTCCTAGGTTCATTTTATCTAGACACATTTGGTAACATGACACAAAATCACCGTCAAAGTGTCGGTGGATGGTAACTCATCACAAAAATATACCGGTTGGTAACTCATCATAGAATAGTACCAGTTTGTACAACTTTACCAGTTACCGATTGGTAACTCAGAGTAATACTGGTTCAATTATAAAATAGATTACTGATTGACAAAAATTGAAGACTAGGAAAATGATAACTGCCGCTTCTGGCTCTTTTGCTCCGCTCTGCTTGAGATCTGTAAAACCGCTTGAGCTCTTCATGTCGCTTGGGTCCTCATACCACTTGAGATCGGTAAACACTTTCTGCATAACAATGATAGTCTAGACTACAACATAATACTGGTTTGGAACAAATACCGATTAAGCATAATGCATACATTCAAAAAGTGATCTTCATAGCAAGTTTGTGTCCATCAATGACAATCACAACATAATCATAAAAAATGCCAATAACAATAACACCCTCCTTCCATTCATCCATCCACTTACCCACCCATTGGTTCTCCCTTGTCATTGGTTCCAGTCAATCAAATCCTATCCACCAATCCACCCTATCCTATCTAATTTCTAATCCAATCCTATCTTATCCAACCACATTCTCCATCTCTTCCAATTCAATCATTAATCCCATCCCCAATCCAATCCTAATCAATCATCCATCCCCCTTCTCATCCTATCTAATCATTTATCCTTCTTCCAATCTTATCCAATCCATCAAACTAAGATTTCCCCATCTACCTGAGCTTCCACTGACTTGTGCCTAATCCAAGAACCCGTCCATTCTTTGCTAATAAAATCCAAGTGGCAATCTTCTCATCTGCAAACCTTGTGCATCCAACTTGTTTTTTTTTATCCATCAATCAATCCATTGCCTGCCCATCAAGATGCCTCCTTCCCTAGTCCGACAGTTTATCCAAATCCATGTCCTACTCTTGGCAAGAGATACCAGTTGGTCATGTGCATGTTTTTTGCATGCTTGAGATTTTCACTTTGTTTTCATCATGTGTCCCAAGACTATACTTGTTTAGGACTTCCTTGGTCATCCTATATCTTGGTATGTCTTGGCTGGTGTATAATGGGGCATAGTTTTCATGACATGATGTGTTTGAAGGGCTACCTTGTACGAACCGACAACCCTGCATTAGTGTTTATCAACACTTGCATGATTGTGTGCAAGGTATTCCTGTTTGACTGTGCATCAGTCCACACCTTGGATCTTCATATCATCTTGGTTCTTATAATTAGTGGTGTAGACTATCCATGGCAATATCAAATCTAGGTTTGCTCTCTATACTTGCTCAATAATAAATCCAATCCATTTATCATTTCTTTGTCTCATTTCATTCATAACACTCCAACTCATCCTACTTCCCTCTTTCATTATCTTCATCCTTTCATCACTTATTCTTCTAATTCCTTTCGAGAGCACACCCATGTTCTTCAAATCTGCATGTCCTCTCGAGGGGGCATACCACTACTTCCTCTATTAGGTCTCGGGGACAACTAAGAGGGGGGGGGGTGAATTAGTTGTCTAAAACTTTAAACCAAAAACAAATTAATCAATTACTGCTTTAATACCGGTGAGACAGTTTGTTATACTGGTGGATAGATTTAATAGATAAATACAATACTAGTAAAGATTAATGCATGAAATCAAAACATAAAATCATCCACAACACATGACACCAATATTTGTACATGGAAACCCTGTAAGGGGAAAAACCACTGTGGGAAACCTTACCCACAATTAGATGATACTACTGCAAATAGTAAGTGTACATAAATGGGGTCTGCACATGCAGAAAGGCCAAGCACCAAGAGCTCACTGCTCAAACACAAATAGGAGTCACACCGAATATAGTTGGATGGTTAAATCCAATAAAAATGTACTGCTTAAAATAGCATCTTCATATGCTGGATTCAGTACCGGTGTAATGCAAATATGCCTTCACAAAAACCTAGCTTCACCTTCAAATGATGTCTTCATGTATAGCTCTGCTTAATCTCACATATCCCTTCACAATATACCTTTTTCGCATTCCACACTTGATCTTACAATTAAGATCTTACATTTATAACATAACCTAAGACCAATTATAGCAGGTCGGCTCTACAAGATATTACAATAAAAACATTTTTCAATCAATATAATATTCGATGCGATAACCGATTGAACATGTCAGCTTAATGCATTTACAACATTAATTAATCATCTCCATAGTGTGCCATGTTGATCTGGAAAAGATAATCTTGTCGGTGTAACCTTGGATAACCCTGGACCTATTTGCCAGTAAAAGCAAATATGCAAACATAAATATACCAATGATCAAATATTCAAGATAAGATGTCCACATGATGTTTTCGACATTACCAGGTGTCTTTCATGCCATTCCAAGTGCCAGTGATCATTATATCCTACCAGTGTACCATATACCAGTAACTGTGCAATAGTTACTCGCTTGCCAGTGAATGTTTGTTGGTTCTCCAAAGTGCTTTTAGTAGGTGTTGACATCAATGACAAAACCATACCAAAATACCAACAATCTCCCCCTTTGGTATTGATGGCAACACAAGATGGAAAAACCATCAAAGTGCCAAAACAGAAATGCCAAGTACCAAAAACCAACAATCTCCAAAAAGATCATAACCAGAAATTAAAATCTCTCCTAAATAACAATCTCTCCCCCTGGGAGCAATATGTGATTTCCAAAGTTTTTCTATACCAAGATAAGGTGTTTTTCCATAGATATCTCTCCCCCTTTGACATCAAATGCCAAAGTTGCAACATACCAATTGTTTCATACAAAATACCAACCAATTTTACGATACCAGCTACTCCCCCTGAGAAGTAGCTTCCTCATCAAAGCCAGAGTAAGAATATATCTCTGTTAATGCTGTCGGTTGATGACAGACATCAACTCTCTAAGTGTCTACCAGTGGGGGTATGACCCCAAGCTATTCTTTGAGATACTCAAAGGTCTCCATAGGCAAAGGTTTAGTGAAAATATCTACAAGTTGTTCTTTAGTATTCACATAAACCAGTTGTATTTCTTTTGCTTCAACTTTTTCCCTTAGAAAATTCAATTTAATAGAAACATGTTTTGTTTTAGAATTTAATACCAGATTTTTTGATATATCAATTGCTGCAGTGTTGTCACAATAGATAGTTATAGGTTCCTTGCATTTTACCTTCAAATATTTCAACATTTGTTTGAGCCAAAGTACCTGTGTACAGTTAGTTGCTGCTGCAACATATTCTGATTCTGCTGTTGATAAAGATGTACAACTCTGTTTCTTACTCAACCAAGAAACTAATTTGTTTCCAAGAAAAAATGCTCCTCTGGTGGTGCTTTTCCTATCATCAATGTCTCCTGCCCAATTTGCTTTTGTGTATGCACATAGATCAAAATTTTCATCTCTAGGATACCATAATCCAAGATTTGGGGTGCCTTGTAAGTATCAGAAAATTCTTTTTACTGCTGATTCATGATTTTCTCTAGGATTACTCTGAAATCTTGAAACAATACATACTACATTCATAATATCAGGTCTAGTTTGTGTCAAATACAGTAAACCTCCTATCATAGATTTGTACCTAGTTGGATTCACAGATGTAGATTCATCCCTTTGTGTTAATTTGTCATTTGTTGTCATAGGTGTGCTTACTGATTTAGAGTTCTCCATTCCAAATTTCTTAAGCAACTCTTTTAAATATTTTGATTGACTAAAAAATATACCTTTTTCAGTTTATGAAATCTGCAATCCTAAAAAGAATCTTACTTCACCAATCACAGACATTTAAAATTCTTGATGCATTTTGATAGAAAAGTCTTTACACAGTCCATCTTCTCCTCCAAATACTATATCATCAACAAAAACTTCAATAGCCAAGATGTCATCATTAGTCATTTTATAGTATAAGTTACTATTAGCATTACCTTTAGAAAAACCAATCTTCAAAAGATGCTTATCCAATCTTGCATACCAAGCTCTTGGAGCTTGCTTCAATCCATATAAAGCTTTCTTTAGCCTACAAACCATATCTTTGTCATTTGTCAAAAAAAAATCCATCAGGTTATTCAATGTAAACTTCTTCTTCAAGATCTCCATTCAAAAATGCACATTTAATATCCATCTGATATACTTTGTAGTTCTTATGTGCTGCAAAAGCCAAAAATAATCTAACTGCCTCAATTCTAGCTACCGGTGCAAAGGTTTCATTATAGTCAATTCCTTCTTTCTGAGAATATCCCTTATACACTAGTCTTTCTTTATTTCTGATAACCTTACCATCTTCATTAAGTTTGTTTCTGAATACCCATTTGGTTCTAGTTACATTTTTATCTTTAGGTCAGGGAACTAGTGTCCAAGTGTTGGTTTTCTAAATTTGTTGTAATTCTTCTTCCATAGCTTTAGTCCAATGCTTATCTTCACATGCCTCATTAATTGATGATGGTTCAATTTGAGAAATAAGACATACCTCTTCATTTGCCAATCTTCCTCTAGTCATAACTCCTTTATGTTTGTTTCCAATTATCTGATCTTCAGAATGATTCAGTCTTACATACCGGGGTGTCTTTGTTTGTTGTTGTTCTTCAGTCATAGTGGAATTTTCAGATGATACTAGTGTAAATGGATCTTCACTCTGTACCGGTGGATTCAGTGTAGGTTCATTTATTAGAATTTCTATTGCCGGTTCAGAATCTATGAACCTTGAAGTTCCTCTAAATTGTTCATCAATCTTTACATTTGTGCTCTCAACAATTTTCTACAATCTCTTGTTAAAAAATCTATATGCTTTACTCTTAGATGAATAACCTAAAAATATTCCTTCATCACTTCTAGGATCAAATTTTCCAATGTACTCATCTCTTCTAATATAACATTTACTTCCAAATATTCTGAAATACTTAAGAGTGGGAGTAATACCAAACCATAGCTCACGAGGGGTCTTACTGGCTTCACCTTTGATGTGAACTTTGTTAAATGTATAGACCACTATGCTTACTGCTTCTCTCCAATATACATGAGGCAAGTTTGCGTCAGATAACATACTTCTAGTTGCATCCAAGATGGTTTTGTTTTTCCTTTCAACAACTCCATTTTGCTGTGGTGTCCAAGGTGCTGATAGCTATCTTCTAATTCCATTCACTTCACAAAATGCATTAAACTCCTTAGATGTGAACTCTCCTCCTTGATCTGATCTTAAACATTTGATTTTCTTACCGGTTTCATTTTCAACCATTGCTTTGAATAGTTTGAACTTTCCAAGTGCTTCTGATTTTTCTCTGAGAAAAGTAACCCAACACATTCTAGAATAATCATCAATGATTAGCATAAAATATCTATCACCTTGTAGGCTTTTAGTTCTAGCTGGACCACATAAATCAATGTGAATTAAATCAAGAGCATTATTTGATTTTTTAGGAATACTTCTAAAACTAGCTCTAGCTTGTTTTCCAAATTGACATTCCTTACAAATTGTGTTCTGAGGTTTGACAATTTTAGGTAAATTTCTAACTGCCTTAGTAGTACTGATCTTTACCATGCAATCAAAGTTTACATGACAAAGTCTCTTATTCCATAACCAACTTTCATCTATATGTGCAATTAAACATGTCCTTTCACTATTATTCAAATGAAAGATATTACCCCTACTCTGGTTACCAGTTGCAATTTCTAAACCAGTTCTATTCATGATTTTGCATTTTCCATTCTTAAATTGTAACTGAAATCCTTTCTCAACTAATTGACCAACACTCAAAAGATTATGCTTTAAACCTTCAACATAGTATACATTATCAGTGTTATGCTTACCATCAAGAGATATTGAACCCTTACCTCTGATCTGACAAGCTTTGTCATCTCCAAATCTTACTAAATTGCCATTGTATTCTTGAAAGTTCAAGAATTTTCCTTTGTCACCTATCATATGATGTGAGCCTCCAGAATCAATTATCCATTCATCTTTTACCTCAATTTTAGCTGCCAAGGCCTGTTCTACCGATTGCACTACAAGTGCTGGTGGATCTTCTGTTATAGCAACAAAAACCCATCCATTGTCTACTGGAACTTCATCAGAATCATCATTCACTCCTTCATTAGCTACATAACAAGATTTGTCCTTATTTTTCTTGAATCTGTATCTCTGATATTCAGGGTTAGGTTTGTATGTCCTTCTAGCTTCTTCTCTTAGTCTAGCATGTCTATCAGGGTATCTTGATGCCATATGACCAATCTTATTGCAGTTAAAACATTTGAAAGGTGCTTTACCTTCATACTTACTTCCAACTGGACCTTTAGGCATTTTTCTTGCAAATAGTGCTTCAAGTTCTTCAAGTTCTTCAAGTTCTTTCCTACTTTCTTCAAGTTCTCTTGCATAAAGGGCTTTCCAATTAGATATGTCAGATGATGATGCAGATGATGTTGATGCTTTGAAAGCTAAATCTGTCTTTATAGTAGCAATAGGACCAAATTCCTCAATTTCAAAGGCTGAAAGTTTTCCAATCAATGTATCCCTAGTTACTGATGTATTAGGCATTGTTCTTAATTCATTTATTGCAGTAATCTTCATTTTGTATGTCAGTGGCAATCCTCTTAAAACTTTTGAAACAATTTCATCTTCACTTAAGGTTCCTCCACAACATTTAATACCCAAAACAATTTCATTTACTCTTTCCATAGAAGCAGAAATTCTTTCATCTTCTTCCATTTTCAGATGTTCATACCTGACTCAGAAGCTTTCGAGTTTTGCAATTTCGACTGTGGAATCTCCTTCATTTAGTGTTTCCAAATGATCCCAAATAGCTTTAGCAGTAGACCTATCTGATAGTCCCATGATTTGCTGATCTGATAATGCGCTCAAAAGTGCTTCTCTTGCTTTGCAATCATTTTCTTCATCTTTTGTCAAGTCGGGTGGATTAGGCTGACTTTGAGTAGGAGCAATATAACCATTCTTTGTAACATCCCAGAAGTCCTTTCCAATGCAATTCAGATGTGTCTCCATTCTGATCTTCCATATCCCATAATTGGTTCCATCAAGTTTAGGACTATCCTTCCTGAAATAGTTAGTAGACATTGGATCTCCTCAAGTTGTTAAAATTCTGTAAAAAAAGGACTTAGCTCTGATACCAATTGTTAGGTCCCAGGGACAACTGAGAGGGGGGGGGGGTGAATCAGTTGTCTAAAACTTTAAACCAAAAACAATATAATCAATTACTGCTTTAATATCAGTGAGACAGTCTGTTATACCAGTGGATAGATTTAACAGATAAATACAATACCGATAAAGATTAATGCATGAAATCAAAACATAAAATCATCCACAACACATGACACCAATATTTGTACGTGGAAACCCTATAAGGGGAAAAACCATGGTAGGATTACCCACAATCAGATGATACTACTACAGATAGTTAGTGTACATAAATGGGGTCTGTACATGCAGAAAGGCCAAGCGCCTAGAGCTCACTGCTCAAACAGAAATACGAGTCACATTGACTATAGTTGGATGGTTAAATCCAATAAAAATGTACTGTTTAAAATAGCATCTTCATATGCTAGATTCAGTACCGGTGTAATGCAAATATGCCTTCACAAAAACCTAGCTTCACCTTCAAATGTTGTCTTCATGTATAGCTCTACTTAATCTCGCATATCCCTTCACAATATACCTTTTTCACATTCCACACTTGATCTTACAATTAAGATCTTACATTTATACCATAACCTAAGACCAATTATAGTAGGTTGGCTCTACAAGATATTACAATAAAAACATTTTACAATCAATATAATATTCGATGCAATAACCGATTGAACATGTTGGCTTAATACATTTACAACATTAATTAATCATCTCCATACCGTGCCATGTTGATTTGGAAAAGATAATCCTGCCGGTGTAACCCTGGATAATCCTGGACCTACTTGCCGGTAAAAGCAAATATGCAAATATGAATATACCAATGATCAAATCTTCAAGATAAGATGTCCACATGATGTTTTCAACATTACCAAGTGTCTTTCATGTCATTCCAAGTGTCGGTGATCATTATATCCTACCGGTGTACCATATACCAATAACTGTGCAATAGTTATTTGCTTGCCGGTGAATGTTTGTTGGTTCTCCAAAGTGATTTTATTAGGTGTTGACATCAATGACAAAACCATACCAAAATACCAACATCCTCATCATCCTTCCTCCTCATCATTCTTCCTCATCTCATGACTGGGGCATCATGCTACTAGTCCTTATCCTTTTCTTCATCTCATGACTGGGGCATTATGCTACTAGTCTTTATCTTTTTCTTCCACTATGTTTTATTCTTCTTTGATATAACATCATTTCACGATGCTATATCAAAGAGGGGAAAAATGTAGACACCTAAAATTAATATTTAATTAATTTAAGCCTATCAACATAATTAATTAATTTAACTATGTTGTCCTCATTCCTCTTAGAATCAATTAAATCTAATTTAATTAATTCTATCACTATCATCCAATAATTATTTTATCAAGTAAATTAATTATTCTCCTGTTCTTCTAAAGTCATCTCAATAATTATTTCCTCTAAACCCGACTCAGTTAATTAATTCTAATTAATTAACCTAGTCATGTGATTCCTACAAATCACTTTTCCTAATCCCACTCAACCTAATTAATCCTTCTAGAATCTCTCATAATCATGCTTATCATTATCCATCAATTTTTAATTCCCACTCATGTCACATCAACATTGAGCCTCTCAAATAAATTCAAATTTCTTTGAATCCCTCAATGCAGCCTTATTTTGGAATTTTTAATTCCTCATATTTGAAATTCAAATTTCTCCCCCCTTTTTCCCAAGGCACCCTTGATCCATTCCTTCTATCTAAAATCAATATCAACCCTTCATAAGGAAATCAATCTTGGCTCTCCATTGGCCTCCTCCAATCTATAAATTGGAGCCTATTCTCCTCACAAAAAATCCACTTTTCATGCATTGTTATGCTACTCTTTTCTCTTCTCATCCTCTTCTAATCCAAATCCTCATCTATCTATCACAATCCAATAATCCTATCAAATCCATTATTCTTGTTGAGCAAAGGAGATCAATCCACATCCAAATCAAGCAAGGACCACATCAAGTGGAGCATCAAGGGCACATCTTCATCATCCACTTCATCAACCTCAATCTAAGGGAGAGGTAAAAATAGCAAGGTATAAGCTTTGTCTTCATGTTTTTATGTGGTTTTATGCATGTTTCATGTTTTAATATCATTTAGTGTTTTGTTTGTGCACTAACCACCTGAATCCACCTTGCTACATTTTCCCCTCTTCACCCGGTATCAATTCTATTTGATGACTGATATCCCTTATAGGAGGTAGTGCACTAGGAATCTCTTCTTCCAAAATGCCTTTGTACTGATCTAGCAGCCCTTGCACTTTCTTTAGGAGGTCCTTCACCTTACCATTTTTCTGATCAGAACTATCTCTTGGCTTCAAGATCAGTGCATACTGCTAGTTGTCCTTCTCCTTCACAAGTTCAAGGAACTCCTTGCCACTTACCAACATCACACTTGATTCAATGTTCTTATCTAGCCCTTTCTCTAGTAGAGGACCCATTTGGAAGAGTCTTAATCCATTCTTGGTGATCTTGTAAGTGTTCTTTTCCCCATCATGTTGGGCCTTCACATCAAACTACCATGGGAATCCTAGCAACAAATGACATGTATCCATAGGTAGTATGTCACATAAAATTTTTATCTTTATACTCACCTATCTCAAACTCTACCCATGCTTTCTCATCCACTACAACATGCTGCCCCTTGTTCAACCATGACACCTTATAGGGATCAGCATGGTGTATCCTTTTCAATTTCAATTTGTCTACTATTTCAACTAAAACTAAATTTTCAGTGGAGCTAGAATCAACAATTACCTTACACAACTTACCATAGACATTGCATTGTGTTCTAAATAAAGTCTTCCTCTGAGGTGGTTCTTGGTGTTGTGTTACCTTCAACAAGGTCCTCCTTAGCATAAGACTCTCTCCTATCATGGATGGTCCTGCATTGCTAATGGGGGAGTTAACACTTTGGCATTCATCTTATTAGACTAGTTGGTCCCTCCTCTCTCCCCCTTCGGAGTTTGAGGATTGCTTCTTAGGACACCTACTCATTGGATACCCCACTTGGTTACAATTATAATACTTCCCTATGAAGATATTTGGACCTTTGGCTAGTCTACTGAACCTGCCCCTACCATTGGGCCTTCTTCCTCTAAAGCCTCCTCTAGAACCTGATTCTCCACCTTTCTCTTGGTGACTAGTCTCTCCATTAGACTTTTGGAACTAATTCCTTCCCCAAAACTTCCCTCTACCTCTGTTATTCCTTCCACCTTTGCCTTTGTAACTTTGATCTCCCTTTGTTCTCAACTTGTCCTCAGCCCTCAAGGCCATTTAGAAGCACTCATCCACTGTTCTTGGAATCACCATGCTCTTCTCATCTTGTATGGTGAACTTGAGTCTATTCAGGTATCTAGCAATTTGCTCCTTCTCATCTTCATGATGATTGGCCTTCAAACTCAATTTTTGAAATTCCTCTCTATAGGAGGCCAAATCCATGTCCCTTTTCTTAGAGTTGTGTCTTCATAAGAGATACCATTCTACTCCATGAATTGATCATGTTCTTTCCCATCTTCACCCTTTCACCTTGGGTGTAGTTTCACCATACCAATGTTGACCCCTTCAACTTGGTTTTTGCAAATCTTACCTTCTTTTCTTCAGCCATCTACTTGTATTCAAAATAATTGTTTAAGGTATCTATCCAATCTGCAAGTTCATCCCCATCCAACTTGCCATTATAAAAGCGTAAATCCAACTTAGGTTTTGTTTGTGTTTCTTTCAAGGTGTCTATGAAGCCCTTCTGATTTTTAGGTGTCTCAGGGGTAGTATATCCTTCTTCCTTCCCTTCTTCTTCTTCACTTCCAAAGTTTGTTGACCCATCTTCTTTGTCCTCTTTTTCTTCTAGCTTCGTGATCTTCTCGGCCATCATGGCCTTCCATTCCTCCCTCATTCTTTGGTCCAACTCTTGGATTTTTTTTCCATCTCTTCCTTCTTTGGAGGCATCACACTAGCCTCTCCTTCACTCCCTTCTGCTGACATACACTAACCATCTCTTCAAGCAAGGCTCTGATACCAATATGATGTAGAGGTTGGTGGAATCCAATGGTTTACTCACACAAACCAAGACATAAAAACTAAAAACCAACTTGGCATGACAAAGAAGACTCAAAGTGTGTTCAAGGATGAAACTTCAAGAGGGTTTTAACTACAAAGTTTGATGGAGATGCAACTCCTCACACCATACTCACACTTATACCAACTCACAACAAGACCTCGTGAAATTGGGATTTTTACTTCAAAGGGGTGTTAGGAACTCAAACACTGTGTTACCATGTATAATGGGCCTCCGCAATGCAAACATCATTGACCTTTGTATACCTTGAGAATCAAGGCTATTAGCCTATATACTAGGCCTATATCCTACTAGCCCTTTTCATAGGACTAGTAAGAAATATATTCTTAAACCTGCAAATTACCCCCCCCAAAAATTACATATTCAAGTACCCATTAAATATACCTTTTAGACCTTACAATACTAGACCCTAATTCGTACTGTTGACTGGTCAATCCGTATAGGCTCAACTAGTCCTATTAGGCCAATTAGGCCACTTTTACAAAGAAAGTATCCTCAAATGGATTGATCTCTTCAAGAAAAATATTGGGATGGTTCTACATACATACCAATGCACCAAATCCACCATAAAAATGTGCCTAACACCCTCTGTACGGACACAACAATCAATATTCTTCTTCCTCAAGGCTAGTCATATAGGGATGCCTAGCCATCTATGTAATTTCCAACAATAAATCCACTTTCCCCTACTCTAAAACCTCCATAATATTATTTTACACATGTATTCCCTCCATCACACCAAAAATTGGGTCTTTACCAATGCAATGAAGAGATTTTTCTCATTTTTTCAATGAAAAACCCTAGGTTTCAAGGGTTTCAGGACTGATTTTACTAAAACAATTGGATATTTGTCAATTCTATGCCAAAATAAATGAAACCACATTTAAATGAGAGTTACTTCATCCCCCTAAACATCCACACTAGTTACAAGCTCCTACCAAATCGTATAGAGAAGTACCAAATAACTGTTCATGGGAAAAAGACAAAGTTCTCAGAACAACAAGTTCTCATTCAATTTCTCTTCCCAAACATCAACAACCTATACAATGGCATTCCAAAAGGCTTTTATCATGCCTCAAATACCATGTCCAACCAAAATCAACTAGCTTTTGAATTAGTTGACCGTTGGGTTTATGAAAACACACTAATTAGGATTAAAAACCTCCTTGTCAAGCATGACAACCTTTGTCATACTTGTATCATAACCTCATACAAGTTGGATAGTTTGACCACACATGTTCTAGACCCCTACAAACATGAGTGAAAAAAATTACATATTAGGCCATATAGACCTTATTGATGAAAACACCTAAAAGAGACCTAGTGGCATATAGCCTTACAATTAGGCTGCAAGACCCAAACACACAAAGATATGAAAAAATGGTCTAAAGACCTTATTAAAAGAACCTTATTACAAGACAAATATCAACCTATGATGTGATCCTCATGGATCAAACCAACTTCATACATAGGTGCTTCTGCACCAGTACCCAAGGAACTTCCTGCAATAAACACTCGTTTTTGTGTTAAGGAGAGGATATATCGTATAGCACCATCATCATTACATGGTTTAGGCCTATTTTATATGGATGGAATAAAGGTTTGTTACAACAAAGTTTCTGAATTGATGGAGTATGTCAGAACTTGTTAAAATTATAAAAATTGGATGCATATTGTTCGATATAATAAAAGTATGCATAGGTATGAACTCTCAGTGAATTATATATAACTAAAACATAATGATCAAAGTAAAAGAGTGGCTATGTACATTGATGGAAGGCCAAAAGAAAAAGGGAATATTGCAAGTTTTATAAATAGTACATAACCTAGGTCAATTAATAAGCAACCCAATTGCATATTCGAGGTGTGCGAGGAAAATCATGTATTTGTATGTGCAATAAAATCAATAAGTACAGGGGAAGAACTGCTAATTGATTAGAATTTGAATTGCATACATACAAAAAAAGTTATTATCATCGGGGTGGTACGTACTATATACCATTTAAACCAACCTTCAATTAATGACTCTAATATACTATTTTATTATTGATTTATTTTGCTAAGTCTATTGGTTTCATTTCGCTAATATTTTTTTTATATTTAATCTTTGTCACAGGGCAACATTCATCTGATACATAGCATAGATAGGGATGTATCTCCCAGACATTCTACCCAGTAGGTAAATATCATTGTAATTGTACAAATTAGATAGAAGCAAAATGGTATATTATTATATTTTTTTCTCTAGGGTTTTGGATTAATTTTGATAATGTTACTAATATTCTTGTCACAAACTGATTTTCGAGGAAAGACACCTGCATTACTTGATGACATCTATATAGAGTTGGACTCACTATTATGCGATCATGACATCACATATTCCAAAAACCCTATCGAAATGATGAGAAAGATCCAAAAAACAATTAATAGAGAAATTCTTGCTTTGGCATACCAAGTCCCTCAAACTGATGCAATAAAAGAGAGGGTGCAACAATTGATGCAGAGAGCACAAAACTTGGAAGTAAGCAATAATGGAATCTTTAATTATAACATAAGTTCAAAAATGGTTTATATTTTATACTCTTTTATGTCATGAACTAAAATATGTACATGTTGTTTTTACAGGAAATATTATGTCCTCGTGGAGCTAGTGACCATGATCAAGGTACTCTAGGTAGTTCAAGTGATGACCATGTTCCATACATTAAAACTACTTTGATGCACTGATATATCATTTATGTGTTCACAAGATCCTTATTGTTATCAAACATGTGACTACTATCACTTGTGTTTTGATATCTTTTCAGACCATATGTTTCTTCTTTTTTAAATCATAGAACTATTCATTCTTCATAACAACCCTAATACTTCATTTTTAACTAAGGTCTTTGTCTTGAATATTTATCTCTACTATTTTGATTGTATGATTCCTCTCACTAATGCAGAGACACCAAATATTTCTCACTTGCATCCTAATATGATCCATTCAACCTTCTAATATAGGCTGCATTTCAAAGGCATTCGTAAACCAATATCATGGAACTACCAGCCTTCCAAGGATCCAAACTGATCCAATCTACTCTTTCAACATGTTCATCAATAATTTCAATATATATATAAGCGGTACAATTCAAGTTCAAACTCTTCTAGATTATAAAAAATATCATTTCCTGCAAACAAATCATGGGATGATTAGTCCAAAATGAGTTATCAGTAAGTAAATTACAATTAGACTATATATAATAATAATTTTAAAGAACTTGGAACCTTCTCTATTGTTATGGGAAGAAAATCTTCGATCACCACAAATGTGACTGGAAACGTTCCTGTACTAGCAATACAGGAAGATCTAGGAAATGGTGCTATGGTATCATCACTAGTGGCCTCTGTATCCTCATGTACATGTCCTGCTGCAGAAAATGAATCCACTATGAAATGCCACCAAGAAAGAACACTTAAGGAAAACAAACAAATAACAAGGGAGAGAGAAAAAGAAGGATCTACAAATTATGGGGTCAATATGATGTGCACTAGAGGATGTCTGTATATTGCGTGTTAACGACATTACAGTTGGAAATATAGGTGAGGATGATGGCCTCTGATGAGGTGGCATTTGTACAGGAATATGGACATCACCTGAAGAATAATACATTAAATATACAAAAAATTAAATATACATTAAATATCTAATCTTGTTAGATGGCCTCTGATGAAATTACATTGGAGATATTCGAGCCTGCCATACATAAATGGTGGAATGAGAAAGAAAAAAAGTTAAAAGATGAACTCATCAACCGTTTGGTTGGGTTGTTCGGAAATGACACATTTCAAGCAAAGCAAGGTCCTTGACCAAGCTGGAAAAAATCTAAAGTATGCGAGGGACCAGTGTAGGACACATTTAGAGAAGAACAAAAAGTATGAGCGTCCCGCATGATTCTAGAGAGGGAGTGGAAGGACCTAATTTTGGATGCAAAGGAGAGAGTTGAAAGAAAAAAAGGAAATACACCACTAGGAAGAAGAAGGTATGTGACACTATTAAGAATGTAATTATGTACTAATTACTCTTTATATCTATATAATCTAACATATTTCAAACTTTTCATAGATTACTCGACACATCAAAGGCAACTAAGGCAAGACTAGAAAAGCATGGGCAACACAAACTCGGTTTTGGTGGTTATATGGAAGTTGGTGCATGAATTGTAAGTATCAATAAATTAAATATTGCATTGAAACAATAAATTGCAAATAATTTTTTTTAATCATTAAATAATACAAGCAAAATTCATGATATTAATAAAAAATGAAGGGCCCTAAATTCAATAGAGTGCCCACAAAAGATGACATGAAAATTGCTTTCCAGGAGGGCTATGGAGTTGTGATTGAACATCTAAAAGGATTGAGTGGGAAAAAAGAAGATTCTAGTGCACCTGTCAAATCATGTGAATAAGCCAAATGAAAATTATTTAAAATTGAATACTTGAGCAATAATCTATTTGATGTTAATTTCCAACATAGTGTGACTATATTTGTTTTAAATAATCAAGCAATCATAACAATGCAAATGATGTAGGAATGCAGCCTGGACAAGGTGGAACACAACCTGCACATGATGAAGTTCGTGGTGTTCATCCCAATACTGGAGGTATTCATGTGCTAAACATTTTTTTTTTATGTAATGATTAATACAATTAAACATCTTTAATTAAAATCACTATAGTAATTAATGCAACCTTTTTTGTTTTTATTTTAGAGCATGTAGATCATGGTGAACAAGTTGAGCATGATCCAGGTAGACAACATCAAGAACATGATGGGGCCCCACCACGTAAAAAGGACCACTATTATTCCTTTAGATGAATTTAATTGTAATTGGTGTATTGATTAATGAAACCTTTTGTGTTTCAATTCCAGAGGATTTAGAGGGTGTTCAGGATGTTGAGGATGAGACTAGACAAAATGATCAGGAAGATGATATGGCCCCATTAGGTAAAGAGCACCCCTGTAATTTTCTTTTAATTAATGAAATACTTGTAACAATAATAATAAAACTCATTAATTTAATCAATTTCTTTATTATTGCAGCAGACCCCCCTTTGCATATGTGTCCTCATCGTGAGTATAGGACTAGGCATACATTAACTAGAACATGAGCAGAGGGAAGAAGAAATGACGAGGGGACAAATGATGAAAACAATGATAGTCACTTAGAATTTACCTCCAAGCTTCAAAAAGAAAGAAAAAATATAAATGATTGTAATCTTATTATATGTTAACAAATGGATTTTATGTGTTAATGAATGTTAATTAATGATGTGTTAATGAATGTTGATAAATGTTACTTGTTAATGAATGTTAATGAATGTTGATGAATGTTACATGTTAATGAATGTTATGTGTTAATGAATGTTGCGTGATAAGGAATGAATGTTATGTTTCATTAATGGATAAAAGAATGTTAGATGTTAATGGGAAATTTAGAATGATATTCAGGGGGGGGGAGGGGCCAAATGAGCTTCCACCTTCACGTAGTTGGCCCTTTTAAGTAGAGAATATTAAACTATTCTTGAAACAAATAGAAGGTCAATAAGGTAATACACTTTTCAAGATTTCATTATGCTCCACTGTTATTCTTATTGATGCTAAGCATCTTGTTTGTAGGTTACATAATCAGTGTTGTAGGTTGTGAACATGCTTCTACGAGACAGTTCCCCATTACAAGTGAATGCATGTCTCATTGGTTTTTTTATTTTTATTTTGTTCTAGAATAGACACACTTCCTCTGTTCATTCGATAAATTTGTTCATTTTGTTTTAGAATAGACACACTACCTCATTGGGATCCATGCCAAGCTCTAACTCTTTATTGGACATTCATTCTCGTAAAATGGATTCTACTTGCAAGGTAAGTGCATTTTAAAATTGTGTATGAAGATGGATAAAAAGTGTTGGGGTAGATACTAAATCATTATTTAAAATCTATATTGCATATAATGAAAGTATAAATGCTTCCCAGGTAACCTGATAAATGAAGATTTGGTGAGATGGAGATCATGATATATGTGTTCGATCAACCCCTCTCTCTTCTCCTTTATTACCTTAAATGGTACATTCTCTCAATTAAGTCTTCTGTATTGGAAACGTTTGCTTCAGCCTATGTATTTTTGTCTCATCTTTCATCTATAGGTTGCTTACTTTCTTCTATGTATTCCACTTTTCAAGGATTCTCATAATAGAGACATCACGTCTTTCCATAAATGTTCAATCTTACCACAATCTTTTCACAATAATTTTACCCCTTCACCACCTTTTCCCATCCTCAAATTACCTAATTACTCATATCCCACATGTCTTCATACCCAAAACCTTCTTTGACTGATCATTCATGTTCCCTATGACAACAAACTCTTTCTTCTCACTACCAACTCAATCTAGGATTCATCTGACATGTCTCTGATCTCTTCAAACACTTATCACTCATTCTAAACCACATCAAAAACCCAAAAAAATCTAATTCAAATTAATTTTAATGTGTTTGATAAGGTCTCTAAGGTCTAAGGTGCCAAAAGCACAAAAAGTGGGAAGAAGTTGTAAAAAGTGCAAAAATGCAACTCTGATTTTTGCAAATGTTACATATGAGTTCTTAACCATTGGTTGAAAAGGGAATGGTTAAAGTTTGTAACTTTCATATGGGCCTATAAATGCCTAAAGTTAGTTGGGTTTGATTAGAGAAGTTGATGCAGAGTGACCAATGGTTCTTCAAGTACTCTTAGGTTTTCTTCATGATACAGAGCATCATGGGAATCTATCCAAGTTTCTTAGGAACTAACTCGTCCAATTCTTCATTTCAACATATAATTCATTCATTAGAGGCATTTCCCACATAAAAACACTCCTTAAGCATGAAATCTTTTGGATCTTAAATCAACAGATTGGATATATGTTAGACAGTTCAAATAACTGGAAGACAACTAAGAGGAAGGGGGTGAACCAATTGTCTCATATTACCGAAACTATTAGAAATTAAAACTTTAATACCGAAACCCAAAACATTAATACTGGAATGCTTAAACCAAATACTAGAATAGAAGTTAAACCAATTAAGCATAAACAATAATCATAGAATAAAACCCATCCACATGACACCAAGATTTATATGTGGAAAACCCGGTAAAGGGAAAGACCAAGGTGGGAAGCCTACCCACAGTCAAATAATACTTTGATAGTAATTATGTGAATTACAATTGAGGGGCCTGCACTTGCAGGAATGCCAATGGCCTAAAGCGCACTGCTCATCACAAAAGGAGCCTCACTGAATACATAGAAATCTAGACTACAATCTGGAGAAGTGTTGAACTACAAAAGATAGCATCTCCTATGTCTGAGTATAGTTCTAGTTAAGCTCAAAATCGAAGAACTAAATCCTTTTACATAAACCCAATTAGATCTCCAATGATCGACCAAATCCTCTTCCTAAATGATATTAAATTATTCGCACATTACATTTCTTGACCATGACCTCTAACAATAACCATGATCATCTACAATGAGATCTTACATCTATATATATAAACCCTCAATCATAAACAATTAGGTCAGCCACCAAATAATAAACCAATTACATAATTACAAACCATGTCGGCCTAAGACTAAAAAAATAATATCCAACACATAAGACATCCCAGAAATACATCGAGAGGTCCAATCCACACATTACATTAAAGTTGATCCATAACCTAGATCAACCAGGACCCAATATAGGTCCACAAGCTACAACAATGATCTCAATCTGCCAATTCATGAATATGATAACCAACAACATACCGAAACTCCACTAGAAGTTACACCAACACCACTTATGCAATTTATCAAATATCTTCATCAAAAGCTTTGTCGGTGAAACCCTCATCAGAACTAGAAACTAAGCTTCTAAGCAAACAGGATAGCATCTAATCATTAGACCAAAACCAACTGACCAAATATGAGCATGAGTATTAAGAACAAGCCAATTCCATCACCAAATCATATCGGAGCCTACCGGATCATGTTGGATCCAAATTAACTAGAAACCACTCAACCTACCGGGACCAAAAGGGTTCTAGTAAAGCATCCAAACAGCTAGTGCTGGCATCAATGACAAATCATCAATGCAACACATAATCAATTCTACCAAATGGCCAACAATCTCCCCCTTTGGCATTGATGGCAACACTAGATGTGAAAAACATCTAAGTACCAAAAAATGCCAACAAGTCTCCCCCAATGGAAGACAACCAACAATCTCCTGCATACAGCTCTGACTGTCAATATCTCTCCCTTTTACTTTTCTTATTCATATCTCTCCCCCTTTTGAATTTTTATTTTTCTTTCTTTGTCTTTTCACATCAATATCTCTCCCCCTTTGACATCAATTCCAGAAGTTTGACAAAAATATCAAAGCAAGAACATAAACCATTGAATCACAAAGCTAACTACTCCCCCTGAGCAGTAGCATCCCACATAAGTGCCAGAATCAATGATATATCTGATAATGCATGCCAAACTAATGCCAAACCGCATCAATCAAGTCTCTACCGAAGGAGCAAAAACTCCCATTCTATCTCTCAGGCACTCAAATAATTCCTTGGGCAAAGGTTTAGTGAAAATATTTGGAATCTTCTCTTTAGTGTTCACATAAACCAGTATAACTTCATTTTCTTCTACCTTTTCCTTCAAAAAGTTATACTTGATAGATATGTTCTTTGTTTTAGAATGAAATAATGGATTCTTTGATATATTAGTAGCAACAAAGTTATCATAGCGAATAACTACCAATGCATCACAATCCACCTTCATATCCTTCAACATTTGCTTCATCCATAAAACTTGTGTACAGTTAGTAGCAACAACAACATACTCAGCTTCAATAGTAGATAAAGAAGTACATGATTGTTTCTTGTTGATCCATGAAACCAACTTCTTTCCAAGAAAGAAAGCTCCACCGAAAGTGCTTTACTAGTCATCAACATCTCCAGCCCAATCAACATATGTATATTCATATAAAGTAAAGTTATCATCCTTAGGGTTCCACAAGCCATATTCTGATGTACCTTGCAAGTATCTAAAAATCCTTTTCACTGCAATCTCATGATTTTATCTAGGATCACTATGAAATTTTGAAAAAATACAAACAACATTCATAATGTCAGTTCTAGTTTGAGTCAAATAAAGCAGACCTTCGATCATAGACTTGTATCTTGTACGATTTACCAATGCAGAAACATCTTTTCTTGTCAATTTCTCACTTGTAACCATAGGATTACTTACAAGTTTAGAATCTCCCATACCAAATTTCTTCAATAATTCCTTAGAATATTTAGTTTGATATATAAAAATACCTTTGTGAGTTTGAGTAATCTGCAAACCTAACAAAATTTTCATTTCACCAATCATAGACATCTCAAATTCTTTCTCCATATTCTTAGAAAATTCTATGCATAACTTATCTTCACCTCCAAAAATAATATCATCAACAAATACTTCAATAATCAGTATATCATCATCAGTGATCTTATAATATAAATTACTGTTAGCACTGCCCTTAGTGAAACCAAGCTTCAAAAGATATTTATCTCACCTTGCATACCAAGCTCTAGGTGCTTGTTTCAATCCATATAAATCTTTCCTCAACCTGCAAACCATATTTGTGTCATCCGATAGTGAAAAACCACCAGCTTGCTAAATATAAACTTCCTCATCAAGATCCCCATTCAAAAATTCATATTTAACATCCATTTGATAAACCTTGTAGTTTTTATAAGCAACATAGGCAAGAAATAATCTTACAGCTTCAATCCTAGCTACAGGTACAAAAGTCTCTCCATAATCAATTCCTTCCTTCTGAGAATATCCTTTACAAACCAATCTAGCTTTCTTCTTTATAACTTGACCATCCTCATTCAATTTATTCCTAAAAACCCATTTAGTTTCAATTACATTTTTATTTTTAGGTTGGGGAACCAAGGTCCATGTGTTATTTTTGTCAATCTGATCTAATTCTTCTTCCATAGCTTTCAACCAATATCCATCTTTACATGTCTCATTTACTGATACCGGTTCAACTTGTGATATTAAACATACCTCATTGGTTTCCAGTCTTCTTCTTGTCATCACTCCATTTCTCTTATCCCCAATGATCTGATCTTCTGAATGCTTCAATCTCACATGCCTAGGAGTCTTTTGACTTATTGTTCCTCTTCCCTATTCTTTAGTTACTGTAGAATTCTCTGATACTGCCGGAGTAACTGGTTCAAAACTCTATTTAGGTAAAGGTGCTACCGGTTCAAATATAATCATTTCCACTACCGATTCCTTCTCATAAACTCTGATTTGACTTTTGTTCTACTCATCTTCTTTGACATTATCACTCTCCACAATTCTCTGCAAGCTCTTGTTATAACACATATATGCTTTGCTTTCATTTTAATAACCAAGAAATATGCCTTCATCACATCTAGGAGCAAATTTCCCAATGATATTATCTCTTCTGATATAACAATTACTACCAAAGTTTCTGAAATACTTAACTATAATTGTATTGCCAAACCATAATTCATAAGGTGTCTTACTGGTTTCTCCTTTGATATGTACTCTGTTGAATGTATAAACCATTGTCCTTACTGCTTCTCTCCAGTAGATATGAGTTAGACTAGCTTCCATTATCATTGTTCTAGCAACATCCAAGATAGTTTTGTTCTTCCTTTCCACAACTCCATTATGTTGAGGTGTCTGGGGAGCAGAAAATCGTCTTCTTATACCATACTTCTCATAAAAGTTATTAAACTCACTGAATGTGAATTCTCCACCATGATCTGATCTCAAACATTTAATCTTCAATCCTGTCTCAATTTCCACTTTAGCCTTATAGATTTTAAACTTTTGGAATACTTCAAATTTTTCTTTTAGAAAAGTAACCCACATCATTCTAGAATAATCATCAATGATTAGCATGAAATATCTATCACCTTGAAAACTTTTAACTCTAGCGGGGCCACACAAATCACTATGAATAAGATCAAGAACATCATTTGATTTATCATGTATACTCCTAAAAGAGGTTCTGACCTATTTACCCATTTGACATTCTTTACATACCAGATTATAGGGCTTCATAATCTTAGGTATATCCCTAACTGCCTTAGTTGAACTGATCTTCACAATGCAATCAAAATTCCAATGACACGGCCTTTTATGTCATAGCCAACTCTCATTAATCTGTGTAATCAAACATGTCTTCTCACCAGAGTTCAAATTAAATATATTACCTTTTGTCTATGTACCTATTGTAATCTCCAAGCCAAATATGTTAATGATTTTGCATTTTCCATCCTTGAACTGTAATTGTGTTAGGCCCAATATGGAAAGCTAATGTACTGAGAGGGGAGGGACGAATCAGTACCTCAAATCCTTTCTTCAACAATAACTTTACTGTTATGCATAAACTGAATATTGTTGTAACATAATATAATGCTAAAACAATTAAATAACAATCATACATGATTCACTCCATAACACATATATTTTGGTTACACAGAAACTCTTGGTTAGAGAGAAAAACTGCAGTGGGGATGACACCCACAACTTCACTACTGCAATAATAAAGGTTGCTCGGTTAGAGCTACATGTTTAGCTATTTCTGATAGCTTACCCTATTAGGAGTATCAAGATCTATTATATCTACCTTGCTAAAGGATTTTACAACACTTATTCTAAATGCTGCACCTAGTAAAAGGCTTTACAATTTATAGACTTTGTTAGAGTCTTTTACCTTGTTAGAGGTTTCTCTTACAATTTCAAAATATTACAATAAAATCATTACAAATAATTGCAACTTCACATCTGAAATGTTATAGCAGATTATATGTGCTCAAATAAGATTACCTCGCTTATAGCATACCTTGGTAACCCATAAAGTAACTCAGTAAACCCTTCTGTTTACTTTGTTCTTTGATTGTTCTCTGAAATCCTTCTCGGTGACCTCTGCGTCTATGACAATCGCAATACTCAATGCTTCCTTATCTAATACACATGTCTTGCTTCATACCCCTCTTCTCATTTTTATTCTTAATCCATGTTGTATAAATAGATCTCTTATATCGGTGACCAGGTTCATGCTTCGATCTTACTGATAGTTCTGATACTAATTGTAAATTACAGATGCCAAGCTAACAAGATGAGAGGGGGGGGGGTGAATCATACAACCTCAATCTTCCATAAAATCAATAGATTCAACCTCGGTAACATATACTTCAGCAATGTAACCAACAACTGCTAAACATGCAAACTCATAAATAGATAACATCACAACACATTCAACACCAGATTTAACGTGGAAACCCAAATAGGGAAAAACTACTGTGGGATTTCAGACCCACTAAGAAATATACTCTTCTAGAGTATGCTCAGTTAAAAGCAAATCCTATTAAAGATTACAAACACATTGCTAGATGTGACCCGGTTAAGGGACTTCCCTCAGATCTGTTAGGATCTTCACTTTGTTAGAAGTGACCTTGTCAAAGGATTTCAAACACTCAACTAGAATGTTACCTTGCTAGAGGGTTTTAAAAATAAGATTGTTAAGTCCACTCAGTTAAGAGATTTTCTGTCACTTTACAAAATAACAGTAATAAACTATATCTGCAACTTCACATCTAAAATGCTAAAGAAGATTCTTATTTGCTCAATACTTCTTAGTCATAGGACTTATCTTGGCCCTCTGCTGGGGTCTATACTCTGTTAATCAAACAAGTCTTCAAGCTTCTATGCTCGGTAATCACTATGTAGCATCTTTGTGCTTACATTTGCTCGCATACATTGTTTATCAACAATTCCTTATTTATAAACAATTTGCTAACCACTGAATCTTCTTGATCACATTTCCCATGATCAATCATAGCCATCAGATCTTCAAACTTGGCCAAGTTTAATGTATCCTTCGATCTAAATCTTCTTGATCACATTTCCCATGATCAATCGTAGCCATCAAATCTTCAAACTTGACCAGGTTCAATGTGCGTACATTTGCCTACATACATTGTTTATCAACAATTCCTTATTTATAAACAATTTGCTAACCACTGAATCTTCTTGATCACATTTCCCATGATCAATCATTTCATCAGCTTCCTTCATTAAATAATGCTTTTAATCATCCAATGCTTTTTGTTACTACTTGGTTGCAACTTGGTAAATACTAAACTTCACTCGGTAGACATTCCGCCATCATTAACTGCTAGCGATAACCTTAGGGTTTACCGACTAGGTTCCTTAGGGTTTACCGACTAGGTTCTTTGCTCGATGACATAGTATAGTATTAACCTTACAATTAAGAACATATGTAGGATATCAAAACAACCTAAACATCATGATCTCATCATTGCCTAACTTGGTAATAGTTGTCCATTGAATAACTTATTCCTCCCCTTATTCATCATATTCTTTCTGTGTCTTTTACCGACATCTTAATTCTCTTCAAATCAATCTTCTCAAGATATGGCAACATCATACTGAATCAGAAAATCAATTTCTTGACATCAATGACAAAATAATGTTATTAAGACAGTAAACATCCTTGATCAGTTATATCCATAATCATCAACAACCTTCTCAATATCCTCATTGAAATGTCAACAATCTCTCATTGTAATTGGAATGCCAACAATCTCCCCCTTTGGCATTGATGGCAAAACCAATTGATTTGACCTAATTGATTTGGATTCGGATTGCCGTGAGATTCTAAAATGCTTTCCCCCTATCATTAGATTTCTCCCCCATACATTAGTCTTCCATGCATTAGTCTTCTCCCCCTTTGACAACAATGCCAAAAAGTAAAAAGAACTAAAACATGATTTCTTCCTCTAAGAAGTGATTTCCTTGCTGATATGTATCAACTCAGTCTCGGTCAGAGCATTGTGTCTTCAATTCCTGTTCCCTGTATTGTTTTCTGCACACCTTTAGAAAACCTCCTAAAGTGTGTAAATCAGCATCAACTCATAAAAAGTATTCTGTAGAATCATCGAATTGATGCATTCACCGAACTCTGTCAGTGAGTAGAAGATAGGGGTAGGACCCCTAACTTGCTTCTGAGATACTCAAAAGTGTCCCTTGGTAGTGGCTTGGTGAAGATATCTGCTATTTGTTCCTTTGTGCTAACATACTCCAACACCACTTTCTTCTCTTGAGCTTCTTCTCTAAGAAAATGATATTTGATAGAGATGTGCTTTGTCTTAGAGTGCATTATAGGATTCTTTGAAATGTTAATGGCACTAGTATTATCACAGAATAAAGTTACTAGCTCGGTAACTTTCTCATTTATGCCTTCCAATAGTTGTTTGATCCATGCTATATTAGTGCAATTCAATGCTGCAGCAACATATTTAGCTTCTGTTGTTGACTGTGAAACACATCCTTGTTTCTTGCTAAGCCAACTTACTAGTCTTTCTCCTAAAAAGAAAGCTCCTCCACTTGTGCTTTTCCTATCATCAATGTTGCCTACCCAATCAGCATCAGTATAAACTTTTAAATCAAAATCATTTCTCTTGTCATATACTAAGCCATAATCTTCAGTGCCTCTCAGGTATCTGAAAATTCTTTTAATTGCTATCATATGTGTTTCTTTGGGATCTGCAAAAAATCTTGCAACTATACCTACTGCATGTGCTATATCCAGTCTACTGTGAACAACATATTGCAACTTTCCAATCATAGATCGGTAAAGTGTCTCATCAACAGATGCAGATTCATCATTCTTTGATAGTTTACAGTTGGTATTCATAGGAGTACTTACTGGTTTTGAGTCCTCCATTCCAAATTTCTTCAAGATTTCCTTTATGTACTTGGATTGAGTAATGAAAATCTCATCTTTCATTTGCAGTATCTATAAACCTATAAAATGCTTTATCTCACCTATTAATGACATCTCAAATTCTTTGCTCATTTCATTTCCAAAGTTCTTGCATAGAGAATCATTTCCACAAAATATAATGTCATCAACAAATATGGCTGAGATCAGTATTCCATTGTTTTCATCATTCTTCATGTACATATTGTTGTTTTCACTTGTTCTTGTAAAACCAATCTTGATCAGATAAGAGTGCAATCTCTCATACCATGCTCTAGGTGCTTGTTTCAAACCATATAAAGCTTTCTTCAATTTACATACCTGATCTTTATTCTTGTCTCCAACAAATCCTTTAGGTTGTTCAATATAAACTTCTTCTTCTAATATACCATTCAAAAATGCAGATTTGACATCCATTTGATATACCTTGAAATTTTTGAAAGCAGCATATGCCAACAAAGTTCTTACTCCTTCAAATCTTGCCATAGGTGCAAAGGTCTTGCCATAATCTATTCCTTCTTCTTGAGCATATCCTTTGCAAAGTAGTCTTGCTTTATTTCGAATGACCTCACCTTTTTCATTTAGCTTGTTTCTGAAAATCCACTTTGTACCGATTACATTTTTGTCCTTTGGTCTTGGGACCAGTGTCCATGTGTCATTCTTCTTGATTTGATCAATCTCTTATGTCATAGCATTTATCCAATCTTCACTGTTAAATGCCTCTTTTACTATTCTCGGTTAAAATTCAGATATCAGACATGTGTTTTGTCTCAGTTTGTTCCTTGTCATCACTGGATCATCCTTATCTCCTATAATTTGACTTGATGCATGATTCCTTCTAACATACTTGGCTAATATAGGCTCGGTAGGCTCTGTATGATCTTCTTCATCACTCGGTAACTGGATATCCTTTTCTTCAGTAATTCTCTTAGTAGGACTTGTCGGTTGAACATAGACAAATTCTTCATAATCTTCCGGTTCCTTGGAATTTCCTTCATCATTTCTTTCTGCAAATTCATCAATTTTCACATTTTCACTTTCTACTATTTTGTTAGATGATTTGATCAAACATTTATATGCTTTTCTTCTAGAAGAATAACCTAGAAATGTTCCTTCTTCAGTTTTCTGATCAAACTTTCCATTTCTATCATCTTTGTGTACATAGCATCTACTTCCAAAGATTTTAAAATAACTTACATTAGGTTTCTTGTCATACCATATCTCATATGGTGTCTTCAAAGTTCCTTTCTTCAGTTGTACTCAGTTCAGGGTGTAAACTGTTGTGCTTATTGTTTCTCTCCAAAATGTTTGTGGCACTTTCTTTTCAATCATCAGAGTTCTGGCACAATCCACAATAGATCTATTTCTTCTCTCAGCTATCCCATTTTTCTGTGGAGTTCTTGGTGCAGAGACTTGTCTTTTTATACCATTATCAATGTAGAATAAGTTGAACTCATCAGAGGTGAACTCTCCTCCTCTATCAGATCTAAGACATTTCAGTTGTCTTCCTATTTCATTTTCAACTCTTGCCTTGTACCATTTAAACATTTGAAAAGCTTCTGAATTTTCTTTTAAAAACATAACTGACATCATCCTTGAATAATCATCCACAAATAATATGAAATATTGATCACCATAATAGCTTTGAACTTTCATAGGACCACAAAGATCAGTGTGCACAAGATCTAAAATTCTCTTGGAAGTGTAAGACTTACTTGTAAAGCTTGATCTTGTCATCTTACCCATCTGGCATCCTCGGCACATAGCATTCTCAGTTTTTTCCAAACTCGGTAGATCTCTTACTCGGTGCTTCTTACTTATTTCAATCAGATTATCAAAATTTACATGACAAAACCTTTTATGCCATAACCAGGTATCATCTATCTTTGTATAAAGACAATTGTTCTGAGTTGAGTCAAGATGAAATGTGTTACCTTTTGTTTGAGTCCCGGTAGCTACTAATTTTCCATGCTTGTCATGAACGTTGGCAATTCTTTTCTGAAATTCTATTTGGTAACCTGTGTTGTTTAGCTATGTTACACTCAACAAATTGTATTTCAAACCTTCAACCCAATAGACATCATTACATTTAGCATTGTCAAGAAGTGTTATGGATCCTTTACCTTTTAATGGACATGGTGCATCATTACCAAATCTTACATAACCTCCATCATAATCTTCTAATTTAACAAACTTGAGTTTGTCACCTGTCATGTGATGTGAACATCCACTATCTATGATCCAAGAATCATTTTTACTTATGTGAGATATTAGGGCTTTTTCTTCATACCTTTCTTCATCTGATCCATCTTTGATAGCCACATAAACTACTTCCTCTGTATCAGTTTCATCAGATTTATCATCATTGGATTCCTCATCGGCTATTAGGCATGACTTTCTATCTCTTCTTCTAAAATCTCGATATCCTCTGTAATGATTATCTTCCTGTCTATCATCTCGATAATATCTCTTTTTAGTAGAATCTTTGTCAGGATAGTTAGAAGCCATATGTCTTATCTTATCACAATTGAAACATTTCAGGGTTAGTTTTCCTTTATACTTACCTTTGCCTCTCGGTAACCTTCTGGCCAATAGTGCTTCAAACTCTTCTTGCTTTCTAATTTCCTCATATAGCCTGTGTACTTCTTCCATGTTCTTACGAAATCTTTCACTTGCTCCATTGTGATCCCCTTCGAAATACTTACTCATTCTATCATTGTAATCATTAGATTTACCAAGATGAAAAGTACTGAATGCAGATTCAACTTTATTTACTGAAGATTCACTGTTATCAAAATTACTTAACTCAAATGCATGTAGCTTACCAATAGTAGCATCTAAAGAAACTAACATATTGGGTACAGAACTCAATTCATTTATTGTAGAGACTCGGATTGCATAAGCTGGTAGAAGGGTTCTCAACAACTTACTTGTTACATCCTTTTCTTCAACAGTTCCACTTGCTCCTTTAATTTGATTGACAATCTCCTTTAGTTTTGTATTGTACTGGGTTATGTTCTCACCTTCATTCATCCTCATAGATTCAAGTTGTCCTCTTAGACTATCCACTTTTTCTCTTTGAACATGTTCATCACCGCCATACATAGATATGAGTTTGTCCCACATTGCTTTTGCATCACTGTAGCCTTCTAGATCATTAAACTCTGAGTCGGTCAATGCTGATGATATTTCAATCATTGCTTGAGTGTGTTCTTGCTTTGCCTTTATCTCTTCCATTGCCAATGGATAGGTCGGTGTAATGAAATCATTCTCCAGATAATATGTTGCATATTCTCCAACTCCTGATAAGTGCAACTTCATCCTTTTCTGCCATGTAGAGAAACTAGACTTGTTAAGCTTCGGTGCATCCCTCTTATACATCTTTGGATCTTTGCCTCAAGTACCTTTAAACTTTTCTTCCAAAGTCCAATGCTCTGATACCAATTGATAGTTATGATACTAATTGTAAAGTACAGATGCCAAGCTAACAAGATGAGAGGGAAGGGTGAATCATACAACCTTAATCTTCCATAAAATCAACAGATTCAACCTCGGTAACATATACTTCAGCAATGTAACCAAAAACTGCTAAACATGCAAACTCATAAACAGATAACATCACAACACATTCAACACCAGATTTAACGTGGAAATCCAAATAGGGAAAAACCAATGTGGGATTTCGGACCCACTAAGAAATATACTCTTCTAGATTATGCTCAGTTAAAAGAAAATCCTGTTAAAGATTACAAACACATTGCTAGATGTGACCCGGTTAAGGGATTTCCCTCATATCTGTTAGGATCTTCACTTTGTTAGAAGTGACCATGTCAAAGGATTTCAAACACTCAACTAGAATGTTACCTTGCTAGAGGGTTTTACAAATAAGACTGTTAAGTCCACTCGGTTAAGAGATTTTTTGTCACTTTACAAAATAACAGTAATAAACTATATCTACAACTTCACATCTAAAATGCTAAAGCAGATTTTTATTTGCTCAATACTTCTTAGTCATAGGACTTATCTTGTCCCTCTGCTGGGCTCTATACTCTGTTAATCAAATAGGTCTTCAAGCTTCTATGCTTGGTAATCACTATGTAGCATCTATGTGCTTACATTTGCCCGCATACATTGTTTATCAACAATTCCTTATTTATAAACAATTTGCTAACCATTGAATCTTCTTGATCACATTTCCCATGATCAATCATAGCCATTAGATCTTCAAACTTGACCAGGTTCAATGTATCCTTTGATCTGAAAACATTCTACCTCACCTTGGAACTTGCATACATTTCTTGGAACTTGTGCTAGGGTATTGTGGTTCAATCTGAGTTGTAGACCTTCCTGCTGATCTTTCAATACCATAGATTCTTAACAGGCTTCATGCACGGCATACCAATCATTTAATCAACTCCATCTCATCAGCTTCCTTCATTAAATAATGCTTTTAATCATCCAATGCTTTTTGTTACTGCTTGGTTGCAACTCGATAAATACTAAACTTCACTCGGTAGACATTCCGCCTTCATTAACCGCAAGCGATAACCTTAGGGTTTACCGACTAGGTTCTTTGCTCGATGACATAGTATAGTATTAACCTTACAATTAAGAACATATGTAGGATATCAAAACAATCTAAACATCATGATCTCATCATTGCCTAACTTGGTAATAGTTGTCCATTGAATAACTTATTCCTCCCCTTATTCATCATATTCTTTCTGTGTCTTTTACCGACATCTTAATTCTCTTCAAATTAATCTTCTCAAGATATGGTAACATCATACTGAATCAAAAAATCAATTTCTTGACATCAATGACAAAATAATGTTATTAAGATAGTAAACATCCTTGATTAGTTATATCCATAATCATCAACAACCTTCTCAATATCCTCATTGAAATGTCAACAATCTCTCATTGTAATTGGAATGCTAACACTTACAAACATGATTTATCGAATGAATAACCATGCAAAATATTTCATTGGATAAATGACCTTGAAATCATACAAAATCTTTAAGTGCAATTTCCAATGAGATAACGATTCTATGTTCCTCGATCTTGTAACATGTTTCCATATGTGTGTCCAGGTTCAATGAATTTGGTAACACGTTTCACTTGGTGTATATCAACTCGGTGTATCATCTTTGTTGCTTGGTAGTCATAGAACATTACTCGGTAGACTGCTCGGTGTATACTAAGCTCTGAGAATACTTTCTTCTATAACTGATTGCTTTGTTCTTACCGACTAAATATTTTGGTAGTTGTAACTGACTAGAATAACTTTGAACATAAGACTAATGGAAACTTAGTGAGTAGTAACAATCTCCCCTTTTGACATTAGTTGAGATGTTTGACAAAACTACTTTCAAAGTTATAACTCAAAAATCTATATACTTACAAAATTTTGACAAAAACTGATAGTATATACATTTGTCAATGAAAATATTTAGATATACTCCCCTTATTAATATATTGTACATAACTCTGATTGTAATCACTATCCGGTTGTCACTGCTCCCCTATCAAATTCAACTATTCCTATGGATACTCTGCTCGGTATACTACACTCCTTTTTTTTGATACTTTGATGCTATATCACTCCCCCTTTTTGACAAACATGAAAATTTAGTTACCACTCAGTGGTGGCAACTGGTCAAAAATGGATTTGTACTTTGTTTGTGCCTCAGTAAGAGCGGCAGAGAGGGCATTCTTGACACTGTCCATAAGTGAATTCTGAGCTGTAATGTTAGCTAACAGTGAAATTAGGCCATCTAAGGTGCTTCCCTCTTGCTAAGTGGATAGGTAGGTAGCCTTGTTGATCTTCTCTTGGATGGATGAAAGATGAGGAATGGATAATGTCTGAAGAGCCATTATGTCCATCCTTATCTTGTGCTCTTCATTCCTGAGTTCCAATTATTGAGCCATGAGTTTTTGTAACTTTGTATAAAAATTCTAAATAGAATTGGGCTCAGTGGTCAACTTACTTGAGAGATCAGCGATCTCTTTCTCAATCACATCTGTTTGATTTTTAATGTCCTTAATGAATAAAGAGAATGTACAGAGTTTCTGAAATAAATAAAGAATGTGCTTGAGTTGAGGGGACAACTCAACAATAAATTTGACAAGTTTAACTTTGCCAATAGCAATAGCTTTCTATACTTCTTCAATCATTTTAGCAATGAGCTCCTTGTCCTTTAATTTGCTCAAATATTCTGATGCATCTACTCCAGATGTCTCTATCTTGGTTAGGAGTTCATCCAGTTGAACATGGATGGCTGCATCTGTTGTCACTATAGCTTCAAGTAGCATATCGGTTAAGAGTGCTTTCACCTTCTAAAGTACTTTGTTTTTCCTTTGAATAGCCATGTGCTTCTCCTGTTCGGCTTTGGCTTTGCATAGTTCAACGAAATCAATGAGTGCTTGCCCTTTTAATTTAGATATATCTACATTCGGCAACACTATTGGTTTTGACAAATCTACTTTGAAACTATGCTTTTTCATTTTCTTTTCTTTACCTTTCACTGGTTGAACTAAGACAATGGCTTGTGAGACTTGTTGACCCTCGGTAGGTTGCTCAGTAGAGGCAACACTTTAGTCGGTTACTTTAGCCTCTGAAGTGTCCTTTGGTGCCTCTGTTCTTGGTGTCTCGGTTGCAACATTTTTAGTGCTAGAAGGTGCTTGTGAGGTCTGTTCCCCGATGGCTTGAGAAGTAGCTTCTCCTTCTGTGCCTTGTTCCGTATTCTGAGGGGCCTCGATGGAAATAGGCTGTTTGACTGGAGGATAGGGTTGAACTTGTTTCAAAACTGATTCACTGGATACAAGTTGAACATAAGCACTCCCTTCTATCATTTCTTGTTCTGGTACCTCGGTGACCATGATATACTCATCAACTTGTATAGTATCAGCAGGGTCTTGCTCGGTGATATCAGGATCTTGCTCGGTGACATCAACTATTTCAATTTCAGCTTTCTCACCAACATCCTATTGAAATGTGGCGACTGATCAGCAAAGTATTGTACACTCAACACATATCCTTGCCATTTTTTTTGCCATTTTTTTTGTTGATGAAAACCGACATTGTAATAAAACCCTAAAAAGGCCGACTTTGTTTGTTGCCCTAAAAATGCATGTTATAAGCAGTTGGGATTCTTAAGGCATGGCAATGTTGATGTACTGTATTTGCTGCATAATAAGAAAGATTGGACGGTTGTGTATGGTGGACGTAACCCATTATGGGTGAACCTCGTTAAATCTCTGTGTTATTTGTGTCTTGTTTTATTCCTTCATCTTTTGTATTTAAATCTGCATATAATTGTTAGTTCATATTTGCTTTGGATCTGCTAGAAACCCTAACACATCCTTGATGCGAAAGATTTCCTGCCACTTTTCCTTGGTCTCTTTCTCTACTTCCAGATAAAGTCCATTCATTATTTTTAAGGCTCTTTGCTTGATGAGAAAGGTTGTGTGGTAGTTTTTCAGATGTTTGTTGATCTCATCTACCGACATGTCTGGAAAGAGATGTACCAGACTTCTTTCTCTAATCTATTTTTTCAAGTCCATTGCATATTTCCACCTGTTATCAATATGCACATACAATTCTTTTGGAAGAGAATTAGTTACTTCCAATGGGACCAGTCAGAATTTCAAAAGTGTGCAGATGACAGTTTCTTCTATTTGTCTCTTTTCGGCATCATTTTTGGATTCATACTTAACATATCTAAATGATCCAAATCCACCATATTATTTCAGATTAGCACAAAAAAATTTCAACACTATGTACATTTTCCTTTTTCTCTTGACAATCTGAAATTTGTTTTTGTCTTCAGATTCAGTATCATTAGACTCTTTAGCCAAAATGAGTCTTTGAGTAGATTTCTTGTAAGTTTTTGTTACCTTAGGTGCAGCAACATTCTTTGGTTTCTTACTCGGTGATGTTGCTGATGATCTTGTGTTAGGGCGCTTTACTAAGGGAGTTGGTGATACCTCTGATGTATCCTGTTTCTTCCTTTTCAGAACTTTCCCTTTAGGCAATTCGGTGCTCAATGTAATAGCTGCCTCCTGGGTTTCAAATTCCTCTTCAATGACGACTAGAGTGCCTTTGTCAGGTGTGGAGGAAGAACCTTCTCCAAATTTCTCCGTTAATACCTTGATCATTTTTGTTGCCTTCCTTGTAGCCTTGGGTACTACAATGTTCCATACCTCATCTCGGTAGCATTCCCTAGTAATGTTAGAAAAGCATCTATCTGTTGTTGTGTGATGTCAAAATCAATCTCATAACCCATAGGTGGCAAAGATTGAGTTCTTGGTTCCACAACATTCACATAGCAATAGTCGATGTCTACTTCAAAACATATGTCATCCTTGTATTTTTCCACTAGCCGGGGTGGAATTTTATGCCTGTTATGCATCTTTTCTTGAAACTTACTGAAATAGTCATCCATAATATCATTAAAGTTATCACCTAGCTTCTTGATGAAGTCATTGATTTGATGGGTGATTGGTCGGTGTAGCTCCCAAACTACTTTACCGACTGATGGAAAGAATTTTTCAAAATAGAAAAACATGCATACCAGAAGTGATCCAAACTTTAGTGTATTCGTCGAGTTGTTCTTCTTCAGCTTCCTTATGGTATTGAGATTCTCAAATAGGTTTTTCAACAATACTTCACACAAATCAATTTTTATGCCTTTCTTCACAATTTTATATGCTAAGTCGACTGCTGCACAGGGTACATTGTTTTCCCTTGCCGATTGGAAGAAACAATAACCTATTACTCTAATGGCAAACTTCAGCTCTGCATCTGTCACATTGTTTAGCTTTAGTCCTCTGCAATCAAATTCCACTCTGGTTAAGCTGATCAATTCTTTCTAGGATATCATTTTTTGAGCTCGGGCATGATCATAAATAGGGTAACCGGTGATCAAATGAATGATTTCCTTGGTAATTTTGAATGGTTGTTCCTCTAACCACATGAAATCATCATGAACTCTACTCAGAACAAACTTGACCCACTGGGGTTTGAATACACAGGGATAGGTTAGGGCTTTGGTCAATCCCTTGATTTTAATGTGTTCATACTTGCTATCCAATTTCCCATCAATACACAATTCATCATATGTACCCTTGATTTCAACATGACCAAGTTCCTCAACACGACATTTGGTGAAGAATCTGACATCCTCAACTAGCAAAACTCTATCTGGAATGAGTGAAAATGTAGTTTTGTCATCCAGTTCAAATGCTACTTTGGGAGTTAGAGAATATTTCAGTGAGGGCTTTTCAACATTCTTAACAACAACGGGCTCTTGGATCTTAGGTGCCATTGCAAATTTCAGATAAATTCTAACAAAATATCCTTAGGGTTTGAAGAATTTCAAATGGCAGACGCTTTCCTCTTAGTAAATATGAAACAGAAATTCTCAACAGATGTGATCAGTAAATTAGCTTGACAATGCATTGATATTGATGTAAATACCTTGAATTTCACTCGAGAGGTGATTTGATCGCCTTAGAATCACCTGCTCTGCTCTCTTGAAAACTTGGTAAGTGTAAAATAACCACGTAAATGTTTTAAGTGCACAATATACCTTATCGGGCTTCGTGTAGGTTAGGTCAAAAAACATTAAATGCACTCAATTCCACTAAACCAATTTACTTTCCTTTTTGCACTTTAACCGAGTAGCCAGACTTCCTACATTTACCAACTTGACAGATTTCCTATATTTACTGATTTGACAGGCTTCCTGTTTATTGCTCAAAAAGACTTTATAAAATTTCAAATTTTCTAATACATCCTAGCTATGCAGATTTTGAATTAACTACACACTAAAATAGGAATTGTTAAGATTTAACCTTTGAGAGAATGCAGTCCCTTCATACTTTTACCGATTAATTTGGAATAGGTGCACCTAACTCGGTAGGTAAGGTGCTTTCTTCATTTGACACAATTTCCTTCTTTCTCCAAATCATTTGGAGTTTGCTTTTTATCTCTTCAATATCTCCTCTTGGTTGATCTCTGCAATCTCCAGCCAAGTGTCCAACTTTGTGACAATGAAAACATGCCATACCAGGATTTCTCCATGATCTTCGATTTTTCATTCCAAACCTTATAAAGAAGTTGGCACTTATATGTCCATATCTTCCACAACATTCACACCATATCCTTGTATTGTAATCCCATGGTACTACAGCATATTGTCGGTTAAGATCTCTGTAAGTTCAGTAGCTTCCAATATTTTCTTGGTGTGGAGACCACATATAGTTCTTTTTCTTATACCAACACTTCTCGGTACTATGTCCATTTCTATTGCAGTTTTTACAAAATCCTTTGAATTTTGCCTTCTGATAATTGCTAGCAGACTTTGTCCTACATTGGTTAGATGTATGACCATATTTATTGCAATTGTGACAATAACCATTAGACTTAGTGACATTCGGTTGCTTACCTTTTCTGATTTGGCACATGTTAGCAGTATGACCTTGATTTCCACAATAGTTGCAAATGGGCTTCTTTCTTTTGATGATCTTCTTGTTTCTAGCTTGCTTTGATGATTCTCCTCTCTCGATAGTATGAATTCCTTTCTCGGTAGAGTATTTTCCTTTGTAACCGAGTCCTGCATCTTTGTTGGGTCTTCTTGTATTCAGTTCTTCATCCAACATCTTTGATGCTTCATAACTCTTTTTCAATGTTTCCTTGGATTTCTTCTTTGTTTCAAGTTCATCTGTCAACCTTGATACTTCAAGTTTCAATGCTTGATTCTCATCATCTTTCAGATTTGCTTCATGATGTGCATAACCCAATTGATCTGACAGATTTTGTTGAATCTCAGTCAACCTTGTGATTTCCTCGTTCTTTTCAGATACTAATGCTTTAAGCTGTTGATTTTCTCTTTCTAGATCTCTTACTTTATCCTCAGTTGTCCTCAATGCATCAAGATTTTCAGTCATCTATGTGTTGAAATGTTCATGTTCTCTTTTCATTTCTTTTAGCTGATCAGTCAGTGCTTTGTTCTTTTCTTTCAATACTTCAATCATTTCTTCAGTCTCTTCAAACATACTATTCTCAAATGATGTCTCAATTTGTTCCACTAACTCTTGAGAGTCCTGCAAATCATCAGATAATCTTCTTCTCATTTTCAGAGATTTTTACATTTGCCTTTACATGTCTACAATCACTTGATTAGCATGATCCAATTCTTCTTGTAGATACACAATCCTCCGAGATTGTTTATAGCCTTCCATTGATAAGATCTTTCTCTTTAGGTTGTTAAACCCTTTTCCAAGATTCAAGCTCTGATACCAATTGTTAGGCCCAATATGGAAAGCTAATGTACTGAGAGGGGAGGGGTGAATCAGTACCTCAAATCCTTTCTTCAACAATAACTTTACTGTTATGCATAAACTGAATATTGTTGTAACATAATATAATGCTAAAACAAATAAATAACAATCATACATGATTCACTCCATAACACATATATTTTGGTTATGCAAAAACTCTTGGTTAGAGAGAAAAATTGCGGTGGGGATGACACCCACAACTTCACTACTGCAATAATAAAGGTTTCTCAGTTAGAGCTACATGTTTAGCTATTTCTGATAGCTTACCCTGTTAGGAGTATCAAGATCTGTTAGATCTACCTTGCTAAAGGATTTTACAACACTTATTCTAAATCTTGCACCTAGTTAAAGGCTTTACAATTTATAGACTTTGTTAGAGTCTTTTACCCTTTTAGAGGTTTCTCTTACAATTTCAAAATATTACAATAAAATCATTATAAATATCTACAAATTCACATCTGAAATGTTATAGCAGATTATATGTGCTCAAATAAGATTACCTTGCTTATAGCATACCTCGGTAACCCATAAAGTAACTCGGTAAACCCTTCTGTTTACTCTGTTCTTTGACTGTTCTCTGAAATCCTTCTTGGTGACCTCTGTGTCTATGACAGTTGCAATACTCAGTGCTTCCTTATCTAATACACATGTATTTCTTCATACACCTCTTCTCATTTTTATTCTTAATCCATGTTGTATAAATAGATCTCTTATGTCGGTGATCAGGTTCATGCTTCGATCTTACAAACATGATTTATCAAATGAATAACCATGCAAAATATTTCATTGGATAAATGACCTCGAAATCATACAAAATCTTTAAGTGCAATTTTCAATGAGATAACGATTCTATGTTCCTTGATCTTGTAACACATTTCCATATGTGTGTCTAGGTTCAATGAATCTGGTAACACATTTCACTCGGTGTATATCAACTCAGTGTATCATCTTTGTTGCTCGGTAGTCATAGAGCATTACTTGGTAGACTACTTGCTGTATACTAAGCTCTGAGACTTCTTTCTTCTATAACCAACTGCTCTGTTCTTACCGACTGAATATTTCGGTAGTAGTAACCGACTAGAATAACTTTGAACATAAGACTAATGGCAACTTAGTGAGTAGTAACAAATTGAAATCCCTTATCTACCAATTATCCTACACTCAAAAGATTATTCCTTAAACCTTCAACATAGTAAACATTGTCAGTATTGTTCTTACCATCCAATAATATGGATCCTTTTCCTTTGATCATACATGCTTTGTCATCTCCAAATCTAACTAGACTACCATCAAATTCTTACAAAGATAGAAACTTCCCTTTATCTCCAGTCATATGATGTGAACAATCACTGTCAATTACTCATTCATCCTTGTCTTCAATTTTAGCAACAAGTGCCTTCTCTTCTAGTGCTGGATCATCTTCCTTGATAGCCAAGAGCACTCATTCCTTCTCATTGTCGGAACCACTAGCAAAGTCTTCTGTAGGTTCATCATCAGAATCAGTAATGCCTTCCTCATCTGCTATGTAGCATGATTTGTCTCTATTTTTTTTGTACTTAAACTTATTATGATATCCAAGGTTAGGTTTAAATGATCTTCTAACTCTTTCTTCAAATCTTGAATTTCTTTCAGGACATATAGATGCAAAATGACTAATCTTATTACATGCAAAACATTTAAAAGGTGCTTTTCCTTCATACTCACTTCCTACCGATCCTTTGGGTACTCTTCTAGCAAATAGTGCTTCAAGTTTCTTAAACTCATCATCTTCTCTCTTCATATTTTCTAGTTCCTTTTTATATAAATCTTTCCAATCTTACTTACTGATTGTAGATGTAGATGCATGAAAATCAGGTTCAAACTTCACAGCTCCAGAAGGTCCAAATTCTTCAAGCTCAAAAGAAGATAGTTTCCTAACTAAAGTATCTTTGTTGATAGATGTATTAGCCATTTTTCTCAACTCATTAAAAGCAGTAGCCTTCATTTTGTAAGTCAGTGGTAGGGCTCTCAGGACTTTATAAATAATTTCATCTTCACTCAAATTCCACAACATTGAATTCCCATAACAATCTCATTTACCCTTTCCATGAATGTAGTAATCATTTCATCTTCTTCCATATTTAGGTTTTCATATCTCACCCAATAACCATAAATTTTAGCAATCTTCATTGTAGGGTCACCTTCATTAAGGGTCTCCAACTTATCCCATATAGTCTTTCGAGATGATTTGTTGGTTAATCCCATTATTTTCTGATTAGAAAGTGTACACAAGAGGGATTCTCTTGCTCTACAATCATTCTCAAGCTCCTTGTCCAGGTTTGTCAGGGGAGGATTGCCAATCCCAGATTATAGGGTGTGACACTATTTTATGTGATCTCCCAAATCTCCTTGCCAAGACATCTCAGATGAGTCTCCATTTGAATCTTCCATACTGTATAGTTTGTTCCATCAAGCCTTGGAATATCCCTCTGAAAGATATCTCAAAAAGAACTGGATGAACTTGAACTGTTAGATGTCATAGGATCTTTCTCAAGCGGTTAAGCTTTCTGCAAATATGACCAAGGCTCTGATACCAATTGTTAGACAATTCAAATAACTAGAAGACAACTAGGGGGGGTGAATTAGTTGTCTCAGATTACTAGAACTATTAGCAATTAAAAATTTATACTGGAACACAAAATATTAATACCAGAATGCTTAAACCAAATACTAGAATAGAAATTAAACCAATTAAGCATAAACAATAATCATAGAATAAAAGCCATCCACATGACACTAATATTTATATGTGGAAAACCTGGTAAAGGGAAAAACCACAATGGGAAGACTACCCATAGTCAGATAATACTTATGTAGTAAGTATGTGAATTACAATTGAGGGGCAAGCACTTGCAGGAAGGCCAACAACCTAGATTGCACTGCTCATCACAAAAGGAGTCTCATTGACTACATATAAATCTATACTACAATATGGAGAAGTGTCGAACTACAAAAGATAACATCTCCTATGCCTGAGTACAATTCTAGTTAAGCTCAATACCGAAGGACTAAATCTTCTTACATAAAACTAATTCAATCTCCAATGATCGACCAAATCATATGCCTAAATGATATTACATTATTCACACATTACATTTATTGACCATGACCTCTAAGAATAACCATGATGATCTAAAATGAGAACATACATATATATATACAAACCCTCGATCATAAACAATCAAGTCGGCCACCAGACAATAAACCAATTACATAATTCCAAACCATGTCAAGCTAAGACCAAACAAATAATATCCAATGCATAAGATATCCTGGAAATACATCAAGAGGTCCAATCCACACGTTACATTAAAGTCGGTTCATAACCTAGTTCAACTGGGACCTAGTATAAGTCCACACACTACAACAATGATCTCCATCCACCAAGTCTCAAACATGGTCACCAACAACATCCTGAAACTCCACCAGAAGATGCACCAACACCACTTATGCAATTTATCAAAGATCTTCATCAAAATCTCTACCGGTGAAACCCTCACTAGAACCAGAAACTAAGCTTCTAAGCAAACAAGATAGCATCTGGTCATCAGGCCAAAACCAACTGACCAAATATGAGCATGAGTATTATGATCAAGACAATTCCATCACCAAATCATACCGGAGCCTACCGGATCATGCTAGATCTAGATTGACCAAAAACCCCTCAACCTACCGGGACCAGAAGGGTGTTGGTAAAGCATCCAAATAGCTAGTGTTGGAATCAATGACAAAACATCAGTGCAACACATAATAAATTCCACCAAATGGCCAACAATATATTCTAAGGAAATTCCAACTCCTATCTTCAAACTCTCCAATTGATATGACCAACTTGTGGAGTGAACCAATTAATTTTCTAACTTCCTCACTTTAGGCTCTACGGGACCTAGGTGGGTATACCTACTCACTAGTTGTTTATTTTAACTAATGCTTTTTATAGCAGATTCAATGTTTCACTTTGGTTTTCTCCCTATCTCAAAATGGCATAAGGTCCCAAAATAGAGTTCTACTGATGAGTTCAAGATTTTTTTTTTTTGGTCGATAATATAGATTTTTTTATTAATATATGAAAATATGAGATTACAATTAAAAAGGGGCCTATTTTAAGCCTAGAGTATTACATGCAAACTTTAAAGAGATCTTCCTACCCGTATACATTACAAAGATACTGCAAAAAGGGACTGTATCTTAAACCCTTGTAAGGGCTTGGGCCACAAAAAACCATGGCTCACTATCCTTAACTACTAAAACTATCCTATTAAAAAAGTATGTTCATATTGGCATTTAACAATTCACACCATGGAGGACTGGAAGCTGCAACTGAGACCAAGCTAGAAACACAAAAAATGTGTAGGCAAAACCTCTCCTATTCAAGCCAGAGGAGAAAAAACCTTACACGTTCAAACTTCAAACCTGAGGTGGTTGTTGTCTTACACTTCATCATTTCCTCAGAATGAAACTCAAAAACCATGGCCTCTGCCTCTCCTGCACATGCTAATATGTTCTGATCACTTCCATTAATGAATTCTACTCTGCCCTAATATGACTTAGATAGAGTCTTTCGTTTACCATATTCGGCCATCGCACAAAAGGAACAAACCCCAACTCTTCCACTGTGATTTGACTGTCAAAGCACTCACTAAAATTAAAACCATGTCCCGAGTGCGCCCATGCAAGAATAGAATCCATTCTAGATATTAGTTCTTGTTCAAAAAGAGAGTTCATGACCCAGCGGATATCCTCCTTGACAATCCCTAATTCCAGGCCCTAGGTCAGAATCATAGCACCTATATCTACAATGTATTTCCCCCGATGAGTATCTTGTTGGAAGAAGAAGCCTAGCATTCCCTGTACTGCACTTCTAACCTCCTCCGATGAGCATTTGAGCAGTAGTCTGAGTCTTCAATTTTCCACTGGCCCATATAGCGCTTTCAGTTGCTTCTTCATTTGGAAGGTGAATGTAGCCTCCATCCTTTTGCCAAATAGAACCTGCATATAAAATATACACAAGATAGCTAACATGAGAACTATGAAATAAATCAAGTTTGGCTTCTTTAAAAAGAAAGTTGGTTCGTGCGAGTAATCAATCACATTATTGTCATGGCCCTTGATAGTTAATACTTGATGTTGTGAATATCACATCATCACTCGCTCGCATAGATGAAAACATTATAACCTGGAGCTTGTTGTAAGGAACCACATGTTACGGTTCACATCATTTCCACCATTGCCATCATTCACACACACCAAAATAAAAAAGCCAAGGAGTAACACACTTAAACTTCCAATCATTACAAAGTAAGGATTAATGACCATCAATATTGTGATTCACACAAATCACATATGTACTCGGGAAACAGAGATTATCATATGTTATCTGAAAGCATGAGATGACATTGTCTTGTCATCATTTAGAAATTGAATTATATCCAATTTTATTCTAAATCCAACTTGTCGTCAAAAACTTCAAAAAAGGAATCCTCAATCTGATTAAAGAACAGTGCCCATTTAGACAATTTATCTGCTTCTGTATTACCCTCCTATCTGATGTGGCTAACCATGACCTCTTCAAAGTGATTCAAATCCTCTAAAATTAGTGAGATAAAATTTCGCAGTTGTCATGCTAAATTTGGCTATTTTTTATGGCCTGGATTATGATCAATGCATCCTCTTCCAAATGTAGTTTTTTAATCCCCATATTCTGAGCACATCGAGTTGCCAACCAAGTTGCATAAGCTTCTGCCTCATTGTTGATGCCCTGTTTGATATGTTGAGCTCCCAATTTTACAATGTTCCCACTATGATCTCGAAAAAACACTCCCACCCCTGACAGACCCCCTCCATGTTGAGCTGCCCCGTCAAAATTGGCTTTAATCCACCCCTTCTAAGGTGGAATCCATTCTGTGGGTGAGTTACATTTCCTAATCATCAACCTAGGAGGCTAGGCCCCATGTCTTATTTTGACATTAGGCCATGCTTTTTGTATTTTCATATCCTCTATGGTAAATGAGTTTTTTGTAGAATCCTGCTGAGAAGCTGCAACCCCTAGAGTTTCCTCCACTACCTGATCAAGCCTGCTACACAACCTCCTAACATCCTCAACCTTGTCTTGGAAGATCCTCCAATTTCTTTCCTTAAATATTTCCCATATCACAAGTGATGAGCATATGTTCCATATACTTGAGAAAGTTGATTTCTTGTTTTGTCTTGGCCAACTATCAAACACATCTTTGAGAGAATTTGGCAATGGGCTTTGCCACTGCAATTTACCTTTCACCATATACCAGCATTTTTGCGCTATCTTTCATTGTAATAGAAGGTGGTCAAGATACTCTTCAGCTTCCCCACACATTAAGTACTTGGTCGGTCCTACCAAACCAAGCCTTTTCCTCCTCTCACCTGTAAGAATTCTCCCTTTTAGGGCCAGCCATGCAAACACCCCTGCTTTGGGTAAACAATGCTTATGCCAAATTAAATCATTAGTTGTTATGTTGTCCTATACTATGCCTTTCAGAAGGCTATTGCCTAATTTAATCGAGTAGTTCCCATCTTTAGAACCACACCAAATTACTCTGTCCTAACTTTTTGTGAGGTAAATATTCCTCTAATCTAGAACTTGTTTTAACAGCATTTGTTGTTGATCTGATAGACCTATGTCTGAAAGGTCTTTCCAGCACCAAACTTCTCCCAAATGACTTTGTTTGGTCACCAAATAATCACTGACCTTGTCAACCCAGACCCTGCATAGATGTGATTTTGTTTCAAAAAAGTCGGCCATGTGTTTTATAACTGGGTACGCTGCCCAAGAGTCATCCCAAAATTTAGCTGACTTTTTGTTACCAATATGCAATGAAAGATGTTCTATAATAACTTTCCTACTGCTCACTATGAAGTTCCAAATTGCAGATCCCCTGGGGGGGTTTTAATTGTGAATATTATGTGATTCTCCATTGTGTCTAGATATTTGGCCCTCATAACCTTAACCCATAATTGATTTGGGTTAGCATAAATGTGCCAAGAGAGTTTAGCTCCTAGAGCCTCATTCATGATTTGCCAATTCCTAAGCCCAGCACCACCCTTCACTTTCGAACTGCAAACTTTTTCCCAGGCCAATAGAGGGATTTTATCTTGTTCATTAGCACCATTCTAGAAGAATACTCTTATTTTCTATTTGATCGTATTGATGATTTTGCTAGGAATTTTTAGACATGTCATTGAGAAAATGGGAATGGCTGAGACAACTATTTTTAACATCAAAATTCTGCCTACCAAAGTCCGCCATTTACTTTTCCATCCCTCTAATCTGTTGAAGCATCTTTCTACCAAATTTTTCCAAATTATTGACTTATTGGCACCTCCAAATAAGGGAACACCTAAAAACTTACTTGGTAAATTTCCTAGCTTCATGCCAAGTATGTTGTTGATTTGCCTTTGTTTAAAAGGTGGAGTATTGAAGAAAAAAATCTCAGATTTGAGCCACTTCACTTTTTGACTTGACACTTGTTCATATTTATCTATCATATGTTTTACTACTCGAGCTTCCCTTGCTGAGGCCTCTTTAGCCAGAAAAGTATCATCAGTGAATTGTAGATAAGTCAGAGGATCCACCCCTGCAGCAATCCTTATACCCTTCCATCGGCTAGCTCTACAATCTTTCAAAATCAAATACCCCAACACTTCAGCCATAATAATGAAAAGAAAAGGAGACAGTGGGTCCCCCTATCTTAAACCCTTGTTGGAAGAGAAAAACCCCTAAGGGCTCCCATTGATAAGAATTGAGAACCAAGGGGATTTAATACAACTTTATATCTAGGCTATCCAAATCGGGTCAAAGCCAAATTTTGTTAGGACTTTTAAGAGGAAATCTCTCTATTAACCTCATCATAGGCTTTCCTTATATCCCCTTTTATCATCATAATCTCCTTCTTAGATAAACGGATGGAGTGAATCATGTGTCAAAATAATACTGTAGACGTATAAAAATGACCATATTCCTAAATGAATATTTTATGTTCATTTCTCTATTTAATTAAATCTAATTTAATTGAATCACCCACATTCTTCTATTTAAATTAAGTAAATTACTCAATTTATTTAAATTAAATTCACTAGACTTCTTTTTACCATTTAATGAATAAATCATTTTATTCAATTAAATCCCTTCTATCCACTTTTAATTAAATTCAAATTTAATTAAATAGTTTATCCTAAATTGAATAAATCTAATTTATTTGATTTCCCCAATTGCAACCAAATTGAATGAAATTCATTTTATTCAATTAAAATCCTATTATCCCTCCATCCACTTGCAAAATCCTACATCTCCCACTTGCTTCCTAAACCCTATTCCTAACCCCCCTTCTAGACTCTTCTAATCACTTCTAAATTAACCTAACCCATCTTCTACTTTGTCACATCCCTAAACAAAAGGAAGTCACTTCTCAAACCCTCAAAGTCTTCAATAACCATTAAAGGCTCCAAGTCTCCAACAACTTTCTCTTACAAACCATTAATGGTTAACTCAACCCCCTTGCATGATTAGAGACTTTCTCTAAACTCAACCTCCATGTAACCCAAGGGTCTCATCAAGCATTCATTGCTTTGACCATGGTTATCCCTTAATTATTTGCACAAGGGTTTATCCTTTGATAAAAGCTTAATCCAATGGGTAATCTTAACTTAAGCTTGACCCTTACCCCCTAAGATAACCATGAGGTCTTCTTAGGCATTTAATGTCTCCAACCCCTTTTCTCGACCAGTCTTATGTTGACATTTGTCACCATTTTATTGGTGCCAATTGTAAACATGGATTCCCAACTTTCAAACTCAACCCTTGATTAAACCTTTCAATTCTGGCCATCCATTGCCCTATTTTTGCTATAAATAGAGCTCTCATTCCTCCATTTAATCATCCAAGTCTTTAGTATCATACTTATGCTCAAACACATTCAAGCTTTCACATTTCATATATGCTCATCAATTAGCCTCTCTTTTAAAAAGGAATTAATCTAAATATGCTAATTTAGAGTATGTTCCTTATCATTTAGTTTAAATCATTGAACTAATATAGTATGCTAGGATAGTTTGTTTACTAACCTTGTCATCTTATAGTTAGTTTATTGCATTTCTAGAATCATGCATAGCTTAGGATGCATCTCATATTAAAATCAACAAAAGCATCCCTCGTTCTTGCATTTGCCATCCCTAAACCATTTTGCTTAGTGATCTGAGAGCAAAAACATTGGTTTGAGGGACCGTGCAAGATAGAGAACCATGGAACCATCCTTGGGAAGCTGAGTTATGCTTCATAACTCCATAGCTTGCACCAAGAAGTCCTGTGGGTGTGTGAGCAAGGCTCCATAGAGCTCCATTTTTCGCATTTTGAGTTCTATTGACCCACTTTTCCCGCATACAAATACCTTCATATATCGATCTTATGGGGGCAAAAACACTCTGTTCCAGGGAGATAACCTCTTCCAGAATACATTTAGCCTGTTAACTATCACTTTAGAGATCACTTTATAGATCGTGTTGCACAAAGAGATGGGCCTGAAATCATGGAAAGTAGATATGTTTTCCTTTTTCGGAATCAGTGCTATGAATGTATTGTTAAAATCCTTAAGGATGAAACCTCCTATTCTAGAATCCACCATTTCCCATAGGTCATTTGCCAGAATGTCCCAAAAATGTTGAAAGAAAAGAGTTGGGAAGCCATCCAAACCTGGGGCTTTGTCTGCTCCCATGTCAAAAACTATAGCCTTTACTTCCTCCATCAACACAACCCTGAGTAACATTTTGTTATGTCGTTCCTTCACACAAGTGGGTAAGATGTTCATGATAGAATGCAGATCCTGGTCTGCCATTGCCTCGCCATTGAAAGAACTCGATAAGAAGTTCACCACCTCATTGTTAATGTACTCCTGGTCTGTTAACAGCTCCCCTGCCATATTGTGTATTGAGAAGATTCTATTATAATTTATCCTAACCTTTGTAGAGGTGTGGAAAAAATTGGTATTCCTGTCAGCCTCCTTCAGCCACATTTCATGGGATTTCTGTCTCCAAAAGGTTTCTTCTCTTGCTAAGACTTCAAAGTACACCTTATTAAGTTGTTTCTCTCTCAAGAAGGCTAATTCATCCATGCCTTGTATAATAATTTGTTCGTGTAGATTTTTTAACTCTTCCTCTAAACTCAATTTCTTCTTGAAAATATTTTTAAATCTTTGTTCCACTTTTTGAGTTGTTCTTTTATAAATCGAATTTTTTTGAAGAACATAAAAGCTTTATTACCAAAACTTTCAGGGGGTTGTTTCCACCATGTCTCCACCAATGATCTTAACTTGTTATCCCTTAGCCACATAGCTTCAAAATTGAAGGGGCATATATCAAGGGCTCTTTCATCCTGAATTCGAATGCCAATGGGGTAATGATCTGATCCTGGTAGAACATCAGCACTACACATCCACAGATGAGAGGACCAGTCACCAACTACAAAAAATATGTCAAGTCTTTTTGCGATGTTTAAAAAGCTACTTCTTCTGTTTGTCCACATGAATTCCCCAATTTTGAAGGGGATTTCTATTAATCCTAATTATGTGATGAAAGAGCTAAAATCTAAGTTACTCTGCCTCATCCAACCATTGCCACCCATTTTTTTAGATAGATGAATCAATGCATTGATGTCTCCACCTATAACGAAAGGTGTTACAATGTCCTATTTAAGACACTCTGAGATATCATTCCACAACTATTTTTTTAAAGAGGGGATATATGGGCCATAGACATTGATTAAAAACAATTGTAGTTGAAGTTTCTTCGAGTAAATTCACACCCATTGCCACCAATGTCCTTGGTTTATATTGTTGAATTCTACTAGAGACTCATTCCATAAGATGGATAAACCACCTGACGTTCCTTCAGCTTCAACTAAGACACATTTCCATTTTTTGATTCTACTATAAAAGGTTTCAAAATGTTCAAACTTAATTTTGGTTTCCTGTAAGCAGATGAGATCTAGGTGAAACTGATCAAGGCATCTTTTAATCAGTCTAACCTTGTCAGGGGCATTGCAGCCCTGACATTCCATGAAAGGAACCTCATTTCTTCCGAGAAGAGACCACGTCCCTTCTCAATCTAAGTCTGAATTTGCTTTTGCTAGTAGCATTACTTGCAATCTCCAGTCTAACTCTGTTGGATTTAGGTCTTCTTTTCTTACTTTCACCTATCTTTACTTTACCATTTTGATCCAAATTCATTTCCAGAGTTCTCCTATCTGAAACCCCTCCTATAGAAAGAAGCCTCATTTCATCCTCTCCCTCTGGATTATCAGATAGATCTCCCTGCAATTCTGATGAAATCAGGTCACCTCCACTATCTTTCACCCCTTCAAAGGACGCATCTAGGTTTTGGATGGGAGATATTTGGATATCCTTAAAGACCATTTCCTCCAAAATCTGATCAACTATTAGAGGTCTGGAAGAAAGCTTGTCATTTTGAAAGTGTGTCCATTCTAGAGGCACCTCATTTTATTCTTTAGGCATATCCTCCATTTGAGTCTCTAGGACTATAGTCTCTTCCTCATCTACTATGGGACACATTGCCTTCCTCTTTAGAATGGCCAGAATTTTGCTTATGATTCTTCGATGGGGTTATATCTGGAGAACTTAAAGCAATAGCAGGGACCCATTTGTTCCCCACTGCACCCTTCACCTTACTCTGCATTTGATTATCATTACATTGGTTTTGGATCGCCAATGAAACTGATTCAACTATGTTTGTTAGGGTTTCCAATTACATTCCAGATGAGTCAAATGCAAATAGATCATCAATCAGCCCTTTTCTAGAGCAAAGATATGCTATTGTGTTCAGATCAGACCCATAAATATTCCTAGATTGTTGCAATACATCCCAATCCAAGGTTTCCCATTGATGTTCCCAATCCTTAGATTCTGAAAGCTTGATTATATCCTCCACTAGTCCATCCCAAACTTTAGACTTTCCTTTATCTCTAGTTTTGCAGTCCCCTTTAGCATGAGCAAAGGAATTGCAGTCTGAGCATGGTGCCATCCTTTCTTCAAGGACCACCTTCTATGCCCAGATCCCCAAACCAGATTTGATTTCTAGTGTGTCTGGTAAGTGATGCACCAGATCCCAATCAATGCATCTATGTGAGACCATACTATAATCCGTAGGATCTATAAATTCCTCAGCTTTTCTAAAAAAACCTAGGTTTCCCCCTATTTTTTTTAGGGTTTTTGTGTTCTTGTATTCATGAGGTAACCCTAGAAATTTAATCCATAATGGCACCCTATTGACTGTTTATGCATTTGGGTTGAAATTTGGCTTCCATTTGAGGATGCTAAAGCCTTTTCCATCCATAAAGAAAGGTTCATTTTAAAGAATCCAATCCCTATCCATACTAAACGGGCATATAACTAGGAAAAAGCCATTTTCTATTGCTTGTATTTCTACACCTTCCCCCCAAATAGAGTCACACCATGCCCTAATTTTTGACAAGGACAGCCACAAGCCCCCCCATTTTAGGAAGAGAGTTTGTGCATTAAGAAAGTTGATGTTTTCACCCCATTCAACATTCGAGATTTCAATGTTCAGAAATCTATTATAGGTTGAGTTTGGGCATACCTCTAAAACTTTTGTAGCTTCCCTCGAAGGCTTCTGCTTCCAAAATTTCTCCTACACTGTCTTGAAATCCACCTTCTATCGGTTCCTCAAAGCCACATACCCTCTGAAACTGGTGTTGTTCCTAAACCTGTCATTTTGTTTATATCCTCTTGATGGCATCCTCCTTTGTTGCACAGCCTTCGGACCCTTCCATGGCCAAGACTGGTCTCTGAGCACTAAGAAGGTATCTTTGAACTGGCCAGGGTATCCATTCCTATTCCTAGGCCATTTTCCATTGATCCCTCCACTGTAGCTGAAACCCTCATGGCGTTTGAAGCCCTGCCAAGGTCTATCTACCATCACTCCTCACACACATGAGTTCAAGATTGTTGTTGTAGAAGCTATTTGATCTTTATGCTTGAATTCTATATGTTCTTACATAATTTGTGTTTCTTATTTGTGTTATCTACTAACCTTAATCTTCCCTACTTACTCTTTATCTGCTTTATCAATCCTACTACTTGAATTAAATTAAAGTGTATTAAACATGGTAAAGTAAATTATTATTTTGAGTAAATAATTAAGTAATGATCAGTGTCTATCCTTCTATTGGGTCATAGAGTCTATGTCTTCCAGGATCCCACATATAACTCCTATGTGGTAGTTTTTTAAATCCACCCTTCTGATGGATCTGTCAGTTGTCCCGCTCCCAAGTGTTTATAAATTGACTTCTTCCACTACAATTCACTTAAATGAGTTTAACTTTCCTTTTGAAAGACCAATTAAGCAAGAAATATAAGGAGCAATTATATTTCACATACAATCTTGTTTTTTCAAATTGAAAATGAAAGCAGCCAATTTTCCACACTAAGAAATTTTTAAAGCAACCTTATCTATTCCAGAAAATAACATAAGAGAACGGGTTACTAAATCAACATTTATCCACAACACATGTAGAGGAAATGCAGATAATTGTATTGACTAAAATGTTGAACATGAAAATAGTCTTCTTGCTGATGATATCTTAATATTACAAAACTCCCCTCATACTTATATGAGATCCAAACTGTTTCAAAATGAAAGGGTGTGCTCCTTTGAAAGTCATTAACTAACCAAATATCTTTTATATTGTAATTCAGCATAAACAAATTTAACATCCCCAAATGATTAATGTATTTTGCATTCTTATAGCAATGAACATCTTTGCTCCATCTCTTCATATCATATTCTAACTGGGAGAACTCATATACCAACAAATTGACATGGAGTGCCAAGTCCTCTTATGTGTCCAACTTCTCATTTTCCCTATCAAGGATTCCTATCAACTTGGCTTATGATTGTTCTAGTGACACAGGGTCTCCATCATGAATAATTGAAGGCATTCAAGGTGTGTTGGCATTTTCCAATGTCTGAATATCATTATTCAGTTCTTTACCAAACTTATGGTGTGCTTCCATGAATGCATTCCCTTCACTCTTTTCCTCTATAGTCATTGAGTTGTTCTTGTTCATTACTTCCTGTAAACGCTCTTGTAATCTCATATGCTCATTTAGGGCCTTTATGGTGCCGATGTATGTCCTTCAAATATTAGTGAGTATGACAGCATAGCTTTCAACCAGTGGCTCACCACATCACTTGCAAGTTTGTTGGTTCTCCTTTTGTCTCCCTCGAGTTGCTTCACCAATTTCTCATTCTTTAACTGCCAATAGGTTGCATCTTGAAAGGCCTCAATGACTCTTTATTCTACCCCAAATGAGGATTCCTCAATTGCAGTGATCCTAGGTTTTGATTCTATCTATAATGCTTTATCTTGCCAATGTTGTTTTTCCACTTGAACCTTTTTATATAGGGCTTTGAGTGTATGGTTTTCTTTAACCAGGTACTCAATCTGATCCTTGTTTAAATTGGCCACATCTAGGTTTAATTGTGCAGTTATCCTTGGATCTATTTTGCCCACTTGTTGGATCATAAGGTACCCAAAATCTTCATCAACGTCTACAAGGAGTAGCCTCTTATTTCTGGGGTATAAGGCCCATAGTAATAAAGCCTTTTGATCTGGATCATATCCTAAACCAAAGAATATTCTATCAATCTCAACTGGCACAATTTGTTTTCCTTGGTGCTTCTTCTTCAAGAAATTGTCAAACAAAAGGGCAGACTTCATCTCCCACCTAGGATAAATGATCACACCTGCTTCTTTGAGTAACTTCCTCCCCCTTTTAGGGGTCATTTCTTTCATTTCTTTGTCAATGTCCTCCTAGAACATTTGTAAATTTTCCTCCTCATCTCTCTCTCCTTCATGTTGTCTCATTATCTTTCCCCTATCTTGACATAAGAATGTTGGCATTATGGAAGGATTGATTATGTGTTGCATTGATGTTTTGTCATTGATGTCAACAATAGCTGTTATGGTTGGTTGCTATCACTAGCTATTAGCGGTAGATAAGTTTTGGTTACTGGTAGAAGATCTTACCAGCATGGGTTTAAGGTTTAATTGACAGAGCTTTTACTGAGAATTCTTGACAAGATGCATAAGTGGTGTTGGTGTGGCTTCTAGATGGAATTAAGGATGTTGAAGGTGATCATTGGTCGAGCTTCAACTGCTTAAAGACATATCTTTGGCATGGTGGACCCAGAATAGGTCTGGTACCTATCTAGGTTATGGATCGGTATCATGTTAACGTGTTCACTACACGTTACTGGGATGTTTTATGGATTGGTTAAAGTTGTTTTGGTCTTAAGCCGACATGGCATATCATTGTAATATGGATGTATGTAATGATCTTATTGTAATATCTTTTAGATGGCCGACCTAATTGGTTTAGGCCTTGGGGTTTGTATAAATGATGTAAGATCTCATTGTAGATCAGGGGTATGGAACAGGAATGAAATATGTGTATCGTGGTCATGGAATGCAATATCATATGTGAAGGAGATTTGGTCAATCATAGGTGATCGAATTGGGTTTCAGGAAGAGGCCAAAGGCCTCCAGTATTGAGCTTAACCGGGACTATAATCAAGCATGGTAGATGTTGTCTCTGGTAGTTCACTCTATTGGATTGTTGTCTAATTATCTTGAGGTGGTTATAACCTCTCTGTAGTTAGTGAGACTCTTTTGTAATGAGTAGTACGCTCTAGCAGTGTGCCTTCCTGCATGTGCAGTCCTCTTATTGTATCACTTACTTTCTATAGAAGTATCATCTGACTGTGGGTAGGCTTCCCACCTTGGTTTTTCCCTTTACCAGGTTTTCCACATACAAATCATGGTGTTATGTGGTATGGTTGCATTGTTTTATTTCTCTATTTTATTCTTAAGTTTTATTGCTTACTGGTATCTGTTTCTGCTATTCTGGTACTTAATGTTTATGTGCTCTGGTTTAAGGTTGTAAAGTGAATTAATTGATATAATCTATTAACAATTGATTCACCCCTCCCCCCCTCTTAGTTGTTTATTGGTTATCCTAACAATTGGTATCAAAGCTTTGGTCCTCTTTTTTGCAGAAGCTTAACCGCTTGAGGTAAATCCTATGGCAGCTATCACTTCAAATCCACCGACAACTATTTTCAGAAGAGAAATCCCTAAGCTTGATGGAACAAATTATGGGATATGGAAAATCTGAATGGAGATTCATCTTAGATGTCTTGGAAAGGATATTTGGGAGATCACTGAGAAAGGATATACACCTTATGATCCAGCATTTGGCAATCCTTCTCTTGTAGACCTAGACAAGAATATTGAAAATGATTGTAGAGCTAGAGAAGCCCTCTTATGTACTGTTAGAATATTTAATCTTTACTTAGCTTAGGTTTATTTTTATTTAGTTTAGGATATTCCTTTGGAATTCCTACATGTAATTTGTCCTCTAGTACATGTGTGAGGACAAGTCATTTCTTTTATTTTCCTTTATTAAGGAATATTAGATTTCCTCCATAAGAGGATGTGGACACATGGCACACACATTTTATGAATGGTGGCATTCATAGATTTGGGAGTTACTTTGTAACTCCTCTCCTCATCTCTATTTAAGAGATGCCTCCTCTCTCATTTCTTCTTAATGACAATATTGTAAAGAGCTTCTTGCTCTCTCTCTCTCTCTCATTTTTAGGCATTGCCTCATTCATAATATCACAAGGGGTTTTTCTTTGCTTTTCCCCTTTCAAAAGTTCTTGTGCCTCCTTCTTCACATTTGGGTGATGCTCTAAGGTCTTTGCTTTTCTCATGGTAACAATTACTTCATCATAAACTTTCTTGGATTAATTTTCCTTTCCATGCTCTTTTATTTCCTTACATGGTATCAGAGCAGGTTTCTAATCCTTGTTTTAAGTTAACATTGATGAAGGTTACCATTCTGTGGAGTTCACCTTGTTGGAGGCATTCTTGAGAGGAGAAGAAGTTCTTTTCTAATATTTTCTATTGTGCAAGTTTTGGTTTCAGATTTTTAACTTTTTTTTTTCAAACTTGTTAACAAGTTTGCCTGCAGGTTTAATCTCCTATTCTAGTTAGTTTTTTATTAAAAAAGGGCTTTGGAAGGCTTTCCGCCAAAGTTCCTCTTTTTTAGTTTAAATTTGTATCTTTGGAAGGCTTGCCGCCAAAGTTTCTATTTTTTTTAGTGTGCATAGTTTGGAAGGTTTACCGCCAAACGTAGTCTCCTTAATTTATTTGGTCGGCTTGCCGCCAAAACTAATTTATCATTAAACTTCATTTCTGATTCACTTGCAGATTTTAACCTTTTTCTTGCTTACAACTATTCTGATTCAATTTGTTTAAATCTGCCATTCAGTCCTAACATCTTTATTTGCAGGTGTTATTGATAAATAAAAAGGATAATCTTTATTTAAACTTAAATTTGTTGAGGATTAAACTCAAACTTAAATTTGTTCTTCTTGTATGTTAGTATCTGTTTTGTTTTTCATAGTTCCTTCAAATTTTATATCTATATATCTAAGTCAGTTGGGTTTCTTAGTCTCAAATTCTTCAAACAATAAAGAAGATTAAAAACCACTTTAAAAGAAGTCTTGTCCATTCTCCCAACGGTCTTCAGACAAAAATTACAATCCACAGTTACAACCCTCGAATTTTGAGGAATTTTATCTCTAAGAAATTTAGAAATAGACAGAGCTGAATAGATGGTTCAGGCAATTATACAGGGGTGCTCGAAATGATTGAAAAACCATCGTTTTGACATTTACAGAGATATGAAAGCCAATTGAGCTCTCTTCAAAAATAAAATCTTCGAAAATAATCGTATGATCTTGAGATAAACAGAAACACATTGCAGCTCGATCTGTATCTGTAATAAAACAGAAAAAAAAACAGAAAGTAAGAGGAGGACGGAATTAAGTAAATGTTGAGTGTGTTTAATCGTCTCCTTTGATAACTGCTGCAAAATAAAAACTTCTGTATTATCGAGACCAAGTCTTTCTGTATTCCTGAAAGTTACAAACTTCGCACAGTACTTCTGTATTTCCATTGTGCCTCGCTCAACAGTTTTTCAAAATTTTATTTCAATTTGGCTGTCATTGAGCTCGCTTCCTCCCAGAACTTCCGCCAAATCTAAACAAATGCCTTCGAATCTGCACCTTTAGAGGTTGTGCGAGCCTACTATTCTTTGTGTTCTTTTCTGGGTGTGTTTTCTTTTGGAGCCATTTTTCTTTATTGAGGGCTTTTGATCGCATTTTGTGTCGTATTAAAAACCCATGCAACTTCTCTCACAAGTCGCCTTGGCTGCCGTCTTCTTCTCTGCAATAGGCCTCTTCTCTGCCTTAGGCGCCATAGATCCTGCAAATAAGTTACACTAACCTGCAAAAATAAACAGAAATCATCTATCACCCCGGTTTTTTTTCTGCCTTTGTTGCCAGCTGCTTGCGAGGAGTCTTTCCTCCTGTGGATTTCCTTGCCGTCTGCTTCATCCTTACCATCATCTCTTTTATAAATCTCTGTAAGAAAAACACCCCATATGATAAACCCTCCTAAATAATTTTATAAATATTTTTTTTAAACTTATTTTATTTAAACCGTCCCAAGTGTCCTCCTGGTGCAAGCTTCAGCAAATTCAATAAACAACACTTCTGTGAAAAACCCAAATCATTCTCTGCAACTTCTGTGTATTCCCTGCAAATAATTATAACCTGCATGCTTCATAATTTTCTTGTCATTTAACATCTCTGCAGTCATCTGACAAGTTTAAAAGTTTTTTTAAAACTTATTTTATTTAAATCAAGTTTAGTTTAATATTAAATTTTATTAAACTTGTATTATTTCTTTTAAAAAGTTTAAATAGTCTATATATAAACATTAATAACGTTAAAAAAACTAGTTATCAAGTTTTTTTTACATTTAAAATAAATTAAAGTTTTTTTTGAATAAAGTTTTTTTAATAAAGCTTTTAATATACAATAGTTTTATTTTGTTATTAAGACTTACAATTGTTTAAATCAAATTTTAAAAAAACAAAAAAATCAATTTCAATTTGTTATTAAATTTTCTTTGTTAAATATTTTTTTTGTTTAAAAATTTGTTATTTAAGATTTGAATATAACTTTTTTTTACATAAATTTTGTTATAATTTTTACTCAAATCTGGTTTATTTTTAAATCAAGGAGGTTAATTTTATTTTTTAATCAAAGGGGTAATTTTTTTTTACAAACTATTATTTTGCTATCATGTCTACATTAATTCCAGAAATTAAATTAAATAGTTCCAATTATCATTCTTGGAAAACACATATCTCGTTTATTTTTCGTTTCAAACACATTTTGGATGTTGCGACTGATAAAACATTTGAACCCGCTACATCTGCTCCTCAAGCCGACCTAGATAGATGGAAGGCTCAAAATGAGGAAGCACTTGGTTTAATTGGTATTTCAATGGTTCCTGATTTGTATGTTTTAATTGGAAATTGTACAAAAGCGCATGAAGCTTGGGAAATTTTAAAAACTACTTATGATAGCTCAAATGAATCCCAAAAAATTCAACTTCAAGATCAACTTGAAGATCTAAGGTATACAGATTTTAAAACTATGGATGAATTCTTATTAAAGTTTGATTCTGTTAATAGTCAATTAACTGGTTTAGGAGTTACTCTTGCTGATTTACGTTTAATTCATCTTATTCTTAAAAAATGTCTTCCTCGTCAATTTCAACAATTTATTACGAATATTCATGCTCAACTTGCTATTCCTAGCTTAGCTACTCAATTAACATATGATATTTTTCGTAATTTATTGCGTCAAGAGGAAGCTAAATTAATTCAATTTGGTACTCTTAAAAGTAGTGAACATGCTTTTATGTCTAAAAATCAAAATCATAATAATAATTTTAGATCCAATAATAATAAACATAATCATAATCATAATAATAATCATCATAACAATCACAAATCTTCTAATTATCAATCTCATTCTAAATCCTATCATAATAATTCTCATAATAATAATCATAATAATAATCACAATAATCAAAGGAATAATTCTCAAACAAGACCCCATTGCACATATTGTGGGAAAGATGGACATATTACTAATAATTGTTTTAAGAAACAAAATGGTAAAAAGCCCATGAATCAAAATAATCAAAATAATCAACATAAACCTCATTATAAGAAGGGTAATAATAATAATGGTAATTCATCTCGTCATGCATTTACATGTACTTATAATGTTTCTCAACCACTTGAGTGGATTATTGATTCTGGTGCATCTCAACATGTTACTTCTCATAAAGAATGTTTTGAATCTTTGCATCCCGATACTTCTAATATTCCTGTTCAATTAGCTAATAATCATAGTTGTAAAGTTGAAGCTATTGGTGATGTGAATGTTCCTAATGGGAAATTACATGATGTTCTTTATGTTCCTGAATTAAAATCAAATTTGATTTCAGTTCCTAAACTTTGTCAAGATTATAAGATTAACTTTTATAGGGGCATATGTTATATCATTGATCCAAACACTAATCATGTTATTGCTACTGCTAAAATGGATAGTGATAACTTATTCAAGTTCTATGAATTTGCTCCTCCAAAGTATTCTTTGCTTACTACTGTTGATTTTACTATATGGCATGAAAGACTTGGCCATCTCAATTCTGATTATATTTCATTAATGCAAAAAGCAAATATGGTTGATGGATTGCCTAGTATTGTTCCTTCTCAAATTGTTTGCAATGGTTGCATGAGTGGTAAGATGCATAGGGAACCCTTTCCTCATGGTCAATCTTGGAGGGCATACACTAAATTGCACCTCGTTCATAGTGATCTCTTGGGTCCCATGGAGAATCCTTCCATCCAAGGTTCAAGGTATGCACTTACCTTTGTTGATGATTTTTCAAGGAGAACATGGATATATTTCCTTCATAGTAAGGATCAAGTGCTTGATGTTTTTACTGAATTTCATATGTTTGTAGAAAGGCAATCTGGTTCTAAAATTAAGATTCTTCGTACTGATAATGGAAGAGAATATGTCAATAATGCATTTAATGCTTATTTGAAATCTTTTGGAATTAAACATGAGCTTACCGTTCCTTATACACCACAACAAAATGGTGTGGCAGAACGGAAGCATAGGACAATTGTTGAAATGGCTAGATGTTTATTACATGCTAAAAATATGGATTACAAGTTTTGGGCTGAAGCTATGGCTTGTGCAACATATTTAATTAATAGAACACCTACCAAAGCCTTAAAGGATAAAACTCTTGAAGAAGCTTGGTCTGGTAGAAAGCCTAATTTGCAGAATTTAAGAATTTTTGGTTCCATAGCTTATGTTCACAAACCTAAGGAGAAAAGAAAAAAATTAGATGCTAAATCTTCTCCTTTTATTTTTGTTGGTTATGATGAAAATACTAAAGGTTATAGAGTTTACAATCCTATTACTAACAAGGTAAAAGTTGCAAGAGATGTTTGTATTGCAGAAAAAGTCATTCATGATTGTTCTAAAGTGAAGGATGATGACCTTGGTCAAACCAAAGTTGTGCTTGTGGAGGACCAACCTCCTTCTCTTAACCCTACTCCTAATGCATCTCTTTCTATTCCTTCTAGTGATAGTGATGATGATAATAATAACTCTACTCCTCATGACTCCTCTTCTAGTGATGAATCCATTACTTCTAAAAGAATACCTAAATGGTTTAAATCTTTAATTCAAGATAATGATGAATACTTAGCTAGAATGGATAAACTTCAAGCTAGGAGAGTTAATTATTGTAATTATGCTTTAATGACTACTATTATGAATTCTAATGATCCTAAAACATTTGATCAAGCTAAAAATTAACCACATTGGCAAAAAGCAATGAAGGAAGAATATGATACTCTAATTTCTAACCAAACTTGGGATTTAGTTCCCTTGCCTCATGGTAAAAATCTTGTTTCTTGCAAGTGGCTTTATAAAACTAAATTGAATGCTAATAATCAAGTTAGTAAATTTAAAGCTAGATTAGTTGCTAGAGGTTTTTCTCAAATTGAAGGCTTAGATTATACTGAAACTTTCGCTCCTGTTGCTAAAATGCCTACAATTAAACTTGTGCTTGCTTTAGCTTCTAGAATGAATTGGCCTATTCACCAAATGGATGTTAAAAGTGCTTTTCTTAATGGTGATTTACATGAGGAAATTTATATGTCTCAACCTCCTGGTTTTATTAAAGAAGGTAATGCACACTTAGTTTGTAAATTAAAGAAATCAATTTATGGATTAAAGCAATCTCCTAGGGAGTGGTATTCAAAGATTAATGAATTCTTTCTTTCTCAAGGCTTTATTAGAAGTAAAAATGATCCTAACTTGTATATTAAACATAGTGAAGATGATATTATAATTATTATCTTGTATGTAGATGATTTGATTCTTACTTCAAGTTCCAATACTTTGATTTCTGATATTAAGTTTCAACTTAATCAAAAATTTCAAATGACTGATTTAGGTCCTTTACATTATTTCTTAGGAATGCAAATTTGGCAAACCTCTAAAGGAATTTTCTTATCTCAAAGTAAATATGCTCAAGATCTCATAGATAAGTTTAAAATGAATGATGCTCATCATGTTTCAATTCCTATTGAATTAGGCACTAAGTTAATGCTTGATATGCAAACTCCTCTTGTTGATCCTACTTTGTATAGACAATTAGTTGGAAGTTTAAATTATTTAACTCTTACTAGGCCCGATATTGCTTATAGTGTTGGTTTGGTTTCAAGATTCATGTCTAAACCTCAACAAACACACTTTAAAGTTGCTAAAAGAATTTTAAGATATATTAAAGGAACACTTAATGTAGGTTTGTTTTATGATGCAAATTCTGATTTTACTTTAAAAGGTTTTACTGATTCCGATCTAGGTGGAGATCCCAATGATGGGAAATCTACTTGTGGTTATTGTTTCTTTGTTGGTTCAGGAGCAATTTCTTGGAATAGTAAAAAGCAACAATCTACCTCTCTTGGATCCACTGAAGCTGAGTACAAAGGATGCACTAATGCTTCCAAAGAAGTCTTGTGGCTTAGAAGACTACTAGAAGATTTGGGTCTACCTCAACACGAACCAACTCCATTGTATTGTGACAACCAAAGTGCCATTGCCTTGGCTAAAAATCCAGTTTTCCATGCAAGGACAAAACACATTGCTCTCCAACACCACTTTATTAGAGAACAAATTGAAGACAAGCAAGTTTCACTCCTCTATTGCAAGGGGGAAGACCAAGTTGCAGATATTTTGACCAAGCCACTTTGTAAAGAAAAATTCCAATTTCATTGTAAAAATCTTGGATTACAACCCATTGAAGGGTTTGATGTAAGCTCCCCAAGTAAAGCTTAAGGGGGGGTGTTAGAATATTTAATCTTTACTTAGCTTAGGTTTATTTTTATTTAGTTTAGGATATTCCTTTGGAATTCCTACATGTAATTTGTCCTCTAGTACATGTGTGAGGACAAGTCATTTCTTTTATTTTCCTTTATTAAGGAATATTAGATTTCCTCCATAAGAGGATGTGGACACATGGCACACACATTTTATGAATGGTGGCATTCATAGATTTGGGAGTTACTTTGTAACTCCTCTCCTCATCTCTATTTAAGAGATGCCTCCTCTCTCATTTCTTCTTAATGACAATATTGTAAAGAGCTTCTTGCTCTCTCTCTCTCTCTCATTTTTAGGCATTGCCTCATTCATAATATCACAAGGGGTTTTTCTTTGCTTTTCCCCTTTCAAAAGTTCTTGTGCCTCCTTCTTCACATTTGGGTGATGCTCTAAGGTCTTTGCTTTTCTCAAGGTAACAATTACTTCATTATAAACTTTCTTGGATTAATTTTCCTTTCCATGCTCTTTTATTTCCTTACATACACTTATTGATCAACAACTCATGGGATTAACTGATAAATCATCGGCAAAGGTTATGTGGGATAAATTGAAAACTTTGAATGAAGGTGATCCTACTGTCAAAATTGCTAAACTTGATGGTTACCAAGTAAGGTATGAGAACTTGAAGATGGAAGATAATGAAATAATTGCTATATTTATGGAAAGAGTAAATGAGATTGTCATGGGAATTCAATGTTGTGGAGGATCTCTGAGTGAAGATGAAATAGTTTCCAAAGTCTTGAGAGACCTTCCACTAGCTTACAAGATGAAGGAAACTAAAATTAATGAATTGAGAACAATGGCAAATACTTCAGTTAACAGAGACATTTTGATTGGAAAATTATCTGCTTTTGAGCTTGAAGAATTTGGACCTTCTGGAGCTGCAAAATCTGAACCTGCTTTTCATGCATCAACATCTATCGACAAGAGTGATTGGAAAGCCTTATATCCAAAGGAATTGGAAGATATGAGGAAAGAGGATGAATAATTTGAGCAACTTGAAGCCTTATTTGCTAGAAGAGTACCTAAAGGACTGGTAGGAAGTATGCAGTAAAAACACCTTTTAAATGTTTTGCATGTAATAATATTGGTCATTTTGCATCTAGATGTCTTGAAAGGAATGCAAGATTTGAAGAGAGAGTTAAGAAATCATTTAAGCCTAATCAGAATATATATAGATTCAAGAAAAGAAAACAATGCTACATAGTGCATGAGGAAGGAGTAAGTGATGATTATGAGGATGAATCGACAGCAGACTCTGCTAGTGGATCCGACAATGGAAAGGAATGGGTGTTCTATGCCTTAAAGGAAGATGAACCGGAATCAGCTATAGAGAATGAAGAAAAGGCCCTGGCAAAAAAAGTTGAATACAAGGATGAATGGGTAATTGATAGTGCATGCTCACATCATATGACTGGAGATAAAAGAAAAAATTTATCCCTGCAAGAATACAATGGCAGCCAAGTTAGATTTGGAGATGAAAAATCATGTATGATCAAAAGTAGAGGTATTATTTCTCTAGATGGAAAGCATAATACTGATAATATCTATTATGTAGAAGGTTTAAATCATAATATTTTAAGTGTTGGTCAATTGGTGGACAAGGGTTTCCAACTTTAGTTTAAAGATAGAAAATGCAAAATCATTAACAAAAATGGTTTGGAGATTGCAACCAATACTCAGACTGGAGGTAATATCTTTCACCTGAACACTGGTAATAAGATATGTTTTATTTCTCATATTGATGAGAGTTGGTTATGGCATAAGAGGTTGTGTCATGTTAATTTTCGTTGTATTATTAAGATAAGTTCAACAAAGGCAATTGGAGATATACCTAAGATTATGAAGCCTCATAATCCGGTATGTAAGGAATGTAAATTGGGAAAGCAAGTTAGAACTTCTTTTAAGAGAATACATGATAAATCTAATGATGTGCTTGATTTGATTCACACTGATTTATGTGGTCCAACAAGGACTAGAAGCTTTCAAGCTGATAGGTATTTCATGCTAATAATTGATGACTATTCTAGAATGATGTGGATGACTTTTCTTAAGGACAAGTCTGAAGCTTTTGAGAAATTCAAGATCTTTAAAGATAAGGTAGAAACTGAAACTTGATTGAAAATCAAATGTCTAAGATCAGATCAAGGTGGTGAGTTCACTTCTCATGAATTTAACAGTTACTGTGAGAAATATGGACTTAGGAGATAGTTATCTGCACCCTAGACTCCTCAATAGAATGGAGTTGTGGAAAGAAAGAACAAAACCATTTTGGATGCAGCAAGAACCATGATGATGGAAGCCAAATTGCCTCACATCTACTAGAGAGAAATAGTGAGTACAATAGTCTACACATTCAACAGAGTTCATATCAAAGGTGAAACCGATAAAACCCCTTATGAATTATGGTTAGGACATACACCTACTATTAAATATTTCAGAATTTTTGGAAGTAAATGTTATATCAAAAGGGATGATTCAATTGGAAAGTTTGATCCTAGACGTGATGAAGGGATATTTCTTGGATACTCAATTCAAAGCAAATCATATAGATGTTATAACAAAAGATTGCAAAAAATTGTGGAGAGCACAAATATGAAAGTGGATGAGCATTATAGAAATTAATCTATATCATATGATAGGGAACCAAAAGTGGAAATGATCATAACTGAACCGACAATGCTTCAACTGGTATAGGATATTGAGATAGTTACACCATCACAATCAAAAAATTCAACTATGATTGATGATCAGATCAATGAACCTAAAGTTTAGAAGACACCAAGGTATGTAATGTTAAATCATTCTGAAGATCAAATCATTGGAGATAAGAACAAGGGAGTTATGACAAGAAGAAGACTGACAAATGAAGAGGTATGTCTTATTTCTCAAATTGAACCGACATCTATTATTGAAGCTTGTAAAGATAAACATTGGTTAAAGGCTATGGAAGATGAATTAGATTAGATAGAGAAGAATGAGACTTGCACTTTAGTTCCCCGGCCTAAAAATAAGAATGTTATTAGAACTAAATGGGTTTTTAGGAATAAACTAAATGAGGATGGTAAAGTTGTAAGAAACAAGGCTATACTAGTTTGTAAAGGATATTATCAAATGGAAGGAATTGATTATGGTGATACTTTTGCACCTATAGCTAGAATTGAAGTTGTTAGACTATTTCTTGCCTATGCAGCTTATAAGAACTATAAGGTCTATCAAATAGATGTTAAATGTGCATTTTTGAATGGTGAACTTGAGGAAGAGGTATACATTGAGAAACCTGGTGGATTTTCACTAATAGATGATAAAGATATGGTTTGTAGGTTAAGGAAAGCTTTATATGGACTAAAACAAGCTCCTAGAGCTTGGTATTCAAGGTTGGATAAATATCTTTTGAAGCTTGGTTTTACTAAAGGAAGTGCTGATAGTAATTTATATTATAAGATCACTGATGATGATAGTTTTATTATTTAAGTATTTGTTGATGATATCATTTTTGGAGGTGAAGATAAATTGTGCATGGAATTCTCTAATAATATGAAGAATGAAATTGAAATGTCCATGATTGGTGAGATGAGATTTTTCTTAGGCTTGCAGATTACTCAAACTGACAGAGGAATTCTTATCTGTTAAACTAAGTATCTAAGGGAATTGTTTAAGAAGTTTGGTATGGATAATTCCAAACTGGTAAGTACTCCTATGGTGACAAGTGATAAATTATCGATCAAAGACACATCAACACTAGTAAATCCGACAAGGTATAATTCTATGATTTGTGGCTTGTTATATCTAACTCAGACTAGACCAGATATTATGAATGAAATAAGTATTGTTTCAAGATATCAAAGTAATCCTAAAGAAAATCATGAATGTGCAAAAAGGATATTCTAGTATTTGGAAGGAACAACATAATATGGCTTATGGTATTCTAGAGATGATGACTTCACTTTATGTGCATATACAGATTCAGATTGGGTAGGTGATACTGATGATAGGAAGAGCACTTCTGGTGGAGCTTTATTTCTTGGAAAGAAATTGGTTTCATGGATCAGCAAAAAACAATCATGCATTTCTTTATCTACTGCAGAAGCTAAATATGTTGCAGCAGCAACCAATTGTACTCAAGTCTTGTGGATGAAGCAAATGTTGAAGGATATCAAGGTAAATTGTAGTGAACCGATAGTTATCAATTGTGATAACTCTATAGCTATTGACATGTCTAAGAATCTGGTATTTCACTCTAAAACTAAACACATCAAAAAAATATAACTTTATGAAGGACAAGGTGGAAGAAAAGGAAGTAAAATTGGTTTATGTGAACACTAAAGAATAGATAGCAGATATATTCACTAAACCGTTGTATAAAGAATCATTTGAATATTTGAGAGACAGATTAGGGGTTTTTGCCCTTCCGACAAAGACTTAGTTGATGCAACAAACCATCAGTCTGGCATACATTATCAGAGATACTATTAATTATGGCACTGATGTGTGGTGCTACTACTCAGGGGGAGTAGTCAGCATTGAGATTCGGAGGCTTATATTCTTGCTTCGATAGGTGGCAGGTCAGGTTGATGCAAAGCAACTTCTTCTCCACCAATACCAGATAGAAAAGAAAGTACTTTAATTTCATGCCATCAAGATAAAAGGCTTTAATCAAGACAGATAAATGGTATGCAACTGTATCTATTTGGAATGTGTTACCCAAATAGCGCAATCGATCAATCGCACATGAAGTTCCACGAGTGTGATCTTTTTGAAATCCTAATTTGATTTCTATCTCATCAACCTCTAGAGGAGCCACCTGACTTGGCCCCACCCAAACCAAGATCCATTCTTCCCACTTTTTAAGAACGTATTTCTCTTCACTATCTTGTAGTTTCCCTCATGAATTTTCAATTATAGTGCAGAGTTGTTCACGAAGGACACCACCACATCGTCTAGAGTCTATGCTTCAATTTTTTTATTTGATCCCATGGAGGCCAATAGTCCTTTGTCTAAGGAAGTGCTTCCTGAATAGTCATGGGAGGGAGAGGCAATTCTTGAAATTGCCCTTCTGTTGGGAGATTGTGTACATAACCTCTTGGTCTTTTGAAAGCTGAAAATTACTTCAATTCCACCAACTCTGGTTCCACACTATAGAAATTTTTGGATATTGACTTCCAAATATCCTTCGGTACAAAAGAATCATTCTCATAATAGAAAAAAGGTGCTCCTTGGATGAACACGTTGATTTCCTCCAAGCGTGGCCCAATAGGCTTTGCAGGAACTCCAAAACTAGTTAGTCCCTTCGGACATAAATTAGAGACGTCACATCACACACTCCAGACATTGTTTGTTTGTATTGCATACTCTCTATCTATTTATCACCCTTTAACATTTTCCTCTACTTTTCTCCAATTTCTCTCTTCTAGGCAACTGATGAGCTTGTTTCCATGTCATTCAAGATAATGCCTACTTTCTTTCTTTTATGAAATTTGCTTGCACATGACTTTTCAGCTTGTATATTCTGCTTTGGTACATATATCAATTTTAATTCACACTCAAATAATAATTAAATAAAATAAGCATTTGTAAAGAAAAGATTTAGTCATTTGATGTTACATATTATCTGAAGGAAAGATCCTAGACAATTCTTGGAGAAAGGAAACATCATTGATAATCATTTTTTGCAAATAACACTGAATCAAATAAATAATAAATGTTTTATGCAATTTTTAAAAGTAGAACTCATTCAATGCTTTCATGCACCGACGACAAAGCCGTTTGACCCACATCATCTCTCGCCATCTGAATTCTGATGACAACTAATGAAACATCCGAAAAGGATGCTATATATCCAAAGTCACTTCCATGTCGGATAGTCATCGAGGAGAAAACATAGCATCCATCAGAAATCCGCCGAAATATGTGGCCAGGGGTGCAGATACAGTCGTCATCGGAGGAGTTCATAACATCATCAGACGACTGATGCAAATGGCATCATCAGGAATCTTGATGATGAGTTTTCGATGGTAAAGTTGGTCAAAAGTCCGACATTGTGTCGTCACAAATCTGACAATTAGCCATCAAAAATTAGACCCAAATGTACTATTGTCTGATACTCCATGGGCACAAACTATTGATACACCACCGGTAACAAATAATGTTGAGAGTATGTAGACAAAACATGAAGATACCAATCATGATTCAAAGGTGTTGTATACCATGAATATTGACACACAAAAAGTCAACATTGTGGTTGATAAGGAAACAACTGAGAAGAGAGATGTGGCAACTGAGCCACCGACAGAAAACATTACAGTTGAGACAAATGTTGAGGATATAGTTAGAAATGTTGAGATTGGGATTGAAATGCATACTGAACAATCAACTAATCCCCTAGATACTGGAAAGGAAGCTACCATTGATGTACACACTAAAAAACCTACTGAGCAACTAGCTACTGATAAATCTATTGAGATACCAGCAATAGATAGTTCAAAGGTACATATAGAAAAAGTGGTACTGAGATACAATCAAAGAAACTGGTAGTGGAAAGCACAAAGAAACTGACAGAGGTACATTCTGAGAAACATGAAGAGGAAAAAGTTCAGATAGAGACAGTGCCACCGACAATAGCTGAGAAACCCAAACCTTTGCTAGTAGAAATGCAGACTCAAACTGACCTACCAGAGGTCAATATAAGCAAAAAGGTTACTCACACCAGCGGATTGCAGATCGTTAACGCAGTTGGACAATCATCTGGTTCCTCCCTAACATAATTTAGACTGACAAATGTAATAGAGGTATTATTAGATTCTATCAAGAAAATTACAGAGTGTAATGCATAGGCATATAAGGCCATTGATGACACTATTCCTTTATTGAAATTGATTGCACCCAAGTGTAATGTGGAAAACAAAGATTCTTTGAGTCAACTAGACACATTGTCTAAGTACATCACCGACAATCTTTTGACAGTTGATCAAATTAATGAGGAGACATTCAGTGAGAAAATGAACAAGGAAAAAGAAAAATTATTTGAAGAGACAATAAAGAAGTGCACGGAACACATTGACACCCTTCTACTGACACTAAACAAAACTTTAATGGAATTTAAGGAGTTGTATGGAGACACCTGCAAAATTGATCTTCTGGCAGTGGATATTGACAAGGAAATCAGCATAGCACAAAAGGAAATAAATGATATAGCTGACAATCTCATTGGTTCATTAGAACCTATATCAATTATAGAGAAAGAGATAGCAGGTTTTGAGGAGAAACTTGAAAAATTGGAAAAGGAGAAGGAAAGAATAAAATACAAGGCTAAGGAACTCAAATGCAAACTTGGTCCGAAACTAGACATCCTCATCTCTTTGAGAAAAGAGATTTTTGAGGCACTTGTTCTAGGACTTAAGACACCGGAAGAGAAAATGCACATACTCATTGGTACCATCCAAAGGACAAAAGAAACATTGAAGGATAGTGAGAGGTTCACTAACAACTCAAATTTTGCATTAGCGGACCTATATCAGATTGTAACCCACTAGTTACAGAGATCATGAGAGAAACTACACTCAATTGACATTAATTGACAACCTTTTTCATTGATTCCAAAGGGGGAGTAGTAGAATAAGAAAAATGATTGGCAAAAGACATCATCTACTCAGGGGGAGCACACAGTACAGTTTTGATAGATTTTTGGACAACACATTTTGGATACAATTTTGACTTTTTCTCATGAGTGTTGCCATCAATGCCAAAGGGGGAGATTGTTGGAAAATGCACACTCCAATGAGAAATTGTAGGTGATTGAAGGTATTTTCATTGATGGAAACCTTGCAATCCTATGGCACCAACAAGCACTGGCATAGGCACCTGTAAAGATGATTACCGACACCCCAGCCAACGGGATTTTATTTTGTATTTAATTGTAAAATATTTTTGTAAAGCCGACAAGGCAAATTGTAATAGGACTCATATATGTATGAGATCTTGTAGATCATTTGTGTAAGTAAGGAAGTGGATTGTAATAGGTAGATGCAAACATGCGAACATTAAAGCAGATTTTGGAATAAGGTTTATGGAAGTTGTATGAGCTTAAACTAGTACCGAACCTTGCATAGCAGATGCTGAACCAAAGCAGTACATGATATTGGATTTTCATAATCCATTTTTTTAAGTCAGTGAGACTTCCCTTTTTGTATTTAAGCAGTGAGCTTTAGGCAGTTGGCCTTCCTGCATATGCAAACCCCTATTGTAAGTAATATTCATTTATTGGCCAGTGAATGAATATTGTGGGTCACAAATCTCACCGAGGTTTTTCCCACACTGGGTTTCCTCATTAAAAATGTTGTGTTATGGTGTGCTTTATATGTTGTGGTTATTAATCTTATTTATTGCATTATTTATGGTTTACAGGTACACTATTTTGGAATGCAATTTGTTTAATAAGATAAGAAAATCTATTAACCAACAAGATACTGATTCAACCCCCCCCCCCCCTCAGTATCTTTCAGAATCCTAAGAAAAGATGGGTCCTAGCAACAAGGCCTGATCAGGTACCCAAATTCAATGAAATATATATGAAATGGAGAAAAAGGAGAAAACCCAATGGGGAAAAACTCCTCTCCAAAAAGAGATAAAAGAACATGCTGAAAGAAATAAGGAAGGAAGGCCTCATAAAGACCCCCCAAGGACAACTTCCTTCACCCCAAGCATAGAGTGCAACTGAAGATAGCGCGGCGATGCAAAAAGTTTCGTGAAGATGTCTGCAACCTGCTCAGCAATGGAAATGTACTCCAAAATGAGAGAACCATCTTCAATCAACAGGCAGATGAAATGCATGTGAAGCTCAATGTTCTTCATTTGCTAATGCTCTACTGGGTTGCGAGAAATGTGAATAGCACTCTGATTGTCACACCAAAGAATAGTGGGACTATCAGGAGGAAAACCAAACTCAGTCATCAACTGTCAAAGCCATAAGATCTCCTGACTGGCGAGCACAGTAGCTTGGTACTAAACCTCTGTAGATGATAATGTATGAGCAATCTTCTTCTTGCAAGACAATGTGATAGGACCAGAGCCAAGACAGAAAACAAAGCCAGAAGTAGAATTCTGATCATTGACATCACCAACCCAATTTGAGTCGATGTAGCCAATAATGTGAGGTTCCCCTGATGTGTAGTGAATGCCATGAGAAATAGAGCCCCGAATGTACCGCAAAATATGTTTGGCAGCTTGCCAATGACTCTCATGAGTATCATGGGAGAATCGAGAGACAAGGCCAACCACAAAGGAAAGATAAAGATGAGTGTGTGTCAGGTAGAACAAACTGTTGGTATTTTGGTAAGGTTTTGTCATTGATGTCAACACCTACTAAAAGCAATTTGGAGATCTAGCAAACATTCACCGGCAAGCAAGTAACTATTGCACAGTTACTAGTATATGGTACACCGACAGGATATAATGATCACCGACACTTTGAATGGCATGGAAGACACTTGGTAATGTCGAAGACATCATGTGGAAATCTTATCTTGGAGATTTGATCATTAGTATATTCATATTTGCATATTTGCTTTTACTAGCAAATAGGTCTAGGGTTATCCAAGGTTACACCGACAGGCTTATCTTTTCTAGATCAGCATGGAACGGTATGGAGATGATTAATCAATGTTGTAAATGCATTAAACTGACATGTTCAATTGGTTATTGCATTAGATATTATATTGTTTGTAAAATGTTTTTATTGTAATATCTTGTAGAGCCAACCTACTAAAATTGGTCTTAGGTTATGGTATAAATGTAAGATCTTAATTGTAAGATCAAGTGTGGAATGTGAAGAAGGTATATTGTAAAGGGATATGTGAGATTAAGCAGAGCTATACATGAAGACATCATTTGAAGGTGAAGCTATGTTTTTGTGAAGGCATATTAGCATTACACCAGTACTGAATCCAACATATGAAGATGCTATTTTAAGCAGTGCATTCTTATTGGATTTAACCATCCAACTATAGTCAGTGTGACTCCCATTTGTGTTTCAACAGTGAGCTCTAGGTGCTTGGCCTTTCTGCATGTGCAGACCCCATTTATGTATACTTACTATCTGTAGTAGTATCATCTGATTGTGGGTAAGGTTTTCCACCGTGGTTTTTCCCCTTACAGGGTTTCCACATACAAATATTGGTGTCATGTGTTGTGGATGACTTTGTGTTTTGGTTTCATGCATTAATCTTTACCAGTATTGCATTTATCTGTTAAATCTGTCCACCAATATAACAGACTGTCTCACCAGTATTAAAGTAGTAATTGATTAAGTTGTTTTTAGTTTAAAGTTTCAGACAACTGATTCACCCCCCCACCCTCTCAGTTGTCCCTAGGACCTAACACAAACTGCCAACCAACTTCCTATAAAGTGTAGAATATATTGAAGGAGTGGAGCAAGTAGTAATCAAAACAACCCCAGACTGAAAAGGAGTGGGAGCAGGCTTGCAATCAAGCATGCCAAAGCACTGAAGCATGTCAAGAGCATACTTTTGCTAGTAAATGAAGATCCCATCAGAAGACTGAATCATCCGAAGACCAAGAAAATAGTGCAGAAGACCAAGATATGTCATCTCAAACTGGTCCATCAAAGCTCATTGAACATGTTGAATCATAGAGGATGAGCTACCTGTGATGAGGAGATCATCAACATATAGCACAAGAATCAAGATATCACCCTCCAGAAGCTGAATGTACACTGTGTGATTGAAATGACAACGTGTGAAACCGGTGGGGAGCAAGGAGTCCATCTTCTCATACCAAGCCCAAGGGGCCTGTTTGAGACCATATAATGAATGCCAAAGCCTACAAATCAAAGAACTATCCTACAAAAATCCCTGAGGTTGCTCCATATAGATTTCCTCCTATAGGTCTCCATGCAAGGAGGCACTCTTCACATCCATATAAAAAATGGGCCATCCCCTAGAAGCTGCAAGGGATAGTACAAAGCAAATAGAGTTCATCTTGGCGATAGGGCCAAATGTCTCAGAGTAATCAATACCCTCAACCTACGAGAAACCCTTCGCAACAAGATGTCCTTTGTACTTATCAATTAAACCATCAGTAGCATACTTAGTGCGATACAACCAGTGGCACTGAACCATCTTTCTACCCTTATGAAGAGGATAAAGATCCCAAGTATTATTCATCATCAAAGAGGAATACTCCTCCTCCATAGCACAATCCCACTCAAGGTTTTCTGTAGCCTCTAAAAACTTTTGAGGATCATTTGAAATGGAATGACTCAAAAGACTAGAACCCACAGTATGAGAATGGGTGCGACGAGTATCTAAAGGATCACCGACCATTGATCCTGTGGCCTCAACAGTAAACCAAGCCCACTTGGGAATCTAAGTGGAGCAGGTGGAGGTGGGGATGGTGGACCATCAGTAGCATCATCAGAATCATCCTCAAAATAATCCCAAAGAGAGGTAGTGGGAGGAGTAGGGGGAGGGGTAGACACTGGAGACAGGGTATCCACTATGGGAAGGTGCTCATCAAACTGAACATCCCATCAAAATAGGACCTCTCTAAAATCATAATCAAACAACCTGTACACCTTAACATCCTCACAGTAGCCAACAAAAATGGGGGCTCGTCTCTTCCACTCCATTGCTTTCCTCTAAGCATCAAGAATAAATGTCCATGCCTCACTGCCAAATACTCAGAAAAAAGAAACATTAGGCTTGTCATGAGACCAAGCCTCCTTAGGAGTCATATGTCGAATCACCTTGTGAGGCATCTAATTCTAAATATAGTTGGTACAATTGACTGTCTCAGCCCAAAACAACAAATCCATGGACCTGGATTGAATCATACAATTTGCCATCTCCCGTAAAGTTTTGTTCTTTCGCTCAGCGCCACCATTCTGCTGAGGGGTGTAGGGAACAATAAACTGATCCTGCAAACCATGCTTAGTGCAAAAATATCTGAAAGCCTGATTCACATACTCCCCCCCATTATCTATACGTATCCGTCGAAATAGAGCAGCCAAACTGCTTCTCTACAAATGTCTTAAAGATTCAAAATGAATCAAAGACATCAAGCTTGTACTTAAGAAAGTACACCCATGTGCATCTGGAGAAGTCATCAATAAATGTGAGTACATACTTGGCCCCCAAAAAAGGAGTAGGGAATGACATGAGGTCATTGTAAATCAGCTCCAAAGGTGCCAAAGCACGAGGGGCTCTTCCCTTCAGAAAGGGATCTCGGTGATGCTTTCCAAGCACACAACCATGACAAACACCATCAGTGCAGGAAATTTGTGGGAGCCCAAGAACAAGTGCTTGTGTACTCATTTGTTGAAGATATTTGTAATTGACATGGCCCAAGTGTTCATGTCAAAGCTTACTCACTGAATCTATATGTGCTATAAGAGATGAACTTGCACCCGCAGAGGGATCAAATCCATCAAATCTATAAAGGTGAGATGCAATATCAACACTCCCAGTAGCCACAACCAAATCAGAGTCATGGAGGTCCCGAATAACCACATCATGTGGTGAGAAGTCAATTCTCTTACCGGAGCCAGAATGGAAACTCTGATAAATGGACAGGAGGTTCGTTGAGGTCTTAGGGACAACCAGAACATCCTGCAGAGTACCCCCATCCAAAGAGACAAAACCTAAATCCAAGACTGAAAGCTGAACAGAGTCACCCACTGTAATCTATGAAGTACCATAAGAGGCAAGAGAAGTAACCAACTACTGAGTGTGAGTCATATGGTGAGAAGTGCCAAAATCTAAAATCCAAGTGGACCCATAGGATGAAGCTCAAGCAGTGAGAGCATGACCTTTCCATGTGGAAGGAGAAGATTCCTAAGGTGAGGAGATGTGATATTGCTGCATGGCTTCCTCTAAAGCCTCTAATCCTTTCCAACACTTGGAAACGGGATGTCCTTCCTTGCCACAAAAACTGCAAGTATCTCCTAATTATTTCTTAGTCTTGGAGGAAGACTCACCAGACTGCGAAGATTTCCCTTGTTTTGGAGGAAATGGTGGTTTAGAATCATACTTAGGAGGTGGCTTGGAAGAATGCTCACTGCTTGTAGAATTCTTCTTTGGCTTCAGTTTCTTCTTTTTCTTCTCCTTAGAGGACTGAGCAACCAATGCTTTGTTCTTGGACCCTGAGAGCATGTCTAGCTGAGAAAGGTGAGACTGCTCACGAGATAGATTCTCACAAAATACATCAAAGGTGGGCATGGTAAAATGAGCACCCAAGCCATCCATGGTGGAGTAGAAAGCAGAGGCAAAGAACTAAAAAAGACCCCAAAGCTTTGAAAGGATCAAGTGAATGTACTCTGTGTCTATCTTGATCTTTCCACAGCCCTGGAGAACAGATCCAGTAGTCTTGAATTTGTTCAAAAAATCCTCAATGGTGGGAAAGGAATCAGGTGATAAGGAAATCAACTCTCCCTCAATCTGTAATGCCTGGATCTCATTAACTCTCTTGAAGAGAGTCTCAAACTTCAACCACATATCATGAGGAGTGAGCAAAGCATCAATGTGAAATAGAAGACTATCAGAAACATGTAATGAGAGAAAACCCATGGCCTCATCCATCTTGTTTCTATGTTGAAGAAGCTCATAAGGACGCTACAACAGAGGTTGAACCTCATCCAAACAAGACCACAACCCTCGTGCCCTGATAATCCGCATGATGTGAGGCTTCCAAGTGTGATATTTTTGTGATGTCAACAACTCAACTGAAGAATCTGCCATGAAACTTTGCACATGTACCTGCTTGTGGTTTTTTTTATTATGTGATCTTTCATAATAGACAGAAGATGCAGAAGGGTTTGTTTGTTTTGAGAGTTTTGGTGTTCTATATTTCTGATATAAATGATAGAAAGTGAGAAAAAACACCCCCCCACGAGAGATAAACCCAAACCCTAGTACATATTGATGAGAAGGAAGTAGTGCATAAGAAAAAAAACTTCAAACTGAAATCTCATGTACCAGATGAAAAATATGAGAAACAAGATCACATTGCTGAATAGAGCATGCTGAGAGATTTCCAACGCCTATTTGTTTTTGAAAAATGGAGTCTATTTGCCCATTCTACGACCCCAGAAGTGCAGAAAAGAGACCCCAATTTTACTAGAAAAAAGTATAGTCAAACAAAAAAATTGGAAAAAAATTTCAATACCATGAGGTCTGCCTCGGAACCAGCTTTCCAATGCCTATTCATTTTCAAAAAAATGACTCCGTATGCTCAAGATATGAGGAAAAAACCAACCCCCCCTTCAAAGGCAAGAGAGAGGGGCAATGGTGGCTGACTAGTGGCAGGGTCGGGCGGAGGTGGCGCTTCAGTGGCAGTTCAATGGTGGAGTGGTAGAACTGGGTGGTGATGAGGTTGCGATGGCGAACAGGTGGCCAACGGGTAGGGCTGCGGTGGCCGACGGCGGGGGACAGGGGCCGACAGGGCCGGAGGTAGGGCCCACTCTGACAGGGTCAGCGACCCGGACGTGCAGGGTTGGCGACGGGCTGGATTGTCAGGGCCGACGGCCGTGGAAGGCCCAAAAAAAAATGTTGAATGATTTTTTTTTAAAAAGAAACTTTGCCGATTTTTTATTTGTTTTTTTTGTTTTTTATGCAAAAAATCAAATTTCCGCCTGCATGTCGTAAAAAGGCAACTCTTTTTGAAAAAAAATTTATTGACCTGCATGCTAGGGTTGTACGACCTAGTACGGAAGAAAAATATACCCTCAGAGGCTCAGGTGTCGAAATTGGTCAAGTTTTATATGACCATAGGAGTTTTGGGGCCTTCTGAGTATGATGGTGAGGTCCGTTTAGGCCCAAAGTGCTCAGAAAAAAAAGGCCTATCCCTAGGTGCACAAAAAAAAATTTGAAAAAAAACCAGATCTGCGTCCAATGCAAAAAACTCAAAATAAGAATAGGTAGTTGTAGATCTAAAGCTCTGATACCATGTGAGAGTTGAGAAATACAACACCACAGGAGCCCAAATGATCTCTGGAAGCTAAAATAAACCTGTTACAAGGAGAAGCAAGGAAGCAACATAGAAAAACCAAACACATAGAAAAATATTCAATAATGTGAGAGCTCTATATTCACAAAAATGTGTAATAGAATAATGATACAAAGAAAACAATTCAACCTCTAATAGGTCAAGAAACCCTAAAAGGGAAAACTCTAGGCTTGCACATAATAATTAATAAAAGATTTAATTATTATGCACCTAATGTTATCTTAAGTGTAAAAGAGATAAAGGGGAACTTAATTAATTAAACAAATATCATTTAATTAATCAAGTAAATACCCGATTACTCTAACAGTAGGTACTACCATTGTGATCAGTTTTCAGATGATATATGCACATATTGTTTTTACCCACTCTAGGTGGGGCTTCTATTGCCAACCTTTGTTGAGTTAGTGGGAGTTGCAGTTGTTGATGACCATTATTACTGGATTGCAATCCAATTTTTTCCTTGAGACATCTTGACATGGTTGCTAAAAAGATTGGCTAACTTTATGCAACTTCTTCTTAAACGCAATAATGTCATTGCCATCCTTTGGATCATGGGATCTAAAGATGTTTTTTAGGTGGGCATTACTGAAGTGCAATTCATTCTTTCATTTCCAAATGGTAATTAAATCATCTTCAAACTCTATATCATTATTTTGAGTGACTATGAAGTCCACCATTATAGCTCATCTAAGTGGAAACTTATGTTTAGTGGTATTGAATTAATGAAGAAACATTTTTCATTGTATTCATGTAGGCTCTTTTCTTGTCGAATTCTATTTACAATTTTTTTGAATTTTTCCACTAATTAGCTCATGGGTTCATGAATTTCATTCTTTATCTAGGTAAGGTGTGCCAATAATGAATGCTCATCCTCAAAATTCTTAAATATAGCTTCAAACTGAGTTTTCATAGAATCCCATGAATTGATAGAAGTATCTAGAAGGTGATAAAACCATTTAGCAACGCCATCAACCAAGAATTCAACAGATAATCTTACCACATCTTCATGATGTACACCCAAAACTACTCATGTAGAGAAGAAAGTGGTAAGATGCTCATCTGTCAATACTTTTTCATCACTAAATTTGCATAGATTTTTCCTTGAGCCCTTCGATATTTCATTTAAATTTGCTCCCAAATTAAGGGGTACAATTTTTTCTCCCCACGATACTAGTTGAACCATGGTTGGAAAGACAACAATCGAAGTAGGCAGATTAACACCGTGTAACAATAATACCTGACAAGTAGGTGATTGGACAACTTTCTTAACTAGAGGAAGTTTTCTTATATCCCTTCTTATGTAGAGGAAAAGTGGTGGACCTCTAGACCAACTCAAATTGATCAAATATCAGCAATGGATCAAACCATGAAACTCTATTCAACCCATGTAGCATCAACTCACCCTCAATGCCAAGCAACCTTCCAAACTTGAAAAATAAGCATAAATTTTCAAAGACACCTAATACCCATGATCACAAATTATTTTTGGATACTCATTAAGGCCCATTCAAACATATCAAAAGATCTTAAGCACTTTTTTCAGAAAGTGTAGGAGTTCTATGACTGGCCCCTCTTGAACTAGGCCTAAATTGGTCCAATTTACAAAGAAAATACCCTTCAATAATGTAATATTCACTCAAAACCTCAAAACAAAAGATCAATATGTCATAAATCGTCTAAATAAATAACCTCTTGGGTTAGTCATGCATTTTAAGACCCCAAAACAAGAAACCCTCATTTTGCTTGCAATTAGGAGGATTTAATAAAAATGACATCTCCACACCTTTTACATCATTGAAACCACATGTAAAAACTCATATTAGATCTACACATTCTCACAAAACCTTCACATGGCCAGCCATAACATCAATTGACTAAAAATCAACTTCTACACCTTCATTTGCATTGAAAATGCACAAAAATTCAACTAGGGCATCACCTTATAAAAATCACAAATGACCACCTCTTCTTCCCAAACTCACACACATATAATTTACATCATATCATACCATTCCACCTACTTATAGTGGTATACAATGGGTGGAATGGTCAAAAATTACATTTTAGACTTTCAAACCCTACTTTAATGGCTTTCCAAAGGCAATTTTCAGAAAAATTGCTATAACTTACACTAAACTTAACCAAAATTAATGAAACCAATGCCAAATGAAATTTAATTTAACCCTATTTTAAATGAGTCTAGTATTGAGTCTTATATTTCTCTACCAATTCAGAATAAACATTGCAATAGGACTGTTATTGTAAAAAATTAGAAATTGTAGTCATTAAAATGATCATAACTACTTCAAATATGAATGAATTTTAATGCTACAATATCCAAAATTAAGGTATTTCACTACTCTAACACATCCAATTAGTTTCCAATCAGACTACTATACCCATAAATGCATTAAAACTCCAACTTTCTTTGGCAAAATTTCCAAAATCCCACCAACCAGACTTGGGTGACATGGACCAAGAGTATTTATACCCATCTAAGTGGGTTAAAGCCACCAAAAACTATAAAAAATTTCCAACCATGTTTCAAAAATTTCCTCTAAAGTTTCAAAGTTGTCATGGCAAAAATGCCAATATTTTACAACTTTAACATTTTATAACATATAGACCCCAAACTTTCCAAATTGGGTCCCAATGATAATATGATGAAACTATAAGGATCCAGTCAAATACTAAGAGGGGAGGGGGGTGAATTAATAGATAGAAAATAAACTAAAATTTTACTAAATAAACTTTCAACTCAAAAATAGCTTACTAAACTAACCGATTTAGTCTTTGTATCAAAACTGCAACTGCACTGTCAAACTTTACCGGTTGACCAAAACATCAATGATACAATGCAACAGATTTGAAACTCAAATACCATTTAACCAAAACCTTAAACCACTTTACTAATATCAGTAATAACTCATTTCATATCATTTCCGATCATTCAAACATATCTAAGTGGATTTTACCAGTCATTCATATCAACCATATCAAATACACATTCACAAAATCATTCACCACTTGACACAATGATTTTTCACGTGGAAACCCAAATGGGAAAAACCATGGTGGGGATGAATACCCACAAGTATTCTAAACTCTTCTAAAGTTTTCCCTGTTAGGAGCCAAGCCTTTTTAGAAGCTTTTACAAAAATGTCTTGTTAAGAACATATTTGGTTAAGGACCACCTAGTTAAGGGATTGACTGCAAATACCATGTTAAAGGTAACCTTGGTGGAAGATTTCAAATCCAAGCTAATGGATCACCTGGTTAGAGGATTTCAACAACAAGCCTATTAAAGCCTACCTGGTTAGGAGATTTTAACTGTTGTAATGGTTAGAGAACAACAGGTTCTTTGCAAATCTGGTTATAGCACTTCCTTTCTTAATCAAATCCTTTTTTTGCTCCTATCTGCCTTCACAACATTCTGAAAATACACCTTCTGTTTTGGCAACAACAATTATCACACCTAGCCAAATTTTCCAACAAAATTACGAACAATTCATCGACCTTAAAAACAAATACAATAGGTCGGTAACACAACACAAAACCTACAATTCTCATAGAGTTTACAAACATATTGGTTCAATCTTGACCGTTAGATTAAATAGCAATCAACTACACATTGTTCTAGACAACTTCAACTTCTCTTGGATCACCGCACATTGGATCTTGTAGCTCATCACGCGTTTGTCACTCCATACTAAGCAATTGATTATTCCCAACATAAACGGTTATCTCTACATGCCAAATCCACTTCAAAACTCATCACGTGCATCATGCATGCATGACATCTTCATCTTCGATCACCATTTGGTCATAGATCATCACAACCAATTCTCCAGGATTCATCAGTTAGGGTTCTACTTATGAACGGGTTAGGGTTACCGGTTGATCACTTTGCTTAAATAATAATACCAGTTGCCTTCACTGCTTTATTACTGATTTCCTTACTATATCATTACCAATTACAATACATCTTCATTATCGATTGCTATTGGCATCAATGACAACACTATACTTCATAAATGCAATCTTCATGCAATGCCAACATTATCCCCCTTTGGCATTGATGGCAATACAAATATCAATACCACTTCATTGTCATGATTGAGAGTAAAGCATATACACAGAATAGGAATATTGGTTTATATTTTTACTATATACTCTCCTTCAATTGTATCTTCATGTCTTCAACAATAAATCATATACCTTTCTCCCCCTTTGACAACAATGCCAAAGTGAAGGTAAATCATATAGTTTCATGCTTCAATGATCAACAACTAGTTGCTCCCCCTATGGAGTAGCTCCACTCTATACCAATCCTTCTTCAAGATTTTCAATAGGGTCTCAGACTTATGTCTTCCACATCTTCTTAATTGACTTCATGTAGGGGTACAACCCCTAACTTACCTCTAATATATTCAAATTTAGCCTTAGGTAGAGGTTTAGTAAACATATCTGCTAGTTGTTCTTTAGTAGATACATGCTCCAGTGATACATCTTTGCTTTGCACTTTTTCTCTCTAGAAATGATACTTCGGCTCTATATGCTTTTTTCTAGCATGCAACACCGGGTTCTTAGAAATGTTTATATCACTTGTGTTTTAACATAAAATTCTCACCGGACCTGATATCTTCAATTTGAAACCTTCCAAAATGTTTTTCATCTAGATTTCTTGGGTACAATTCATGTATGCTGCAACATATTCAACTTATGTTGTTGATTGAGAGATACAACTCTGTTTCTTGCTGCTCCAAGACACTAGTCTGCCTCAAAGAAAAAATGCCCTTCCGATTGTACTCTTCCTGTCATCAATATTGTCTTCCCAATCTGCATCTATATAGACTTTTAAATAGAAGTATCTCACATATGGATACCATAATCCATAATCAATTGTGCCTTTCAAGTATCTGAAAGTACTTTTGGTTGCAACCATGTGTGTCTCCTTCAGACTTTTTTGAAATTTGGCAACCAATCCTACTGCATGAGCAATGTTTGGTCTTCCATGGACAACATAATTTAGTTTACCTATCATGTACTTGTACTCCTTTTCATCAACTGGTGCAGAATCATCTTACTTAGACAATTTACAACATGTAACCATTGGTGTTCCAACTGGTTTACAGTCTCCCATTCCAAAAAAATTCAACACTTTTTTCACATACTTGGACTATCTGATAAAAATTCCTTCATCTGTTGGATTTTCAAACCTATGAAAATTTTTATTGCACCTACCAGTGACATCTCAAATTCACTCTCCATTTCATTAGCAAAGTCATGACACATGTCATCATTACCTCCAAAAATGATATCATCCACAAATACCTCACTAACCAGTATCTTATCTCCTTTTGTCTTGAGATATATGTTATTGTCTTCATTGGTTCTTTGAAAACCTATCTTCACTAAGTGAGAATGAAATCTTTCATACCATGCTCTTGGTGCTTGCTTCAATCCATACAATGTCTTATGTAATTTGCACACCATATCCTTTTCTACAGTTAAATCATAACCATCTGCTTGTTCAATGTAGACTTCCTCTTCCAATGTTCCATTTAGGAATATTGATTTCACATCCATCTAATATACTTTGAATCCTTTGTATGTTGCAAATGCAAGTAGAGTCCTTACTCCTTCCAATCTTGCAACTGGAGAAAATGTCTCACCATAGTCTTCACCTTCCTCTTGTGCATATCCTAAGAGAAACAACAAGAAAACAAGAAAACAACCAAGCCCTGGAGGCTATTATCAGTTCTTTGTCTGATGTAGAATATGTTGATGTCCATGGTCTGGAGCCTACTTATGAGGTGTGTAATAAACTTGAAGAGATTTATAGCAGTGATGAACATGTGAAGATTTCCAAGGAAGAGAGTCTAAGAGGAAAGTTTAATGGCATGCGGATGGCCAAAGGTGAGAATATCCAACAGTATGGTCAAAAGATAAAAGACATAGTTGGAGATATCAAGAGTGTTGGTGGTAAAGTGGAAGATACCATAGTGGTTAGTAAGGTGTTGAGAACCCTACTACCGATCTACGCTATCTGAGTTGCAACTATTCAGGAGCTAAAGTCAATTGACAAAAGCAAGGTAACCCTTGACTCCATCATTGGTAAGCTTACTACTTTTAAATTAAATGGTTATGATGGTAGTGTTCATAAATCTGAATCTACATTTAGAGCTTCAGTTTCTAACCCATCTATTAGAAAATGTAGAGATTCCAGTCACAATCATGAATCTAGATACAACAGAGAAATTGATAATGAAGACAGTTTAGTTGAGCTTGAAGCATTGTTGGCCAAAAGGTTTCCCAAAGGTACCGGTAAAGACAAGAGTTAAATTACCTTTGAAATGTTTTGCATGCAAAAATATTGGACACATTGCAGCTAACTATCCTAATGGTGATAATGAGCACAAGCGAGAGAAGGTCAAGAAGTACATGGGAAAAGGAAAAGGAGATTATCTTATTGCAGTTGATGGTGGTGTCACCGATGAGGAATCTGATGGTGATGCTAATGAAGACATTGTCTCTGCAGCCATTAAAGAGGAGACATCTAATCAGAAGGCTTTAGTATCTCACATAGATAATTCTGATGATTGAATCATGTTAGGACCCGGAAGGCAACTGAGAGCGGGGGTGAATCAGTTGTCTATTGATTTCAACCCAAATATAATTTAATCAAACTTGATACTTAATATCGGTAAACCAAACTTAATGTCATTTGACAAATTAGCAGCTAATATTAATATCGGTGAAACTCAATGCATAAAATAGAAAGAGAAACAACATTCACAACATATAACAGAGATTTTAATGTGGAAACCCTGTAAGGGGAAAAACCACAATGGGAAACCCTACCCACAATCAGATGATACTATTGCAGATAGTAAGTGTATACAAATGGGGTCTACACATGCAGAAAGGCCAACTGCCTAGAGCACATTGCTCATATGGGAGTCGCAATGACTACAGTAGGATGGTTAAATCCTAGAATAATGTACTGCTCAAAATAGCATCTCCAATGCTGGATTCAATACCAGTTAAGATCTGATAATCACCTTCAAACCTTCCTTGAACCTTCTCTATGGTCTTCTCATATGATCTTTAATATTCGCACATACCATGTTACAATACCATAACCTTACATACCATATACCATCATATCTCATCTCACAAATGAGATCTTACATATTGTAGCGTCCTAAAATTGTGACACTTGCAATTTCGACCGCATTTAGGTCTTCACGATGGCGATGAAACACGGAACCTGAATGCAGACCCCGAAACTTGTTCATGACACCAAAAACTGCATTTTTCAGCACCCTGGCCTGATCCTCCTTGCACCCTGCTATCCCTGGAGGTAGGACCATGGCGCCCTAGTCCTTCTGGACTAGGGCGCCTAGCACCTTGGTCCTTCTGGACTAGGGCGCCTAGCGCCCTGGTCCCCCAGGACCATGGTGCCCAGCGCCCTGGTCCCTGGTCCTATTTTGGGCCCGGTCTCTTTTGGGGCTTCGGGTCTTTATGTTTGCAAATTGGAAAATAATCTTCCCAGGTCGGCCTAAGGTCAAAAAAATCAGTCTATCAACCTTAATTGACAAGTATATAAACTACATTTCCTCTCCCATTGGAGGGGGTCGGAAAAAAGGAAAACATATGTGAGCAAGACGTGGAAGCGATATTCAAACATTCAAGCATTCAAGCATTCAAGCATTCTAAGTCTCCATTCAAGGCTAAATGTTGCATTCAAGACAAGGATTCAACCATTGAAGAGGAGATCACGTACAACATACAACATACTACATACATTACACCTTCGCATGTAAGAATACAAACATTCTTACAACAAGGTATCAGTACTTGTTTACATTACAAACATTTACATTTACAGCATTCTCATTTCTTGGTTAATTCCAAAACTGGGGTTTGACCTAAAGGCAAACCCCTCATCCCTAACCCCCCAATCATCCTCTCTTTTTTGTGTGTAGGTTGCAGATACGCGGCTGTAATTGAAGATCTGGAATCCTTGTGCAGAGATGAACAGATCCCCCTTTGTTTCGTGGATTTTTCGGAGGACCGTGTGCACGCCGGGCGCCATCGTCCCGTCAACTTTCGCTCAAATTTGCAGAACAGCACCGTCTCGACATTTTACTACTAATTCTAGGTCCGCAACTTCATCCCATATCCCTATCTCTATTTATAAGTGAATCTTTCTTGCTTCTACATGCATTCCTAGTTCAATCTTTCTATCTACATTCTTTACAAAAGAGGGTATCCTTGCTATCACAACCCTTGAAACTCATATAGAATCCAATCTTGCATTGCGTGGGATTGGATCTTGTGGGTTTCAACCCCTCTTTTGAATGTAAAGTTTCCCCTAAGTGAAAACCATCAACCCTAGTGACTCTCCCTTCTCTCTCTTTGGAGTTGGGGAGGGGAGAACGACTAGGGTTCAATTTTTCCGCTTTACATTTTGGTGAACCCGTCGTGAACATCCTCATTCTGATTATTTATGGTTAGATCTGAAAATTTTGCTTTCCTAATTACATTTCCATGTTTGATCTTTTGCAAATTTTAGAGGCTAATTGCATAAAAACCCTAAAATTTTCTTTTAAGTAATTAAACTTGTGAAATGTTTAATTGTTAATGATTCTTTCAGATCTACCCTTCTATTGCAAATTATCAATTCATATTTGTGCCTTAATTCTGAAAATTAAGTGGTTAAATGTCAAAAAAAAAATTCTTTTAAGTAATTAAACTTGTGAAATGTTTAATTGTTAATGCTTGTTTCAGATCTACCCTTCTATTGCAAATTATCAATTCATATTTGTGCCTTAATTCTGAAAATTAAGTGGTTAAATGTCAAAACCCTAATTTTTAAGACCTTCTTGATTCAACCTTTGACTGATAATTTCACTAATCAAAACACCTCCAAATTGGCTGTAACTTTGGATTCCGCAATAAAATCACAATATCTTTCATCCCTGAAAATTTGGAAAAAAGTTGCGAGGACCGTGTGCACTCCGAGCGCCATCGTCCCCAACATTTTTTCCGAAATTTCGAGAGCTAGATCTTACTGTATTTTTCTGCTAAAATCCAGAATTTTGGCTGATTTTATCAATTTTAACACTTTCAAAATTAAAGTCAAAGTTGGTCTAGCGATTGCTTGGATTGAGGCTTCTAATCATTCAAAAATTGTTGAAATTAAAATTCATATCAAAATTGTGTTTCTTACAGTCCTAAATCTGAAAAGTGTGTTAGCATTCATTCGAAATTTCAGTGCTTTATTCAAATTTGTAAAGTTTGTGACTTTTGAAATTAAGTGTTTAATTGCAACAACTTTGATTTCCACTTCCAAATTCGAATTTTGCATGAAATCGAGTCAACTTTTAAATTTCAAAGCCTGCATTGCTTTCAGCATTCCCTCTAAAATCATAAAATTCAAAATTTCAGTTTCCCTCTCTTTTTCAAAATTCAAATTTTGCATTTTTCAACAATCTTGGTAGGGTTCAATTTTGAGATTGCAACTTTAATTTGGCCTATCTACAGATCGTAAAATCACTCAATTTTTTCAGATTAGCTTTAAAATCATCATAACTTTCATCCCTGAAAATTTCGAAAAAAGTTGCGAGGACCGTGTGCACTCCGTTCGCCACGGTCGCGGACATTTTTTCCAAAATTTTGGGAGATTGTCCTGATTGCATTTAACAGCTTAAATCTAGGAGATTGGCTGGTTTTATTGAAATTTGCTACCTCTAAAATTCAAAATCTTCTCTCTTTCTTTAGTGCATGAGTTTTACAACAATAAGCCCTACTTACACTATTCCCGTTAGACGAAGCCTTAGAATTAAGTCTTTCCAAGGTGTAATTACCGAGGAGATGGAACCTAATTTGAATGGCCTTTTTAACGAGGACATGGGTAATTCCTCTAATCCTCTTAATGATGAAGAAGCTCTCCATGAGGTTTCTATAGAACAACTTTCAAAATTGGATAACCAATTTGATGATTTTCGACAATGGATGTCTCAAGAATACCCCGATAGTCAAGCTCTTTCATTAATTGAGGGTCTAAAATGTATGGTCCAAAGTGATAAGAATGGAATTGATATTTTGTGTGGTATTGCACACATTGTGGATTCGAATGTGATGCCTATGAAGAGTTGTGCCGAAACCTTAGGTTATACACAACCTCCTACTCAAGTTAATCATTCTATTCCTTTGACAACTCCTATTGCTAGTATACCTACTTTTACATCAAACATAATGACTACTTCAATACAAGACATTCCTCCTATGATCACTAGTCATGGGGGCAATCCCTCTTCTTCAATCAACCCGCTTCCTTCATTCAATCTGACTTCTTCATTCATTCCTTCAATGAGTGTCCCTATTATATCTCCACAAATGAACATGACGCAAGGGGGCAATTCATTTAACCCTTCCATTCCTCCTTGTAGTGTTCCTCCTTTCCAATCATCTCCTATGAATAACTATCATAGTGTCCCACCACCCTACTCTCTACCTTCTTTCAATAACATAACACATCCATCACAATCTAACACGTCTAATATGAACTCTTCGACTGAAGCGACCATTAACAATCTTGCACAAACTGTCTCTTCTTTACAACAACAAATTGCCTCTATGAATCAATCTAAGTTTAGTGTGCCCACATTTAATGTCGCGAGCCCACTTTCTCTTGACATTGTTCGAGCTATCCCCCCTAAACATGTTGAAATTCCGCATTTGGAGCTTTATAATGGTAAGGGTGATCCTCTAACACATGTTAAGACCTTTCAAACAATATGCACTGATTTTGCTTATGACCAAAGGTTGCTTGCAAAACTGTTTACTAGAACATTAAGAGATAAAGCCCTACAATGGTATTGCTCGTTGCCTTCTTATTCTATTTCTTCTTTCGAACAACTTGCAAATGCTTTTATTCAACAATTTCAAAACAATATAAGTCCTAAATTTACTTTGATTGATTTAATGCATTGTAAACAAGGTGTTAAAGAAAAAGTGACTGATTTCATTGGTAGATATAAGCATTTGTATGCTAAAATTCCTTTTCCAGTACCTGACAATGATATTCAAAGAATCTTTATTTCTAATTTACAAAAAGATATTAGAGAAAAACTTCTATTTTCTGAGTTTACTTCTTTCCAACAGTTGTGCGCAACTCTTCACAATTATCAACTGACTGTGAGTCAAATGGAACAAGCAAATCCTATGGCTCTGAGTGATAAGGGTGATAGTAGTCAACAACCATTTGGGAAGTTTAAACCGAACAGAGAGTCTATTAAAATCAATGAAAACATCATCAACAACAATGTGAATGCGACATCAAGTGTGCCTCCTATTTCTAAGTTTTTCAAGAAAGAAAGAAAGTTTACTCCTTTGAATGAATCATTGCATAGTATTATGAATAAGTTATTGGAACAAAATGTTCTTACTCTTCCTCCTATAAGGCAGATAGATCCTGCAAAGATTAACTCACCCTATTTTGATAACAAATCTTTTTGTCAATTTCATCGTCATCCTGGGCATGATACTGAAAAATGTTTTGCTTTAAAAGGTAAAATTCAAGATTTGATTGATAATAATACTATTTCTGTTTCTGGAGTGAATGATAAAGGCAACACATCTGTAGCTCCTCCTAACCAAAATCTTCAGATTTTTACTGATCCATTACCTTCTCATACCTCTAATGCGATTCATACAAATGATTCCTCTATCTCACCTGATGATCTTGTGTCTATGACTCCGAATGTGATTAACTTTGTAAAGCAGCAGAAAATCCCTAAAGAATCTTCCATCACCTTTGATTCTAGTGAAACTATCAGGGCACCTGATGGTCCTTTATATATAGTTGCAAAAGTCAAGAATACACCTTGCCGTGGAGTGCTTATTGATCCTTCTTATATGATTAATATCATTACTGAAGAATTTCTTTTTACTTTGGAATTGAATCAAGTGATCTATGATGAAACAAATGTGGTTGTGAAACTATTTGATGCATTTTCTTCTCCTACAATTGGTTCTATTACATTACCTATTGAGGTCCATAACAAATCCCTTGATGTGGACTTTGCTATTATTCCATCGTCCGAACAATTTTGTGTGAAGCTAGGCTATCCTTGGCTATCTTCCATGAAAGCTATTGCTTCTCCTATTCACAAGTGTTTGAAATTTCCCCACAATGGTGAAGTTGTTACTGTCAATCATAGTCTCTTTAAACCAGCTAAAAGAACTTCTAGCGTTCCTATTGATTACTTTTGGCCTAAACAATTCCAATCTCTTCCTTCGTGAAGTGATCATCTTTTCAAATCTTATCAAAAGTGGAAAAAAGACATGATCCTATCTCTAAGTGAACCTAGAACACCCAAGCTTGATATTCCTATCATTCTTGAGAAGGAAGTTCTTCCTTTGAAAGATAAAACTAATGTCTTTCCTCAAGAAGATTCCCAACCCATCCCTATGGATGTGACTCTGCCTATATCTAATAAACTTCCTAAAAGTAGACCTATACCTCCTCGTCATAATGGACTTGGTCTCCTTCCTAAACCAAATATTCCTCCCTTATATGGAGCAACTCCTCCTCCTTCCTCTTATGGAGAGAAGAGACCTTCCTCTTCTCCTATTGTTCAACCTAAGAGACCACAACCTAAACACCCAAGTGAAAAGGATGAGAACATTCCTCCTCCTCAATCTTCTCAACTTCCTACTAAGACTAGACGAAATCGTTCTGCACGTGAACGCCGATGAAAGCGTCATCTTAGAGCTCAGGCAGCTGCTTCTCAAACTTTGCAATCCCCAAAAACACCTTCAACTAATATTATTCCATTTTCTCCTCAGCCAACGATTGAGCCGAAATCTCCTAAACATAAGATGCATGATGGTCTTGATCCTGTGCGAGTTAAAGATCCTATTTTTATAAATCTTGATGATGATATAGATGAAAATGTTATTCATGATGAAAATGTTACTCCTGTTCATTCTAATAGTGAGTATGAATATGTTGATGTTGATAACCATCTATCTAACGAATTTTCTAAAACACTTATCCTAGCTCCTAGACAAGAACAACGTGGCTTGGAACATGAACATAGCCCTTGTTTGGATCTCGTGATAGCTCCATCTGCTGTGTTGGATGTTCCTCCTCTAGCGTGTTCCCTACCTTCCCGAAATATTGATCAGCAAGATAAGGGGGTAGATGATGTGCTAGACTAGTTCATTAGCATAGCAGACTCTCTACTCCTCTCTTTTGTGACTTCTTCTATGTGTTATTCTCATTCTTCTGTTTGTTGTTCTTAGTGTTGTCTACTTGAGGAAGATGCAAAACATTGAGATCTCTTTTGGTCTCTCTCATGTTGACTCAAAAGACACATGTGTTCCCTTCTTCTAGGTGACCTTCCTTGATTGGGGAATGAAGAACAATTATGCATACATACATATGATATACATGAATTATCATACAGCATACTGACCCCGAGGAAAGCGAAGTCACCTTGTGCTTTGTGTTTTGTGTCTATTATCCTTGGGCTTATCTCACACTTGGGGGCTAAATCCTTGTGATAACGTGCTCCTTTCTCATTTCTTATATGTATCACTACCTTAAAGCAATCACCCCCGGTGAGGCATGTGCAATCACTTTAACGTAGGGGGGCATACATCCCGTCCATATCTTTTCAAGATACTTGAAAATTTCTTGACAAATTTAGCTTTGCCTTGAAAATTTTTGATATCTTTCTTGCATGACTCATAGTGAGGGAACCTTACTACTGACAGTCATGGTTCTCCCTCGTGATCTTCCCTTTTACTTTGTCAATCAAAGTCGTAAGATCCTTAGTCCACTGGGGGCTTGGTGTATCTTGCCTCCTTGACGTGGTGAAAGTTTTTCAATGTTGTTTCCTTGTACTTTACCGAAAGTATGAGCGTACGCTTATACTCCCGCTAAAGTGGGGGCTAAATGTAGCATCCTAAAATTGTGACACTTGCAATTTCGACTGCATTTAGGTCTTCATGATGGCGATGCAACACGGAACCTGAATGGAGACCCCGAAACTTGTTCATGACACCAAAAATTGCATTTTTTAGCACCCTGGCCTGATCCTCCTTGCACCCTACTGTCCCTGGAGGTAGGACCATGGCACCCTAGTCCTTCTGGACTAGGGCGCCCAGCGCCCTGGTCCCCTAGGACCATGGTGCCCAGCGCCCTGGTCCCTGGTCCTATTTTGGGCCCGGTCTCTTTTGGGGCTTCGGGTCTTTATGTTTGCAAATTGGAAAATAATCTTCCCAGGTCGGCCTAAGGTCGGAAAAATCAGTCTATCAACCCTAATTGACAAGTATATAAACTACATTTCCTCTCCCATTGGAGGGGGTTGAAAAAAAGGAAAACATATGTGAGCAAGACGTGGAAGCGATATTCAAACATTCAAGCATTCTAAGTCTCCATTCAAGGCTAAGTGTTGCATTCAAGACAAGGATTCAACCATTGAAGAGGAGATCATGTACAACATACAACATACTACATACATTACACCTTCGCATGTAAGAATACAAACATTCTTACAACAAGGTATCAGTACTTGTTTACATTACAAACATTTACATTTACAGCATTCTCATTTCTTGGTTAATTCCAAAACCGGGGTTTGACCTAAAGGCAAACCCCTCATCCCTAACCCCCCAATCATCCTCTCTTTTCTGTGTGTAGGTTGCAGATACACGGCTATAATTGAAGATCTGGAATCCTTGTGCAGAGACGAACAGATCCCCCTTCGTTTCGCGGATTTTTCGGAGGACCGTGTGCACGCCGGGCGCCATCGTCCCATCAACTTTCGCTCAAATTTGCAGAACAGCACCGTCTAGACATTTTACTACTAATTCTAGGTCCGCAACTTCATCCCATATCCCTATCTTTGTTTATAAGTGAATCTTTCTTGCTTCTACATGCATTCCTAGTTCAATCTTTCTATCTACATTCTTTACAAAAGAGGGTATCCTTGCTATCACAACCCTTGAAACTCATATAGAATCCAATCTTGCATTGCATGGGATTGGATCTTGTGGGTTTCAACCCCTCTTTTGAATGTAAATTTTCCCCTAAGTGAAAACCATCAACCCTAGTGACTCTCCCTTCTCTCTCCTTGGAGTTGGGGAGGGGAGAACGACTAGGGTTCGATTTTTCCGCTTTACACATATATACAAAACCTAAGACCAAATGTGTAGGTCAGCTCACTAAGAATATTACAGTTAAATCAATTACAAATAAATCAAGATGTGATACATCATGTCGGCTGAATACATTTACAACAATATCTAATCAATAAATCATCTCCATAACGTGTCGTGTTGATCTGGAATAGATAATGCATACCGGTCCATAACCTAGACCAATTTGTCGGTAACAGCAAATATGTCAACCCGATTAGACCAATTACTAAAACACCATAACCAAGTATCCAAACCATGTCTTCAATATAATCAAGTGATCTCTAGATGATAACAAGTCTTCATTAGTGTTGGTGAACAATATAACCTATCGGTGAACAATATACCGGTGACAATGTATAAGTCACTGAATTTGTTGGTGAACATAATGTGCCAGTTCAACATAACCATAGATCTCTAGAAGGATAAGTTTTGATATCAATGAAAAAACTAATGCAACACATCCATAATACCAACAATATCCCCCTTTAGCATTGATGGCAACAATAGATGGAAAAACATCTAAGTGCCAAAAATAGAATGCCAAAAACCAAAAACCAACAATCTCTAGAATAGATCAATACCAGAAATCAAAAACCAAAATACAGAGAGTATATATCTCTCCCAATGAATAATGTCTCGAAAAGAATAATCTTTCCCCAAGGATAATGTTTTTCCATAGATATCTCTCCCCCTTTGACATCAAATGCCAAAGCAATACAAATACTAGAACATACAACAAACTCATATAACAAATTACAATGACCAATTGTTATAACCAACTAATCCCCCTGAGAAGTAGCTCTCCTCCATCAAAGTCAGAAAAAGGTTTCACTGTTAGTTTCTGTTGGTTTGATGCCAATATTCAACTGTCTAACTCTCTACCGATGAGGGTATTACCCCAAGCTGCTCTCTAAGATATTCAAAAGTTTCCTTAGGCAAAGGCTTAGTAAATATATCTGCAATATCCTCCTTAGTATTCACATAAACCAATTTTACTTCTTTTTCTTCAACTTTCTCTTTTAGAAAATTATATTTGATAGACACATGTTTAGTCTTAGAGTGAAATACTAGATTTTTTGATATATCAATTGCTGCTGAATTATCACAATAAATGATTATAGGTTCTTTGCATTTTAGCTTTATGTCCTTCAACATTTGCTTAATCCATAATACGTGAGTACAATTAGTTGTTGTTGCAACATATTTTGATTATGTTGTTGATAATGATGTACAACTCCACTTCTTGGTCAACCATGAAATCAATCTACTACCAAGAAATAATGCTCCACCAATGGTGCTCTTTCTGTCATTTACATCTCCTACCCAATTTGCATTAGTGTATGCACATAAATCAAAATTTTCATCTTTAGGATACCATAAACCAAGATTTGTTGTGCCTTGTAAATACCATAAAATCCTTTTCACTGACGATTCATGATTTTCTTTAGGATTACTCTGAAATCTTAAAATAATTTATACTGCATTCATTATATCAGGTCTTGTTTGTGTAAAATACAGTAAACCTCCAATCATAGATTTGTATTTTGTTGGATTAACAGAAGCTGAATCATCCTTCAATATCAATTTATCAGTTGTGGTCATAGGAGTACTTACCGATTTAGAGTTTTCCATACCAAACTTCTTCAATAGTTCCTTCAAGTATTTTGTTTGACATATGAATATACCTTTATCGGTCTGTGAAATCTGCAATCCCAAAAAGAATTTTATCTCTCCAATCATAGATATTTCAAATTCTTCTTGCATATTGTTAGCAAAGTCTTTACACAATCCATCTTCTCCTCCAAAAATGATATCATCAACAAAAAATTCAATAACCAAGATCTCATCATTAGTTACTTTGAAATATAAGTTGTTATCAGCATTACCTTTAGTGTAACCAAGCTTCAAAAGATATTTGTCTAATCTAGCATACCAAGCTCTAGGAGCTTTCTTTAATCCATACAAAGCTTTCCTTAATCTGCAAACCATATCTTTATCATTTGTCAATGAAAATCCATCAGGATGTTCAATGTAAACTTCCTTTTCAAGATCACCATTTAGAAATGCACATTTTAGATCCATCTGATATACTTTGTAGTTATTATGAGCTGCAAATGCAATAAATAATCTGACTGCCTCAATTCTAGCTACCGGTGCAAAGGTTTCATTATAATCAATTCCCTCTTTCTATGAATATCCTTTACACACTAATCTTTCTTTGGTTTTGATTACCTTACCATCTTCATTAAGTTTATTTCTAAATACCCATTTAGTTCCAGTTATATTTTTGTCTTTAGGTCGAGGAACCAATGTCCATGTATTGTTCTTTTCAATTTTTTCTAATTCATCTTCCATTGCTTTAATCCAATGGTCATCTTGACAAGCCTCAATAATAGATGCTAGTTCAATTTGAGAGATTAAGCATACCTCTTCATTTTCCAATCTTCCTCTTATCATGATAGCTTGATACTTATTCCCAATTATCTGACTTTCAAAGTGATTCAGTCTTACATACTTGGGTTTATTCACATGATGTTGTTCTTTAGTCACTATGGAATTCTTTGATGATGTCGGTGTGACTGGATCCACATTCTATACTAGTGCACTTTGTATTGGTTCATTTATGATCATCTCAATTATCAATTCAGAATCTACAAACCTTGAATTTCCTCTAAATTGTTCATCTATCTTCACATTAGCACTCTCAATGATTTTCTGAAATATTTTATTAAAGCATCTATATGCCTTGCTCTTAGATGAATTACCAAGAAATATTCCTTCATCACTTCTAGGATCAAATTTACCAACATACTCATCTCTCCTAATATAACATTTTCTTCCAAATATTCTAAAATATTTAAGAGTAGGAGTATTACCAAACCATAGTTCATAAGGGGTCTTACCGGTTTCACATTTGATGTGAACTCTATTGAAAGTCTAAACCATTGTATTCACTGCTTCTCTCCAGTACACATGAGGTAGATTTGCTTCTAATATCATGCGTCTAGCTGCATCCAGTATTGTTTTGTTCTTTCTTTCCACAATTACATTCTGTTGAGGTGTCTGAGGTGCTGATAGTTGTATTTTGATTCCATTCACTTCATAAAATATATTAAACTCCTTAGATGTAAATTCTCCTCCTTGATCTAATCTCAAACATTTGATTTTCTTATCAGTTCCATTCTCTATCATTGCCTTGAATAGTTTGAATTTTCCAGAAGCCTCTGATTTATCCCTGAGAAAAGTAACTCAACACAGTCTAGAATAATCATTAATCATGAGCATAAAGTATCTATCGCCCTATAGACTTATTGTTCTTTTTGGACCACACAAGTAAGTATGGATTAAATCAAGAACATTATTGGATTTCTCAGAAATACTCTTAAAGGTTGTTCTAACTTGCTTTCCCATTTGACATTCCTTACATATTGGATTATGAGGTTTCACAATCTTAGGTAAATCCCTTACTATCTTAGTTGAACTAATCTTTACAATGCAATCAAAATTCACATGACAAAGTCTCTTATGCCATAACCAACTTTCATCAATATGTGCAATCAAGCATGTCTTGTCATTGTTGTTCAAATGAAAGATATTACCTTTAGTCTGATTACTGGTTGCAATCTCCAATCCAGTTGTATTCATGATTTTGCATTTACCAATCTTTAATTGTAACTGAAATCCCTTTTCAACTAACTGACCAACACTCAAAAGATTATGCTTCAAACCTTCAACAAAATAAACATTATCAGTATTGTGCTTACCATCCAAAGATATAGTGCCCTTTCCTTTGATCAAACAAGCTTTATCATCACCAAATCTTACTAGACCTCCATTGTATTCCTGAAAAGATAAGAATTTACTTTTATCACCAGTCATATGATGTGAAAATCCATAACCTATAATTCATTCATCCTTTTCTTCAATTTTAGCTGCCAAGTTCTGCTCTACTGGTGGAACAGTAGGTGTTGGTTGATCTCCTTTTATTGCAACAAAAGCACATTCATTGTCTATCGTTTCTTCATCAGAATCATCAGTAACTCCTTCATCAACATAGTAACATGATTTATCTCTGTTCTTCTTAAATTTGTATCTCTGATATTCAGGGTTAGGCTTATATGTCTTTTAGCTTCTCTCAATCTTGCATGTCTATCAGGACATCTAGATGCCATATGACCAACTTTATTGCAATTAAAACATTTAAATAGTGTTTTACCTGCATACTTACTTCCAATTGGACCTTTAGGCATTTTCCTTACAAATAGTGCTTCAAGTTCTTCCAGTTATTCATTTTCCCTCTTGATATCTTCAAGTTCTTTTGTATATAGTTCTTTCCAATAAGATTTTATGATGATGATGATGATGATGATGCTCCAGATGATGATGCTTTGAAGGATAAATCTATCTTAATTGTAGCAACATGACCAAATTCCTCAAGCTCAAATGTTGAAAGTTTTCCAACCAGGGTATCTCTAGATATTGATGTATTAGGCATTGTTCTCAACTCATTAATAGCAGTTACTTTCATTTTGTATGTCAGTGGCAAAGATCTTAAAACTTTAGAAACAATCTCATCTTCACTTAAGGATTCTCCACAATATTGTACTCCTAAAACAATTTCATTCTCTTTCTATAAAAGTAGAACTTCTTTCATCTTCTTCCATTTTCAAATTTTCATACCTGGCCCGAAAACACTCCAGTTTTGCAATTTTGATAGTGATATCTCCTTCATTCAATGTCTCCAATTTATCCCACATAGCTTTAGCAGTAGATTGGTCTAATAATCTCATATTTTGCTGATCTAATAATGAGATCAAAAGCATGTCTCTTTCTTTGCAATCATTCTCCGGATCTTTACCCAATGTTGGTGGATTAGGTTGATTCGGTGTAGGACCAACATAGCCATTCTTCGTAACTTCCCATATATCTCTTCCAATGAAATTCAGATGTGTCTCCATTATAATCTTTCATATACCATAGCTAGTTCCATCAATTTTCGGACTGTCCTTCCTGAAAAATTCCGTTGCCATTAGATCTCCTCAAGCTGTTAGACTTCTGGAAAAAGAGGACTTAGCTCTGATACCAATTGTTAGGACCCGGAAGGCAACTGAGAGGGGGGTGAATCAGTTGTCTATTAATTTCATCCCAAATATAACTTAATCAAACTTGATACTTAATAATGGTAAACCAAACTTAATGTCGGTTGACAGATTAGCAGTTAATATTAATACCGGTGAAACTCAATGCATAAAACAAAAAGAGAAACAACATCCACAACACATAACATGGAGATTTTAATGTGGAAACCCTATAAGGGGAAAAACCACTGTCAAAAACCTTACTCATAATCAGATGATACTATTGCAGATAGTATGTGTATACTAGCCACCTAGAGCACATTGCTCAAATGGGAGTCGCAATGACTATAGTAGGATGGTTAAATCCTAGAATAATGTACTACTCAAAATAGTATCTCCAATGATGGATTCGGTATCAGTTAAGCTCTGATAATCACCTTCAAACCTTCCTTGAACCTTCTCTATGGTCTTCTCATATGATCTTCAATATTCACACATACCATGTTACGATACCATAACCTTACATACCATATACCATCATATCTCATCTCACAAATAGATCTTACATATATAAAAAACCTAAGACCAAATGTGTAGGTTGGCTCATTAAGAATATTACAATTAAATAAATTACAAATTAATCAAGATGCAATGCATCATGTCAGCTAAATAAATTTACAATAATATCTAATCAATAAATCATCTCCATAACGTGTCGTGCTGATCTAGAATAGATAACGAATACTGGTCCATAACCTAGACCAATTTGTCAGTAATAGCAAATATGTCAACCTGATTAGACCAATATCTAAAACACCAAAATCAAGTATCCAAACCATGTCTTTGACATAATCAAGTGATCTCTAGATGATAACAAGTCTTCATTAGTGTCGGTGAATAATATAACCTATCGGTGAACAATATGCCAGTGATTGTGCATAAGTCACTGAATTTGTCGGTGAACACAATGTGTTGGTTCAACATAGCCATAGATCTCCAGAAGGATAAGTGTTGAGATTAATGACAGAACTAATGCAACACATCCATAATACCAACAAATCATTGATAGTGGTTGTTCACATCACATGACCGGTGACCGGAGAAAATTTCTTTCTTTGAAGGAATTTGATGGCAGAGTTTGTAAGATTTGGTAATGACATACCCTGCATGGTTAAAGGTAAGGGAACTATTTCTCTTAATGGAAAGAGAAGTGCATATGATGTCTACTGGGTTGAAGGTCTAAAGCATAATCTTTTGAGTGTTGCTCAACTCAATGACAAAGGATACCCATTGGAGTTTAAGAATGGTATGTGCAAAATCTATGGGAGTAAAGGTGAACTGATTGCTACCAGAAATTAGACTAAAGGTAACTTGTTTCATTTCAATCCTAAAGTCATCAACTATTTAATTTCTAAAATGGATGATTGTTGGCTCTAGCATAGGAGATTTTGTCATTTGAATTTTGATAACATTGTTAAAGTAAGTCCAAGACAGTGAGAGGTTTGCCTCAGTTGGACAAATCGATTAATGCTCTATGTAAGGAATGTCAGTTGGGAAAGATGACATCCTCAACTTTTAAGAGAAAGTCTTTTTCAGTGGAGCATCTGTTAGATTTGGTTCATACAGACCTTTGTGGACCAACAAGAAGTAAAAGTATTCAAGGTGATAGATATTTCATGATCTTCACTGATGATTTCTCAAGGATGATGTGGGTCACATTCTTGAAGGATAAAATAGAAGCATTTGGTAAATTCAAGGCATTCAGGGCCTTAGCTGAAAAGGAGAGCGGTAAGAAGATAAAGTGTCTGACAAATGACCAAGGCGGTGAATTTACTTCCGAGGAATTCACTACATATTGTGAAGAAAATGGTATCAAAATACATCTTTCTGCACCGAAGACACCGCAACAAAATGGTATTGCAAAGATGAACAATTGGTCAGTTGTTGAAGCTGCTAGGACTTCCGTCTAGGAATGATCCGAGCATCGGACGTGCTTGGGGTGACTACCAGTGCCAACCCCTTATCCCGCGATGCGTCCGATACAAAGATAGTTCCAAGGCGGCCGAGGAGCCTCACCGCATAGCAATTGGGGTGCGAGGCGAGGGATGGGATGAGAAATCCCCAACGGCTAGACGGAAGAGGCTTCAAGGCTGCCTGGGAATGGTCCGAGCATCGGACGCGCTTGGGATGTTGATACAAGGTGGTGTAGCTAATAATTTTTGGAGAGAAGTTGCCAGCACAACTTTCTACACTATGAACCGAGTTTTGGTAAAAAGAGGTAAGGACAAGACTCCTTATGAATACTGGTATGGTAGATCACCTAATGTTAGCTATTTCAAGATATTTGGAAGCAAATGTTTTATTAAGAGAGGTGAATATGTTAGTGAATTTGAGGCTAAAAGTGATGAAGGTATATTTATTGGTTATTCTACCAAGAGTAAGGCCTACAAATGTTACAATAACCAAACACAGAGAATCATTGAAAGTGTTGATGTTCGAGTGGATGAGTATCTTGAAGTCTCAGGGGAAACCATTATGGAGAAAAAGGATGAAGACCCTTGCATTTTATTTTTGGAACCAGAATCTATGAAACCTAAAACCAGTAAAGCAAATACTGATGTACCAGTTCAACCAAAATAGATAGACTCAGAAGATGATGAACCTAAAGATAATGATCATTTTATTCTGAGGTATGTGAGACTCAATCACAATCCTGACCAGATTATTGGAGATAAGGATGCTGGATTTTTAACCAGAAGAATAGTTAGAGAAAATTCTTGCATGATCTCCACTATTGAGCCTAGAACTGCTAAGAAAGCATTTGGAGATGATCATTGGGTCAAAGTTATGGAGGAGGAGCTTGATCAAATTGATAAGAACAATACATGGACCCTAGTACCCCGACCGGTGAATAAAAATGTAATAGGTACTAAGTGGGTTTTCAGGAACAAGCTGAATAAAGATGGTGAAGTAGTATGAAACAAAGCTAGATTGGTTTGCAAAGGTTATGCACAAGAAGAAGGAGAATATTACGGAGAGACTTTTGCACCAGTTTCTAGACTGGAAGGTGTCAAAACTTTACTGGCTTTTGCATCTCATAAGGGATTCAAAGTATATCAAATGGATGTGAAATTCGCATTTTTGAATGGTATACTAGAAGAAGAAGTATACATTGAGCAGTCAAATGGTTATGTTTTAACTAATGAGAAAGACATGGTATGTAAATTTCATAAGGCATTATATGGATTAAAGCAAGAACCAAGAGCATGGTATGAAAGGCTTCATTCACATCCAATGAAGATAGGTTTTTAGAGAACCAATGAAGATAGCAACATTTATCTCGAATCTGAAGGAGATAAGATACTAGTTAGTGAAGTATTTGTGGATGATATCATATTTGGAGGCAATGATGACATGATAAATGACTTTGCAAATGAAATGAAAAGTGAGTTTGAAATGTCTCTAGTAGGAGAGATAAAAAATTCATAGGTTTGCAAATTCAGCAAATGAAGAGTGGTTTTTTCATTACATAGTCTAAGTATGTGAGAGAGGTGTTAAAGACATTTGGTATGAGTGATTGTAAACCAGTTAGGACACCAATGGTTACAGGTTATAAGTTGTCTAAAGAATATGATGCCACATCTATTGATGAAAAGGAGTACATGTCAATGATTGGAAAATTGCACTATGTTGTTCACAAAAGACCGGATATAGCTCATGCAGTTGGTCTAGTTGCTAGATTTCAGAAGAATCCTAAGGAAACACATTTGACAGCAACCAAGAGGATTTTCAAATATTTGAAGGGCACGGTTGACTATGGATTACGGTATTCATATGAAGGAAACTTTGACTTGAAGGTGTATACAGATGTAGACTGGGCAGGTAATGTTGATAATCAGAAAAGCATAACTGGTGGAGAATTCTTTCTAGGAGAAACACTTGTTTCATGGAGTAGCAAGAAGCAGAGTTGTATTTCACAGTCTACTGTTGAAGCTGAGTATGTTGTTTCTTATATGAATTGTACCCAGGCTATCTGGATGAGGCACATTCTGGAAGGTTTCAAGATAAAGTTTACATAACTTGTAAAGATCTAATGTGACAATACAAGTGCCATAAATATTTCAAAGAATCTTGTTTTGCACGCACAAACCAAGCATATTGAATTGAAGTATCATTTCTTAAGGGAAAAAGTGTAGAGTAAAGATGTGATCTTGGAGCATGTTTCTACCAAGGAGAAGCTTGCAAATATCTTTACTAAACATCTGCCTAAAACTAATTTTGAGTATCTTAGAAGTCAGCAAGGGGTTGTACCCCTTCATGAGGTCAATTGAGAATGATGTAGATTACATCAGTCCCAGAGCTACTTGAAGAATTTTATAGCAAGATTCGTGTAGAAGTGAAGTTAGTCCACAAGGGGAGCATCAATTTGCAGGTTGTTGATGTTACACAATGAGTTTGACATTGCATGTTTTACTTTCAATTTGGCATTGTTTTCAAAGGGGAACAAGAACTATGTGATTGTTGGGAGAAGAATTCTATTGCCAGTTACTAGTTGAAGACAAGAAGAGTACATGGTGTAATGTAAACCAGGATTCCTATTCACAATCACAACAATCATTGGTATTTGATATTTGTATTGCCATCAATGCCAAAGGGGGAGATTGTTGGCATTTGCATGAAGATTGCATTAATGAAATGTTATGTTGTCATTGATGTCAATTAACCAGTAATGGTAATGATATTATTATATTGTTGTTTTGTAACCGGTAGGAAGATCTAGTTAAAAGAAACTATAACCGATAGGTTAATTTATGGAGTGAACTGGTATTGCTATGCATTTGAGAGTTGAACTGGTAAACCCTAATCGGATAAGTTTGGTGAATTGGTTATATTGGTTTATGATATGATGATGAGCGGTAATGATTATGACACGTATGCATATTGTATGAGGAGAGTTTCAAACAAAAATTGGCACGTTGAGTTAATATTTTTCATCTTGGGAGTGAGCAAGTATATTGCATGTAATGTAAAGAGTGTGATGAGTTACTGAGTTCGATGAAGCACTGATAAAGGAGTGGTCAAGGCTTTCTTGAATGATGTGCAGAGATTGTTATGTAATCCAATGGTCATACCTGAACCGATTTGTTTGTAATCTCTATGAGATTAAGTTTTTGTTGTGTTATCGACCTAGTTGATTTGTTTATAAGGTCAATGAGTTGTTTTGTTTAAGAAGTTGGAAAAGTTGTAATTGAGTGTATGGTTGAAGAACCAGATGATGTATTTGTAGTTTGTGTAAGAGAAGATAAGAGCATGAAAAGGATTTGAACAAGCAAGTGTAGTGGTATTCTAACAAATCATCAAACTCTTGTTGTTTTCTAACAATTATAGCAGTAAAATCCCCTAACAAGTTAAGCTCTAACAAGCTTCACTATTCAAATCCTCTAACCAGGTGATCCATTAGTTTGGATTTTCAAATCATTTACCAAGGTTACTCCTCACAAGGTATTGCGTCTAATAGGGCATTATAGTCAATCCCTTAACTGGGTGGTCCCTAACAGGATTTGTTCTTAACAAGACTTTTTGTAAAATCTTTAACAAGCTTGGCTCCTAATAGGGCAAACTTCAGAAGAGTTCAGATAGTTATTTTGTGAGTCTCATCTCATCGTGGTTTTTCCTATTTGGGTTTCCACGTCAAAAATATTGTGTCAAGTGGTGAACATTTTTGTGGTTATGTTTCGATGGTTGATTTGCTTAACTACTTAATTCACTCTGATAAGTTATGGTAATAGACAGTAATCAGAAATGAGTTTTTACTGATGTCAGAAATGTATTTAGATGTTTGTGAGTTTCAAGTTGTTTACTGTTAATCTGTTGTAAGATTCAACCATTTTAACATGACAATTTATTTTGATAGTGATATTGCATTATAAGTTCAGTGGTTTAATTTGTCAGTTTGAAGTTTATTTTGAGAGGTTATTTCTGAGTAATGTGAAATTTTATCAGTTTTTATATCTACTTATTCACCCCCGCTCTCATTAGTTGATTGGATCCTTATTCTTTCATCATACCATCATCATCTAATCATATATTAACATTTTCAATAATCTTGTTTTTTTGGTTGTTGTAACACTTGTAAGCTTTTCTCTTGGTGGAGTAACCAATAAATATACCTTCATCACTCTTGGCATCAAACTTACCAATATAATCACCTCTTTTGATAAAACATCTGCTACCAAAAATTTTGAAGTAAATGATGAAACTATAAGAATCCGGTCAACTACTGAGAGGGTGGGTGAATCAGTAGATAGAAAATAAACTAAACTTTCACCAAACAAACTTTCAACTCGGAAACAACTTACTAAACTAATTGGTTTAGTCTCTATATCAAAACTACAACTGCACTATCAAACTTTACCAGTTGACCAAACCATTAATGATACAATGTAACAAATCTAAAACTCAAATACCATTTAACCAAAACCTTAAACCACTTTACTAATATTAGTAATAAATCATTTCAGATCATTTCCATTCATCCAAACATATCTAAGTGGATTTACCAGTCAATCATATCAACCATATCAGATACACATTCACAAAATAATTCACCACTTGACACAATTATTTTTCACATCGAAACCTAGAAAGGACAAACCACGATGGGGATGAATACCCACAAGTATTTTGAACTCTTCTGAATTTCTCCCTGTTAGGAGCCAAGCCTTGTTAGAAGCTTTTACAAAAATTTCCTATTAAGAACAGATCTGGTTAAGGACCACCTAGTTAAGGGATTGACTGCAAATATCCTATTAAAGGTAACCTCGATTGAGGGTTTCAAATCCAAGCTAATGGATCACCTGATTAGAGGATTTCAACAACAAGCCAGTTAAATCTTACTCGGTTAGGGGATTTAACTGTTGTAATGGTTAGAGAACAACAGGTTATTTGTTGATCTGGTAATATCACTTCCTTTCTTAATCAAATCCTTTTCTACTCCTATCTGCCTTCACAACATTCTGGAAATACACCTTCTGGTTTGGCAACAACAACTATCACACCTAGCCAAATTTACCAACACAATTACAAACAATTCATCGACCTTAAAAACAAATACAATAGGTTGGTAACACAACACAAAACCTACAATTCTCATACATATTACAAATATATCGGTTAAATCTTGACTGTTAGATTACATAGAAATCAACTACACATTGTTCTAGACAACTTCAACTGCTCTTGGATCACCGCACATTGGATCTTGTAGCTCAACATGCGTTTGTCACTCCATACTAAGCAATTGATCATTCCCAAGATAAACGATTATCTCTATGCACCAAATCCACTTCAAAACTCATCATGTGCATAATATATGTGTGGCATCTTCATCTCTGATCACCATTCAGTCACAGATCATCACAATCGATTCTCTAAGCTTCATCAGTTAGGGTTTTGCTTATCAACGGGTTAGGGTTACCAGATGATCACTTTGCATCAATAATAATACTAGTTTCCTTCACTGCTTTACTACATCATTACCAGTTGCTATTTTTTGATATGTGGCGACTGATCAGCAAAGTACTATACACTCAACATGTATCCTCGTCGGGGTCTCGAGCCAGGCTGGGCCCCGGGAAAGAGAGTGTAGTCTGCTACGAGGGTTTCGGGGCGGTAGGCCCTGAGAAATTTTTTTTTGGACATTTTTGTTGATGAAAACCAACATTGTAATAAAACCATAAAAAGGATGACTTTGTTTGTTGCCCTAAAAATGCATTTTATAAGTGGTTGGGATGCTTAAGGAATTGTAAGGTTGATGTACTATTTTTAATGGATAATAAGAAAGATTGGAAAGCTGTGTATGGTGGATGTAACCCATTTTGGGTGAACCACATAAAATCTCTGTGTTATTTGTGTCCTGTTTTATTCCTTTATCTTTTGTATTTAAATCTGCATATAATTGTTAGTTCATATTTGCTTTGGATCTGCTAGAAACCCTAACACTATTGACATCAATGACAGCACTATACTTCATCAATGCAATTTTCATGCAATGCCAACACCCAATATATTAAAATAGCCTCAAATGGCCTTATTTTTATGAGAGAGCATAAAACAAACAAATATATCAAATTTTCACCCTTTGGACCAAAACTAGGTCCCTAGGGTGCTTCTGCACCACTTTCTTAGAGGTAATATGTGAGAAAAGTTAACTTCTTGTAATTATTTATAAATAGGGTCAACCACTTGTCTAATATGTTCCCCTCTTGTAAACTTCTTGGTTTTTAGGATGTATTAAAAAATAATGAGAAATCATTTTATCTTTGTTAATTCTACTGTTGATTTGGGTTTCCTCCTTATACTTGATTTGGATTTCTTCTAGGATCTCTTTCAATGATAACCACAAGAATGTTAGATATTGTTGTTGCTAGGATATGTTGTTGTCATTGATGTCAATATATTCTTGTGTTACTATGCTCTAGTGCTGCAATGAGTTAATCTGCATCAGAAAATAATTTGAGGATTTGTGATTTTAGTAATGAAGTATCTCTATTTTGATTCAGTGTTGGTTTCATGATGATATGTGGTGATTTGACTGAGTTAAGGATTCCAATATGAGGATTGGTTTTTCAGTGTTCAGTGTTGCAGTGTTCTAGTATTTGATTCATTGTTCTCTGGAATGATTATATCTTAAGTTGTGTATTTGGGAGAGTGTTTGGGATGTTCATGTGTATCTTTAATTCAGATGGTTCATAATTTGGTGCTCTGCAAGTTATCTTTCTATTCCCAGTTGTTGTTAAGTGTTCTTGAGTATCAACATGTTGATCAATGAAGAATTGATTAAGTGGTGTTGGTGCAACTATTATGGATGGTTCTAACATGCTTGTTGGTGTTTCCTAATCGTTTCTTATTTATTTTGTTGATCCACATTGATCATTGTACACATTATTGAGGATCTTATGGGTCTGGTGATGTTCTTTGTGTTATACAACATTTTCGGTGGTGTAGCATGTTGCAGATGATCTTGGCAAGATTTATGGTGTTATTTTTGTGGATTTAATTTGGGTCCATGCTATGTCGTCATGGCATTATATTAGTCTAGTGGTTGATCTATGTATCGTGTGATGTATTTTTTATTAGGTCTTAAGGGTTGAGTCGACCTTGTAGTCAAGGTTGATGACTTGTATAAATACGTGTCATATTCATGTAATTTGGATATTGGTGTTGTATCTTCATTATTAGAGAGTGGTTTGTGTGTAAACAAGCGAATTTATATTTTGATGAGAAGTGTAGAGAAGAGAGTGTTGCAGAGCAGACAAATGTTCTTGACCAAAACTATCATTAGGCATTAGAAGATTTCATTCTTTTAGTTCATCTAAACCGGATTTCTATTCATGTTAGAAATTCGGAGGAATTAATTATGTGTTGCATTGATGTTTTGTCATTGATGTCAACACTAGTTGTTTTGGATATTTACCGGTATCTGGTTGGTCTCGGTAGGATTTTTGGTTTCTAGTTGGTAAGATCATATTGATCCGCTATACTCTGGTATGTTTTGTCTTATTGAATTGGCTTAGATATGCTATTCATGCTATTGAGATATATGTTTAGTTAGTTGGTATTGATTTGGTGATTGGATGCTATCTTATATGTTGGTAAGCATGGTTTATTGATTCGGTGATGATTTCACCAGCAAAGATTTGTTGAAAATCTTTTGATGTCATGCATAAGTGGTGTTGGTGCGGCTTCTAGAATGGATTCAGGATGTTGATGGTGATTGTGTTCAAGCCTTGACTAATTGGAATCATTACTTTAGTGTGTCTGGACCCAAATTGGGTCCAGTGCTATCTAGGTTATGGACTAGCTTAATTTACTGTGTTGATTAGACTCCTCGATGTGTTTCTGGGATGTCTTATGGGTTGGATAATATTTGTTTGGTCTCGGGACAACGTGTTTTATAATTATGTAATTGGTTTATTCCCTGGGTGATTGACCTAATTGTTTAAGGTCTAGGGTTTGTATATATATATGTGTGTATGATCTCATTGTAGATTAATGGGATGCAAGAAAATAATGTAATAATCATTCACGCAGAGGATTTGGTCGATCATATTTGATCGAGTTGGGTTTATATAAGAGGTTTAAGTCCTCCTATATTGAGCTTAACTAAAATTGTACTCAAGCATAGGAGATGCTATTATTGTAGTTAATTCTTCCTTCCGGATTGTAGTTTCGATTTCTTATGTAGTCAGTGAGACTCCTTTTGTAATGAGTAGTGTGCTCTAGGCTGTTGGTCTTCCTACAAGTGTAGGCCCCTCAATTTGTAATCACATACTTAATTCAGAAGTATTATCTGATTGTGGGTAGGCTTCCCACCGTGGTTTTTCCCTTTACCGGGTTTTCCATGTACAAATCTTGGTGCCATGTGGATGGTATCTATTCTCTAATTGTTGCTTGTGCTTAATTGGTATATCTGTTATTCTGGTAGTTTGTTTATGTATTGTGGTACTAATATTATGTGTTCCGGTAATAAAGTTTTAAATGCTTAAGGTTATGGTAATCTGGTGACAACTAATTCACCCCCCCCCCCTCTCAGTTGTCCTCTGGTTATTTGAACTATCTAACGATTGGTATTAGAGCTCTGGTCCTCTCTACAGAAGCTTAACTTCTTAAGGAAGATCCTATGGCATCTAACAGTTCAAGTTCATCTAGTTCATATGCAACTGTCTTCCAGAGAGAAATTCCTAGGCTTGATGGAACAAATTACAGTGTATGGAAGATTTGGATGGAGACTCAACTGAAATGTCTTGGTAAGGAAATATAGGAGATCATTGAGAATGGTGTAACCTCTTTTAAACCAGCATCTGGCAATCCAGCTTCATAAAAATTGGATAAGGAGCTTGAGAATGATTGTATAGATAGAGAAGCCCTCTTGTTTGCACTTTTGGATCAGCAAATAAAGGAATTAACTGATAAATCAACAAGAAAGGCTATATGGGATAGCTTAGATACTCTAAATGAAGGTGACCCTACTGTGAAGATTGCTAAACTTGATGGTTACTGAGTAAGATATGAAAATTTGAAGATGGAAGAAGATGAAAGGATTACTGCATTTATGGAAAGAGTAAATGAAATTGTCATGGGAATCCTTTATTGTGGTGGATCTCTGAGTGAAGATGAAATAGTTTCTAAAGTTTTGAGAACTTTACCACCGGCTTATAAGATGAAGGCTACTATAATTAATGAATTATGAACTGTAGACACCTAAAATTGTCATGTCTAATTAAATAAATATTTTATTTATTTAATTACTTTAGCCCAATTCTTCTATTAATTAAATAAATCTTTATTTATTTAATTAATTCATTTATCCTCTTCTAGCCTTATTTCTCATTTAAATAAATACCTTTTATTTATTTAAATTATCCTTTTCCTAAATTAAATAAATATTTTATTTATTTAATTATCCCACTTCTTCTATTAATTAAATAAATCTTTATTTATTTAATTAATTAATTAACCTTTTCCACCCATGACACATGTCATTTATCTCTTAATTCCTACACTACCTACCCTCTCATTATTTTATTATTTTCTCTACCTACCCTCTCATTATTTTATTATTTCCTCTACCTACCCTCTAATCATAGCCGACCTCTTTTACACCTCTCAATCTTATCCCTCCATTTCTTATAGTGTCTTCTATATAAGGAGATGCTTCCTTCATTATCAAACCCTGGGTGGACTACTTGACTACACTACACTTTTGAACTTTCATATGCGATCCTACATGCAACCACATTTCCATTCTTTGTTGAGCTCTTGTGCACATAAAATCTGAGAGCAAATATATCAAGCAAGATCAATGGAGCTAGGAAGAATGGAGATCCAAACCCTATTGGACATGTGATGGTATAATCTTTGTGATTTCATTTGACTTGCATTGTCTTAGGTAATCTTCATATGTTATGGTGGATCTTTGTTGTTGTTAGGCTAGGGTTTTGTGGTTGAATCCATTTAGTCTTTCAATATTATCATTGTTGTATCCATTTTCACCATATACATTTTGGCACGCTCGGTGGGACTCTTGTCCCTTTTCCATTTAACATCCTTGTTGCAGATTTGGTGTTTCGAAGTTGCAGATATGACATTTCCGACAACATTTCGATATTTTCGCATCTACGTACTTTTGGATCGCGTTTTTGGTTTTCTGTCATGTCTGCAACATCTGGGATCGCGTCTGCACCCTCAACAGTTTTTTTTTTTTTTTGCAGATTCCAGAAATTGCGTCTATGTTCCCTAATCGCATCTGTGGGATTTTCAGGCGCGTCTGCATCAAGAAGCCACGTCTGCATTCCAGAACCGTGTCTGTGTGATTTTCAGGTGCGTCTGCGTCTAGACGTCCCATCTGTGTACACTTATTTTGCATTTTGGATTTTCATTGATTCAAATTTTTAGTCATTCAGTTTTTTAGATCTGGTTTATTTTGAGCTAAGATATTCAGATCTAGCTAACGAAATTGGTGCAGCTTGTCTTGAAAGCAAATCATTTTGTTGAAGACCCCATTTCACAAAGTCTTTTGGATCTAAAATTTACCTAACTTGTGTGCTTGCAGGAAGGGGTGATCATTTGAAACAATCCAAACTACTGATAGATCTTTGTTGCAGGACCTTGGCAAGGGTTTTTGATCTTTATTGTGTGACTTGTTTTCATAGATTAGCAAACACTTCAATTGGTGCACTAAAATTAAATCATTGTCTTTTGTGTCTTGAGTAATAGGATCTTTTTGTTTAATCTTTAGAGGGCCTGTCTCCCCATGTGGTCATTAGGACTACTAGTGAGGAGAGAATGACCCAAGTCGTAGCAAAAGAAAAGCCATCTTCTTCCAAACCACTATAAATAACTATATTCATTGTTAAAACTATGAATAACGTGTGTTGATTACTTCATACCGACACTATGTCTCCCCATAAACCCGTTTGATCAAATTTATTTGATCATTTGTAGGGCGTAACCCCTACCGGCTGGGAGCCTTCTATATTTATAGAGTTGAAAGTGCCACATGTATGGCCACATGAGCGGATGCCCTTACTAGCACCTTTTTGTTTTAGAAGCCCAAATTGTTCTAGTTGTTGGGGCAGGAGGTCGGACCTCTGGTAGCGGCCCACACACATACGGTTCTTAGTAGAGATACAAAGTTTGCCACAAGGAGTTTTTGTGGGGATTGATGCTTGGCTGCCCCGAGAAGTGAGTGCCAAGGGTGGAGTTAGTGGGGTCAAGCATCTAAGTATCCGCTCTGAATAGCGTAGCCTCGGGGGTAAAACCCCATGTGGGATCAACAACTATTGTCTTGGCCAGCCATAAGAATTGTGCTTGACTTATTTTAAACATTCAAACATTCAAGACCAAACATCAAAACATTGTGTCTTTTTTGTCTTCAAGTGTATGCAAAACAATTTTACATCAAACAACACACTTTTCTTTGAGTCATTTTTGTCTAGACACTTGTAAACATTGAGTCCTCATCAACACTGTGTCATCTTGTCATGAAAAAAAAGTCAAACATTCAGATTTGGTCACAACAAAGCAACTTCACAGATTGGAAAAAATTGCACAAATTTTGCAAAAACGCGTCTGTGTCTGACATAATAGAGTTAGTTTCGTATACCGCATCTATGAAGGGCAGAAACGCGTCTGTGTTCTCAGAATCAACATTGCATTTACAAAAAATCTCAGACATGCATCTGTGTTAAATAGAACCACGTCTGTGTTAGGAAATCGCATTTGTGCAGTATACAGGCAGGTCTGTGTTCAAAATTGAAAAACTTTTACAGTCCAGCAAACAAACACAGTCAGTTTCGGAATTCTTGAGCTTCCTAGGTTATCTCTTCAGGTTTTCATCAAGCATTCAACCTATCTTTGGGTCTCACAAAGTTCATCATTGCTTTACACCTTACATTACATTCACATTTGTCTAAACTTGAGTCAAAAGGTCACTTGCTTGTCCTCATCACACTTTGTCAACACACTACATACAACAACATTTTGCTAAGTGGTCCCTCATCAAGGTCTATCACCTTTGGGTCTCATTTGGTCTTACTTAGAGTCAAGGTCAACTTACCTCATCAAGAGAAACTATCATCTCTTTGGAAGCCACACCTACTCTACTACATACATACTTGGTCTTACACTTTGGACATCGCAAGTACACCTCAGATTCATTTACATTCCGTACAACTCTTAGTCTTCCATACTCTTTCCATCTTTCATCTAGTCTCACACATCTTGGTCAATACCTAGTTCATGGTTGAAACCCGTTCACAAAAATTTAGGAGAGAAGCTAAAGAGGCTCAAGAGTCCGCAAACATGAGTTCCTATTAGTATGACAATGATATCTTTTTCAATTCTGATCATACTACATTACCTGACATGGATGCCTATAGAAACATTCTGAATGTTGAGCACATGGACACTACAAACAACAATGATACACACAATGACAATATGGACAACATTTCAGTACATTTAGCAGAAGTGGAAGACACCATTATGAATCCTCATTTTAATCGATTGGTTGAGGAAATAATGAGGAGAGATAGACAATACTTCTTACAAGTGATGGCACAAAGTGGAGCCAAGCTCCCTCATGATTTTGACATGTCTCAAATAATGGAAAATTGACCTTTGCAAAAAACTCACTCCAACATGCATCAAAGGAGGCTTAATAGTGGAGGCAATAGAGGACCACATATGGTGCCTGAATCACCATCATCTTTGTTTCAAAAACCAGAGGTCCCATACACACATGGTAGAGCATATGATACTCACCTTCCCAGAACATTATGGAAGTCTTATGCAGAAAAATATGCTCAATCATATATCAATGCTAAGGATCAACCACCAAAGCAATTGGATATTCAAAGGCATGCTCAAAATTTGGACACAAGGAAACCCCGTGTCAAATTTGGGGGCAACACACTAGAAAAAACTCATGACATGCCTGTAGAGTATGGTATACATGGACAAAGCAGATATTTCGTTCCTCAACATGAATCTACACCAAGTGTGTTACTACTTATCAAATTGCCATTAGTTTCATATCTAAAGTCATACTATATTCTAGTCGGTTAGTATTACCGAATCATGCAGTTAGTACACACAGAGAAGTTGGTATGAACAATATAGTCGGTTACTGAAGAAAGCAGTCACAGAACACAGTATTCACTGAGTTGTTTACTGAGTAAAGTTTCATGGCTACCGAGTGGTAAAGTTAAGTCACTGTGTTGACATTCACCGAGTGAAACATTTTACCAGATACATTGAACCTGGACATGAACATGAAAATGTGTTACAAGATCGAGGCACATCTAACCGTTTTGCATTGGAAATTGCACTATGAGATTGTGTATGATTACAAGGCCAATCTAACCAATGAGATATTTTGTTTAGTTATTCATTCAAAGAACCTTTTTGTAAGATCGAAGCAATGAATCAGATCACTGCTGTAAGAGATCTTTATGTACAGCATGATTATAGGGTTAGAAAGATGAGATGATATGATGTGATATGAGATGCAATGAGATAGTAGTGTGTACGCATGAAGGAAGACTGTTACAGAGACACAGAGAGGTCACTGAGAAGGTTATCAGTGAACAGTCGAAGAACAGAGTAAATAGAAGGGTTTACCGAGTTTCATTATGGGTTACCAAGGTATGCTACAAGCTAGGTAATCTTATTCAGAGCACATAGAATCTGCTTTAGCATTTCACATGTAAAGTTGCAGATATTTGTAATGATTATATTGTAATATTTTGAAGTTCTAAGAGAAACCTTTGACAAGGTAAAAGACTCTAACCAAGTCTATAAATTGTAAATCCTTTAACCAGGTGCTACACTTATATAGTGTTGTAAAAATCCTTTGGTAAGGTAGATCTAACTGATCTTAATACTCCTAACAGGGTGAGCTATCAGAAATAGCTAAATGTAGCTCTAACCGAGCATTCTTTATTATTGCAGTAGTGAAGTTGTGGGTGCCATCCCCACCGCAGTTTTTCTCTCTAACCAAGAGTTTTTGCATGACCAAAATACATGTGTTATGAAGTGAATCATGTGTGATTGTTATCTATTGATTATAGTTTTATTTTATGTTACTGCACTATTCTGTTTATGCATAATAGTAAGGTTATTATCAAGGAAAAGTTTTGGAGTACTGATTCACCCCTCCCCTCTTAGTACATTAGCTTTCTATATTGGGCCTAACAATTGGTATTAGAGCTTTAATCTTGGAAAAGGGTTTAACTACCTAAAGAGAAAGATCTTAGCAATGGAAGGCTACAAACAATCTTGGAGGATTGTACATCTTCAAGAAGAGCTAGATAATGCAAATCAAGTGATTGTAGACATGCAGAGGCAAATGCAAAAATATCTGAAAGTAAGGAGAAGATTATCTGATGACTTGCATGATTCTCAAGAGCTAGTGGAACAAATCAAGACATCATCTAAGAACAGTATATCTGAAGTGACTGAAGAAATGATTGGAATGTTGAAAGAAAAGAACAAAGCATTGGTTGATCAACTAAAAGCAATGAAAAGAGAACATGAACATTTCAGTACACAAATGACTGAAAATCTAGATGCATTAAGGATAGCTGAGGACAAAGCAAGAGATCTACAAAGAGAGAAACAATAACTTGAAGCTCTAGTATCTGAAAAGGATGATGAAATCATAAGGTTAATTGGTATTCAACAAAATATGACAGATCAACTAGGTTATGCACATCATGAAGCAATTCTGAAGAATGATGAAAATCAATCATTGAAACTTGAAGTATCAAGGTTGACTGGTGAACTTGAAATAGAAAAGAAATCCAAAGAATCATTGGAGAAAAGTTATGAAGCATCAAAGATGTTGGATGAGCAACTGAACACAAGAAGACTCTACAAAGGAGGACTCGGTTACAAAGGAAAAGACTCTACCGAGAAAGGAATTCATACTACCGAGAGAGGAGAATCATCAAAACAAGCGGGAAAAAGGAATAACATCAAAAGGAAGAAGCCTATTTGCTACTGCTATGGAAATCAAGGTCATACTGCCAACATATGCCAGATCAGAAAAGGTAAACAACCGAGTATCTCTAAGTCCAATGGATATTGTTATAATTGCAATAAATATGGTTACATACCTAATCAATGTAGGACAAAGACTGTTAACAACCATCGGAAGGCAAAATTTAAAGGGTTTTGTAAAAACTGCAATAGATATGGACATAGTACCGAGAAGTGTTGGTTTAAGCAAAAAAACTACATGAAGTATCCACATAGAGCAAACACTGGAGGTTACCGAACTCACACAAATCCTTACCGACAATATGCAGCAGTACCATGGGATTACAATACAAGGATATGGTGCCAATGTTGTGGAAGATATGGACATATAAGTGCCAACTATTTTATAAGGTTTGGAATGAACAACCGGAGATCATGGAGAAATCCCGGTATGGCATGTTTTCATTGTCACAAAGTTGGACATTTAGCTGGAGATTGCAGAGATCAACCGAGAAGAGACACTAAGGAGATAAAAGAAAAATTCAAGATGATTTGGAAAAAGAAAGAAATTATATCTGATGAAGAAAGCACCTTACCTACCAAGTTAGGTGCACCTATTTCAAATTAGTCAATAAAAGGTATGAAGGGACTACATTCTTTAAAAGTTAAATCATAACAATTCCTATTTTATTATGAACAAGAATTCAAAATCTGCATAGTTAAGATGCAATTAGTCAGTTTGCATACTATACAAGAAAACTGTCAAGTCGGTGTATACAGGAAACCTATCAAGTCGGTTAACAAAGAAAAGTTGGGTACTCAGTGAAAATAGAAAATGGAGTAAATCGGTAAAAGGTGAACCAAGTGCATTTAATATCTTGACCTAACTTGCACAGAGCCCGATAAGGTATTTTTGAGTATTTAAAAGTGTTTTCACGGTCATTATCATTCACCCAAGTTTTCAAGAAGCAGAGCAAAGTGAATCAAAGCGATCAAACTTCATTCAAAGCGAATTTTGAGGTATTTACATCAATCTATTCACACTGTTTAGCTGGTTTCTGATCTAGTCAAATTGCTAGTGTCTACCGAGTGTGAAGAGTAAGTCACTTGTAAACCCTAAGGATAACTTGTCGAATTTTACTCAAGATCTACCATGGCGCCCAAGATCCAAGACCCTGTAGTTGTCCAAAATGTGGAGAAACCATCTCTGAAGTATTCCCTAACTCCTAAAGTCACCTCAGAATCGGATGATAAAATTGCATTTTCACTCATCCCAGATCAAGTCTTATTGGTAGAAGATGTCAGATTCTTTACCAAGTGTCATGTTGAGGAACTCGGTCATGTAGAGATTAGTGACACATATGATGAACTGTGCACTGACGGCAAACTGGATAGTAAATTTGAACATATCAGAATCAAGGGATTAACTGAAGCCCTAGTTTATCCTCGTGTGTTCAAACCCCAATGGGTTAAGTTTGTATTGAGCAGAGTACATGATGATTTCATGTGCCTACAAGAGAAACCATTCAAGATCACGAAGGAAGTCATTCACCTAATCACCGGATATCCCATCTACAATCATGCTCGTGCACAGAAAATGATATCACAAAAGGAGCTAATCAGTCTAACCGGAGTAGAATCCAATTACTGAGGACTGAAGTTGAATAATGTCACTGATGTTGAACTAAAATTTGCAATTAGAGTTATTGGTTACTGTTTCTTCCAATCTGCAAGGGAAAATAGTGTACCATGTGCTACAGTGGACCTGGCCTACAAAATAGTAAAGAAGGGAATGAAAGTAGACTTATGTGAAGTGCTACTAAAGAACTTATTTGAGAACCTAAACACAATAAGGAAGCTGAAGAAGAACAACTCGGCAAACACACTAAAGTTTGGTTCACTACTTGTCTGTATGTTTTTCTATTTTGAGAAGTTCTTTCCCTTAGTCGGTAAAGTAGTATGGGAGCTACACCGACCTATCACCCATCAGATCAATGATTACATCAAAAAGTTAGGAGATAACTTTAATGATATCATGGATGATTATTTTAGAAAATTCCAAGAGAAAATGCACAACAGGTACAGGATTCCACCATAGCTGGTCAAAAAATACAAGGACAATATATGTTTTGAAGTCGACACTGATTATTGCTATGTAAATGTTGTTGAACTTAGGGTTCAATCGTTGCAACCAATGGGTTATTAAATTGATTATGATATCACACAGCAACAAATTGATGCCTATATATCATTGCCAAGGCATGTAACTGAACTAAGGTATGGAACCTATGAAGAGGTGAAGGAGAAAGTAAAAATGAGCATTGTAGTTCCTAAGGCTACAAGAAAAGCTACAAAGATGATAAAAGCTTTATCTGAGAAATTCAGAGAAGAATCCTCATCTACACCTATCAAAGGCAATCTTGCCATTACCAAGGAAGAATCAAAAGCATAGGAGGCTACAATAACATTGAGCACAGAGTTGCCAAAGGGAAAAGTTCTAAAAAAAAAGAAACAGGACATCACAAAAGCCCTGCCGACTCCACCAACAAAGAGACCCAACACCAGAGCATCAGCTGCATCATCGAGCAAGAAACAAAAGATTGTTGCCATTCCTAAGGTAACAAAGACTTACAAGAAATCTACTCAAAGACTCATTTTGGCAAAAGAGTCAAGCGATACAGAGTCTGATGATGCAAACAAATTCCAGATTGTGAAGAGAAAAGAGGTAAACATTCACAGTGTTGAAAACTTTTGTGCCAATCTTAAAGAATACAGAGGATTTGCAGGATTTAGATATGTTTAGTATGAGTCTAGGAATAATGATGAGAAATGACAGATTGAAGAAGCTGTTATATGTACACTTCTGAAGTTTCAGTTAGCACCATTAGAACTAGCAAAGTCACTTCTGAGTGAACTCTACTCACATATTGATAACAGGTGGAAATATGCAATGGATTCGGAAAGACAAATAAGAGAAATAAGTCTTGTCCATTTATTTCCTGACATGTCCATAGCTGAAATCAAGGAGCATTTGTCCACATACAATTCAAAATTTCTTGTGAAACAGAGAGCCTTAAAATTGATGAATGGGCTATATATTGATGTGGAGAATGAGACTAAGGCCAAGTGGCAAGAGATCTTCAAAAAAAAGGATGTCAATGAACAATCTCAAATTGAAATTGTTGATGTCACTGAGCAAGGTCCAGACCCGATTGACATAATACAAATTGATGAAGATGTAATGGATGAAGCCGCACCGGAGCAGGAAATGATTGAAGGCACCACTTATGCAAAACTTGTGTCTAGTGAATTGGTCTTAGAACAAGTTCAGCCTTATCCGCCGGTGAAGCCACCAGTCCCAACCAAAGCTCCCAAGGAGACTGAGCAAGTTACCAAAGGTAACAAATCTAAAGCTACAAAAGATACAAGTAACAAATCTAAAGCTATAGCAGACACAACCAAAGATCAAACGTCTCAAGCACAGACAAGCACTACAAATATTACAGCTAAGACCCTAGCACCGAGCCATCCAAAGACACTGCAACTGCTACAGGAATAGTTCAAAGTGTTGCATCTATCAAGCAACCTACCAAGGGTCAGCAAGCCTCACAAGCACTTGTCTTAGTGCCACAGACCAAAGGAAAAGAGAAGAAGGTGAGAAAGCATGGTTTTAAATTTGACCTATCTAAACCGATCGTGTTGCCCAATGTCGACATTTCCAAATTAAAAGGGCAAGAACTCACTAAATCAAGTGAACTATGCAAAGCAAAGGCCAAACAAGAGAAGCAACTGGCCATATAGAAAAAGAACAAGGTACTTCAAAAGGTTAGGACACTGCTCACAAAAATGCTACCATCAGCAACAGTGTCAACCGATGCAGCCATCCATATTCAGTTGGATGAACTCCTTAATCAGATTGAAACATCTAGAGTTGATGCATCTGAGTACCTAAGCAAGCTCAAAACTAAAGAGCTCATAGCAAAAATGATAGAGGAAGTCCAAAAATCAATTGCTATTGGCAAGGTAAAACTTGTCAAATTCATTGCTGAGTTGTCCCCTCAACTTAAGCACATTCTTTATTTATTCCAGAAATTGTGTACATTTTCTTTATTTATTAAAGACATCAAAAATAAAACTGATGCAATTGAGAAAGAGATCACCGATCTCTCATCCAAGTTGACCACTGAGCCTAATTCAGTTTAGAATTTTTACAAAAAGCTACAACAGCTCATGGCTCAACAGTTAGAACTGAGGAATGAAGAGCATAAAATTAGGATGGATATAATCACCCTTCAAACATTATTCCTTCCTCATCTCTCATCAGTATAGGAGCAGCTCAACCGAGCTACAAGCTTATCAACTACACAAGAGGGAAGCACTCTTGATGGCTTGATATCACTCTTATCTGATATTCAAGCATAGAACTCATTAATGGAAAATCTCAAGGACTCACTCTCAGTCACCCTCACTGACGCCCGGACCAAGTATAAGACTATTTTTTATCAGTTACCACCTCCAGATGCAAATTAAGTTTTTAATGTTTGTCAAAAAGGGGGAGTAATATTATGTTACTACATAGAGGAAAGCCTAGCAAAGGGGGAGTAATTCTACACTTGGAGAGTAGTACAGTTTTGATAACACAATTTTGAGTATTGTATACAAGGGGAGTATACCGAGAAGAATATATAGAGCATTCAGAGCACACAAGTATAGAACAGGACCGAACATGCAAAATTCAGAGTTATGTACAGGATAATGGTAAGGGGAGTATATCTGCATATACTATTGACTATTGTACATATTGTCTAGTATAGTCATTTTGTCAAGTATATATTTTTTTTTGAGTTATGACTTTGTAAGTAGTTTTTGTCAAACATCTCAAATAATATCAAAAGGGGAGATTGTTACTACTTATCAAATTGCCATTAGTTTCATATCCAAATTCATACTATATTCTAGTTGGTTAGTATTACCGAATCATGCAGTCGGTACACACAGAGAAGTCGATATGAATAGTCTAGTCGGTTACTGAAGAAAGCAGTCACAGAACACAGTATTCACCGAGTTGTTTACCGAGTAAAGTTTCATGGCTACCAAGTGGTAAAGTTAACTCACCGAGTTGACATTCACCGAGTGAAACATTTTACCAGATACATTGAACCTGGACATGCACATGAAAATGTGTTACAAGATCGAGGCACATCTAACCGTTTTTGCATTGGAAATTGCACTATGAGATTATGTATGATTACAAGGCCAATCTAACCTATGAGATATTTTGTTTAGTTATTCATTCAAAGAATCTTTTTGTAAGATTGAAGCAATGAATCAGATCACCCCTATAAGAGGTCTTTATATACAACATGATTCTAGGGTTAGAAAGATGAGATGATATGATGTGATATGAGATTCAATGAGATAGTAGTGTGTATGCATGAAGGAAGACTGTTATAGAGACACAGAGAGGTCACCAAGAAGGTTATCAGTGAACAGTCGAAGAACAGAGTAAATAGAAGGGTTTACCAAGTTTTATTATGGGTTACCGAGGTATGCTACAAGCTAGGTAATCTTATTCAGAGCACATAGAATCTGCTTTAGCATTTCAGATGTAAAGCTGCAGATATTTGTAATGATTATATTGTAATATTTTGAAGTTCTAAGAGAAACCTTTAACAGGGTAAAAGACTCTAACCAAGTCTATAAATTGTAAATCCTTTAACCAGGTGCTACACTTATATAGTGTTGTAAAAATCCTTTAGTAAGGTAGATCTAACTGATCTTAATACTCCTAACAGGGTAAGCTATCAGAAATAGCTAAATGTAGCTCTAACCGAGCATTCTTTATTATTGCAGTAGTGAAGTTGTGGGTGCCATCCCCACCACAGTTTTTCTCTCTAACCAAGAGTTTTTGCGTGACCAAAATATATGTGTTATGGAGTGAATCATGTATGATTGTTATCTGTTGATTATAGTTTTATTTTATGTTACTGCACTATTCTATTTATGCATAACAATAAGGTTATTATCAAGGAAAATTTTTGGAGTACTGATTCACCCCTCCCCTCTCAATACATTATCTTTCTATATTGGGCCTAACAAAGTGGTCCATATACGCAGCATCATTATAGACCTCCTCCATATGAACATGTGTATGATCAATATCATCCATATATGCAACATGCTCCTCCTCCAATTGGTGCCTCAAGCATGGGGTATGGTCCAAGAATTTGATCTCCACCTAAGAGCAATTTGGAACAACAAATCAGGGACTTACAAAAGAAAATGGAGGACATAAATACACTGAAGCCAACATACACAATGAGAGACATATGTCCTTATCCATTTGACAAAAGCATTCCAATGCCTCCATTTCCTACACACTTTATGATGCCTAGGTTTGATAAGTATAGAGGAAAAGGAGATCCTAAGGTACACATAAGACAGTTTTTCACAACTTGCATTGAGGTAGCAGTAGAAGAGACATATTTGATGAGATTATCCCATAGAGCTTAGGCGATCAAGCTATGGAATGGTTCTCCCAACTTCCACCTGGTATTAAGTCATGGGGTGACTTAGCAGAGGCATTTATTCAACATTTCTCCTACAACATAGAGATAGACATATCAGTCACTACCTTGTGCAACACCAAGCAAAAAGAGGGAGAATCTTTTGTATCATTTTTACAAAGATGGAGGAATCTAGCCAACAGATGCTCTTGTAAAATTCCATAAAAACAAATGGTAGAGATGTTCACCCAAAACGTTAACAAAGACATTGGCTATGATCTAAGAAAAGCTTGTTTGTCTACCTTCAAGGAAGTCATTGAAAAAGGATTAGTGACAGAAAAGGTCCTAATTGAACAAGGAGTCATTAAGATATTCAAGGAAAACAAAGATGACTTTAAAGGAAAAGATAAGGAAAGATTTTGGAATAAAAACAAGAATACATTCAATGATGGTGTTGTTGACACCAATTCAGTACGACCCAAAATCATTTTTTATGGATCAAGCTCTATAAACAATCAGGTGAATACTCAAAAAACTTCCAAATCACAAAGGAAGTACACTCCATTGGGAGAACCACTTGAGTCAGCTTTCAAAAAGCTAGTGGCAAACAAGGTAATCACTATTCCAGATTTTCCTCCATATGAGCCAAAGGTGAAACCAAATTGGTGGAATGATAATAAATATTGTGAATTTCACAAGAGCAAGGGTCATAAAATAGGAAATTGTCACTGACTGAAGAACATCATACAAGATCTCATTGATAGAGGTGACATTGAGATTGAAGGACACTCATCCAATCAAGAACATGAGATGTTTAAGGAACCATTCCCAAAGCATGACAAGGGAAAAGCTACAGCCACAAATGATCAGACCAACTATACCAGAGCATCTTATAACTATGATTCAACTGTCAATCACATTTCAATGGATAATTATGTCTCTACCATTATCATCAAGGACAAAACACCTGAGAATTCTACCCAAAGACCCAAGATTGTCCTAAAAGGCATTGGATCTTCTTCCGAACCTACCTCTAAATGTCATGTTACAACTCGTCAAGGTAAATTCACTTTGCAAGGTGCTTCAGCCAAAAACACCACTTCCTCATCAACCAAACTTGAGTATGACCTTGTAGAACAGTTAGGGAAGACACCTGCGCTCATCTCCATTCTTGAGCTCCTACGCATATCCCCCACACATAAATCCATTCTTGACAAAATCTTGAGAGAAACTGTTGTTCCTACTGATCTGAACGTGGACCAGTTTCAAGCCATGGTGTGATACCTTTCCATTCCACACTCCCTTACATTCGCGGAAGTTGATGACACCTCCATAAGTCAGCCACATAATGCACCTTTACACATTGAAGCCTTCATACACAAACACCACATAAAATGAGTCTTGATAGATGGAGGAGCGGGTCTAAATATTTGTACATTGAGCACTATTAAACAATTGGGATATTCTGATAAAGTTGTGAATTCTACAAACAAAATTACCATCAAGGCATATGATGACAAAGAGCATTCATCCAAAGGTACAGTCACCTTACCTCTCAGAGTTGGGCCAATTACGAAGGATGTGGTTTGTCAAGTCCTAGACCTGGAGCTCACATACAACATATTGCTAGGACGTCCTTGGATTCATTAAATGAGGGCAGTCCCATATACATATCACCAATACATTAAGTTTCCCCACAATGGAGTTGAAATAATAGTTAATGGTGATCCTAATCCATTCATATATTGCAATAACTTGAGATCGAAAATTGAGATGATCATTCCAAGTAATCGTGAAGCTGTTCCTTCTTCTGCGTACATTGATCCTGAATCATTAAAACCTTCGACATCAAAACAAGGTGAGCTTAAAGGGAAATTCCAGGACAAGGGCATGGGTGAATACACTTTGAATCAGACCATGTACTTACAACAAGTCATGAATTCACCAAAAGAATATGGACGACCACATCCTACTAAGTGGGTATCTATCATTACACTTGAATGGGATCCTACAATCTTCCAAAAATAGGGTGAACTGGAAGGAGACTTATAAAAAATGCTTTACAAAGACCTTGAAAATGATACACAAGATCACATCGGTTTACCATGTGAGAAGTATGGCAAAGGGTTCAAGATTCTACAAAAATTTGGGTATGATGGCAAAAGTCCTCTTGGATTAAGAAAGGAAGGCATCATTGAACCTTTACAACTTGAATTGACATTCAAAAAGGAACGTTCCAAAGGACTTGGTTTCATGACTTCCAAGGTTCATACTCAAAAGACAGAAGAAGCATTACAAATCAAAGCTGCCAAAATTCAACAAGAGAATCGCTATTCCATAGACTCCAATGAATGGGAATGGGGTTCAGACAAATCCTCTAGTGACTATGAGCTCATCGAGACATTTAGAGAACCAAGTGAACCAACAGAAGAAGAGGAATTTAATAGGAAATTCAAATTTGGTCAAGAAACAACCCCAGAGGATTCCACATAGTCCTTGTCTCTAGGTTCTAGGTTGAAATCACATAGAATGAGAACACCTATCCCAGAATGTGCTACTAGTGATGATAATTTGTATTCGTTCACGATCAAGACTGATGAGGAGAGTGCCAACGATGACCTTGATAACTACCTCGACATACCTGAATATAACTGCATCCTCACTCTTAACCCCGCTAACTTTGAGGACATCAAAGGCCTTCCCCTTGTTCACCACCAACTTATTGACTGGGACCATGAGGGATTGGCATAGTTTGACACATTCCAAAATGATGAAGCTTTTATTGACTATCTTGGCATATGAGATGATCTTCCCCCTTGGGACCATAAATTGGGAAACACTATAGAACTCAATAGCATGGCATATTTCGGTGAGGGTGTCAGGCCTTCTAGTCGCAAAAATATAAACATAAAAACAAATCAAGGGTCTTATGGTCAAAACCACATTGTGGCGTCGTCTGACCCCAAAAAAGTAAAAAGAAAGGACGTATCTGAGGGCGAAAACCTCTCTGAGGCACCCGAAGATGGAAGGCTCGACATTCTCCCAGCATCATATGAATAAAAGTCATCCATGTTGGTAGAGGAGACTATCAAAACAAACATTGGTACAGAAGAAGTTCCACACAACATATTCCTGGCTCAATCTTTGACAGAGTCAGAAAGGTCAAAATTCATAAGTTTCTTCATGGAACAACAAATCAATTTTGCATGGTCATATGCTGATATGCCTGGATTGGATCCGGATTTGGTAATGCACCATTTGACAGTTAAACCGACGGCAAAACCAGTGAAATAGAAATTAAGAAAGATGCATCCACAAGTGGCATTACTAGTCAAAGAAGAACTTGAGAAATTATTGGATGTCGGATTCATATGCCCAATTGATTATCCTGAATGGATCTCCAACTTAGTGCCTATCAGTAAACTAGACCGTAGCATCAGAATATGTACATATTTCAGAGACATCAACAAAGCTTGTCTGAAGGATGATTTTCTGTTACCAAATATTGACCTGATTGTCAATCTCACAGTAGGTCATGTGATGTTATCCTTGATGGATGGATTCTCTGGTTACAATCAAATAAAAATTGCATCCGAAGACCAGCACAAAACAACATTCACTTGTCCTTAGGGAACCTTCTACTGGAATGTCATGCCCTTTGGGCTAAAAAATGCAGTGCTACATATCAAAGAGCCATGACTACTATCTTTCACGATCTCATGCACGTTACTGTGGAAGATTATGTTGATGACCTCTTGGGAAAATCAATAGACAATGATACACATTTGGACATACTTTCAGTCGTCTTTGATCGGTTGGAAAAATATAAAGTAAGATTAAACCCCAAGAAATGTGTCTTTGGAGTAACCTCCGGGAAGCTCCTAGGATTCATTGTCTCAAAGAGAGGAATCGAAGTAGATCCAGCAAAAGTCAAGGCCATCCTAGAGATGCAACCACCACAAAACATCAGTCAACTTCAATCTTTGCAAGGGAGACTTCAATCCATACGAAGATTCATAGCACAACTTGCAGATAAGTGTAATCCTTTTCAGCACTTGCTACATAAAAACATCAAATTCAAATGGGATGATAATTGTCAACAAGCTTTCTAGGCACTCAAAAATTATCTTCTGAATCTGCCAGTTTTGATGCCACCAATTCCAAATCAGCCTCTACTACTATACATATCAGCTACTTCAATAGCACTGGGGGCACTCTTAGCACAACAGGTTACTGAAGGCAAAGAAAAGGTAGTCTATTACATCAGTCACACATTAGTGGGATATGAGCTGAATTATACACCAATTGAGCGTGCATGTCTCATTGTGCTCTTTGCTTCATAGAAATTATGACATTACATGCTAACTCATAAAACTAAGTTGGTTGCAAGGATCGATCCATTGAAATACCTTCTCAATAAAGCAACACTTACTAGGTGACTAGCCAAATGGGTTATGCTCCTAAGTGAATTCAACATTGAGTATGTGGACAAAAAAGCAATAAAAGGACAAGCTATCATAGATCAGTTAGCGGATGCTCCCATGATAGATGATGTTCCTCTAACTTCAGAATTTCCAGATGAATCCATTTTAACAGTGTCGCGCGCGAAGCCTTGGCAACTATACTTTGATGGCTCTTACACACAGCATGGGGCAGGAGCTGGCATCCTCTTCATAACTCCTCAGAGGGATTCCATACCAAAATCATACCACTTATCATTTCCTTGCACTAATAACATAGCGGAATATGAGGCATTAACAACAGGATTACGGATAGCAATTCAATGGAAAATCCAAGAACTTCAGGTTTTTGGGGACTCTCAACTTGTAATTCGTCAAACAATAGATAACTACCAAACAAAGGATGAGAAATTAATGCCTTACAAAACAATGGTAGATGACCTGAAACAATATTTCACAAAGATAGACTTTGAGCAGATACCAAGAGAGTAGAATCGAGTCGTAGATGCCATGGCTACAATTGCTTCACTAATCGATCTACCTCCGAATGAGACCCGCTATGAGTTCTTGGTGGATAACCTTTTGGTCCCTCATATGAAATCACTCCTACCGAGCTGTTATGTGTTGTTGGTCCTAATTCCCAGTTATATGGTTCCATTTTCACATACCTTCGTGACAATACCCTACCTCCTGATCTATCCAATAACCAACGTCGTACTTTCATTCGCCAATCTTATCAATACGTCATTTTAGCTTATGTCCTATACCATCGAGGTCTAGATGGCACTCTTCTTAGATGTTTAGAAAGTGACGAAGCTCAGATTGCGTTATGTGAAGTACATGAAGGGATATGTGGTCCACATTCTAGTGGTCCTACCTTAGCCAAGAAACTCATCAGGACTAGATATTACTGGCCTAGTATGGAAAAAGACTCATATCAGTTTGTCAAGAAATGTAAGCAATGTCAACTTCATGGAGACCTCATCCATGCGCCAGCACAAGAACTTCAATCGATTGCGACTCCTTGGCCTTTTTGTCAGTGGGGACTCGATCTCATAGGCAAGATTCACCCTCCTTCTTCCAATGGTCATAAATTCATTATCACTGCCACAGAGTATTTCACAAAATGGATCGAAGTCGTGCCTCTCATGCAAGTCACTAGAAAACAAATTGCTACCTTCATTCTCACCTATATCATTTGTCGATACGGTATTCTTATTTCCATTATCACCGATAACGGGCGTCCCTTCAAAAATTAGGATGTTCATGAACTCTATGATCACTTCCATATTACTCATCATTTCTCCACACCATATTACCCCCAAGGTAACGATCAAGATGAGGCATCTAATAAAACAATCCTTAAATCTTAAAAAAGACAGTCGATGACGCTGGCTGTAATTGGCATATACAACTTAATCTCGCACTTTGGGCCTACCGCACAAGCGTCCGCACACCTACAAGAGCTACACCCTATTCACTTGTCTACGACACTGAAGCTATCTTTCCTATTGAGGTCGAGCTACCCTCTTTACGAGTCTCTTTGCAAAACATTATCAGTGATGAAGAATACAGGGTCTCTCGCTTACAAGAACTTGAACTATTGGATGAACGAAGACAGACTGTTGTTAATCATCTCAAGGCTTATCAACAACGAATGAGTCGCAGCTACAATCATAAAGTCAAGCCTCACACATTTGAGGTAGGAGACTTAGTTCTCACAGAAAATCCTAAGAATCAGTAGGATAGAGAGAAGAAGGGCAAATTCGAATCAAACTAGCTTGGTCCTTACACCATTACAGCAGCATATGGATCTGGTGTATATCAACTCTCAACCAGAGAGGGTGAACCTTTAGAGGATCCTATCAATAGCATGCACCTTCATAGGTTTTACACATAGCTCTTCAGAGTACCCTAATTCAAAAATACAAAAAAAATCAAAAAATTCAAAAATACAAAAAAAATCGTTACTTGGTGAAAACCTGGAAAACAGGCACCTTGTGACACAAAAAAACATTGAAAAATCAAAAAAAGTAAAGAGAAATAATTTTGTCCAATGGTGAAAACCACTTCGGTGGTGCCCTGGGCAAGTACCATGGTGAAAATTGGGTCACCAGCGCCATGCATAGAGACATTGCTCCTCCCTCCTTTAGGATTCCATTTCATCCTTTCAATTTGCACACACTCACAACCTATTCATCCATAATAAACTTACCTATTCCCATCATGGCTTGTCATTGATCTACCTAAGATTGGTTCGCCATTCATAATAAACATTATTTTCATCCCTTTCCATCCATAATAAATCAGCTCCTATCTGTGGCTAAGGCAAATCCTACATCTAGTAATGGGTGTGGAACTGAGAGCATCACATGTTTCGAGGAGTATAGTTTCTTCCAGTATTCTTCAGTCTATCCGCGCACAATCCACAATAAAGCAACATTTGCATCGCCAATCCACAATCAAGTTTCATCTTCTCTGCAATAAAGTATCAGTTTCATGGATTCAGCCAATTTCAAATGAGACACAACAGCAACAATGGGCTCCAACAAATCAAATCTTTCAATAGACTCAGACAACATTATGGTTCGGTGCTATCTATCCTTTTGTGAAAGTAAACATTGTGACCACAATCAAATAAGACTTATACAAGTGACAAGAGACACTAAACTTGAGGACTACAGTGGATGTTGGTGTTGAGTCTTGGTTTTCTTTTGATTTTATCTCTTGGTGACATGTTTTTTAGCTTTTCTAGGATGTCTTTGACTAGAGATTCTATCTCCAGGATGTCTCTGACTAGAAAAGCAAGGATGGGGTATCGTCACCTATTTTCTTTGATGTCTGTGGATTGTCTCTTAGTAATGCTATGACTTGTCCAAGGATATGAGGACATTGAGAGTCTAGTGGGGCATTCCTTGTTTGTGACTGTCTTATCTCCATGCAAACGGGTACAATGACTTTCTGGGTCGAACATATGCCTAGATTGTCATAACCTACTTGCCATAATAAATCTCAATGATGATAATGCACAAGAAGCTCTTCCATATCTTCTATCTTTCATCCCCCTTTCTTGATTGACTTCCATCATCCTTCTTGAGTCCATGTAGCCTGCTATCACATGACTGAGTATAATGACACACCAAAAAAAAATATCTGCATTTCATGTACTTTGCACCTGCATTCCCACACATAAGCATTTCATACATACATATAGATATCACAATTGCATCACATCCTGCACACAACACATATTAGCACATTTTACATTTTCATCATGTAAATAGTCATTTGCATTATCATATTCATCTGCATTCCATACATTCACAATTGTATTTGCATAAACATATAAAATATAAAAGAACAAAAATATTGCAGTTCATTATGTACATATTTGCATCCATATCATAATCCATCACATAGAAACATACATCATAGAAACATATAGAAGCATCACATAGGTACACATGCATATAGCTGCCGCAAAGATGAATCATCTCGTATATATAATCATAAAGTGTCATAATACAATGATGTCAAAATCATATGGCTACAATCACCTGCAGGTGTCTACAACATAATACAAAATGGTACAAAAAAAACGGATACATAGGGAGCCCTCTAAGGCTATGATGAACTCCCTCCCTCGGAGCCGCCTGGCCTCGATGGAGTCTGAGCCCTGGAAGGACCCGCCTCAAGATCATCTCTCCTACCCCCTCTATCTGGTGGTGGTGGAGGACCCATAACCCCACCGCTAAACGCCTGTCTCCTCTGACTCCCTCCAGTCGTCATTGTACGTGATGGTCTCCGGAAGCTCCTAGCCCGCTGATCGGCTGGCACTATACCATAATAGAGATCCTGCCAGTACGCGATCTCCTCCCCTACCCGCAGAAAATAGGCATATCCAACCCCTATCTCCTCTGCCACTTGCCTCCTAGCCCTCAGTGCTATCTTAGCCTCAGTGTATCGATGTATAGCCTGATCTTGCTCCCACTCAGTATCTCTGAGCCACCTCCTGAGTCTATCCCTCTCCCTCTCTAAGTCCTGAATCTCATCTGTCTATCCCTAGAAAATCTCCCTCAGCTCAAGCAGCTCATCCTCCTCCTCCTCGGCCCCCTATACCTCTGCCTGTGGCTCCCCCTGTACAAGTGGTTGTGCCTATCCCTATGCCAGTACCTGTACCTGCCTTTATCCCTGTCCTTGTCCCTACACCTGTCTAGGACCCTATGTTGCTGGCACCTATACTGGCAACCCACCGCGACCCCTCACCACCCGAACCGGTCTCTCCTCTCCACTCTCTCTCCGTAGAGCCACCCTCCTCTCTCCAACCACACCTCACCTCCTCCATCGACCTCTGCCCCCACCATTTCCATCATCATCATCATCTCTTCCGCCATCCCCATCTATCAGCTCTCTGGGGTCTGTCAGTCATGGGAAGGGATGCTCAACCCAATATGCAGTGTACTCTGCATCCATCCCTGCATCCTCAATCTCTAGCCACATATCCCATGGAAAGGGAACCATCTCCACCAATTGCATCACAGCCTGATCATATGACAGCAATTGCCCAAAGTGTGCCTGGTCGCGCACTGTTCGTGCATACATACCTAAGCCTCGTGGCATCCACTGAATCCTGCCAAACTATCTACCCACTCTATCCACTAGCTGCCTCTCTAATACATAAGGCATTCCCTCAATCAAATATCTATTCTAGAAGGTGTATGGTAACTCTACTACATCATCCTCCCACTGATCGTACCTAAGGTACGGCCTCCATATCACAGTGTCGATCTCATCCAAGACTCGATGCCAGTACTCCAACCTGCCAATCCGTGGCTGTGAGGTAATCATATCATACAGATGCACAAAGGTGCGTCCATGACCCCTGCCCCTGAAGTGTATCGGTCGGGTAACTGGCAGATTCTCATAGGCCAATACTTGTAGCAAGGTAACTCTGCAACCCAATCCTACGGATCCATGATACACAAACTGATGTAGCTCATAGTACAAGTGTGCCAGCACACATGGTCCGTAGGCATATCTGGTGTGTTGTGTAATCAGTGTCTCCAAGGTGCTCCCCCAACCCACAGCCAACCCTCGTGTTGCCCTATCTGGACACAAGAATCCACTGATCACTCCTCCTAGCACTGCTGCTAGTGCTAGTCTTGTTGTTGTCATCGTATCCCATGCGACATGTCCTGCCCTCATATCCAGTCTTGGGTCTCGGAATACTCATCTCAGGGCATCCCTATCTCCGTCTCGATCATAGGGTGCTAACTCCCCATCGATCGGTATCCTCAGAATCCGGTATACATCCTCGAAGGTGACTATCATCTCACCCATCGGTAAATGAAACGTACAAGTCTCTGAGTGCCATCTCTCAGCCAGCGCAGTCAGCAAACCCATGTTTGCCCAAAACTCAGGCACATACAAAATGTGGTGTAAACCCATACCGTCAATGGCAGCTCTATCCTCGAATGTCAACTCTGGTCCCAACCTCTGAGTCGATGGGAATCTCTCCCGTGACTCCAGCATAGGCAAATACTCCTGCAGTCAAGCAAATCAATCATGTCAGTCATAGTGGCATTCCCTATTCATCACAAAATGCTACTTTTCATCTAAGTGCGTATAGTACTCTATTCTAGTGACACTCACTATTCATCACAAAGTGTTGTTGATTATCCTAGTGGTACTCCTTGTTCATCACAAAGTACTACGTGTTTTGCACTCACTGTTTATCACAAAGTGCTACTCACATTTGCACTCATTGTTCATCACAAAGTGTTGCTCATATTTTAGTACTCCCTGTTCATCACAAAGTACTATGTCTTGGTACTCACTGTTCATCACAAAGTGCCTCGACCTATCCTACATCTTCCCTAGAGGACCTGCTTGAGTGAATCCTCTTAGCAGCTTATCCAATCAACAACGTATGTTCATCACAGAACTATCGATTTGTCCTTGAAGACATAAATGTGCTTTCATTACACAAACACGCTTAGAGCCTATAGAAACGCGCCTGAAAAACATTAATGCGATCGCATCCTACAAAGACGTCTTTGCTAGCACAGACGTGCCTGGCACAAACGCAGACGCACCTAGCCACCCAGACGTGGCTAGCACCAGCACAGACGCGCCTCTATGTTTTTGACACTTTTTGACATTATCCTAAAGAGAATTTATTGCTCTACTTGACATGCATTAATGACAACAATTAATACAACAAAGTACAAGGAGGCTTTGTCGTACTCATCGGCTCTCCTGTCTCTGCTGGCCTCTGAAATTGGTGAACATGATTGAATCTGTGAACCATTGCCATCACTGCTGACTGTTGCTGCTCTATTCTCTCTCTACACTTTGATCTCTTGAAGGTGTGGATGACAATGAGGATTTTTTCCCCTCATAGTCTATCTTATAGACTACCCTAGCCCTCGTTTCCCATGTCAGTCTTCTTTACCCCATGACTCTATCACTCTATCCTATCCGATCAGTCCATTCTAGCCTTTCTTTCTTATTGACAGATTGTCTGTGATCTTTTCAAACATTTTCATCCAATCTCTCAAGGGGGCATATCATTCCCATCTTGGGGCAACTTTGTATCAGTTCATATTATCTTCTTTGAAACAACGCGACAAGCCGCATTGTCTCAAAGAGGGGCAAAATGTAGACACCTAAAATTGTCATGTCTAATTAAATAAATATTTTATTTATTTAATTACTTTAGCCCAATTCTTCTATTAATTAAATAAATTTTTATTTATTTAATTAATTCATTTATCCTCTTCTAGCCTTATTTCTCATTTAAATAAATACCTTTAAATTATTTAAATTATCCTTTTCCTAAATTAAATAAATATTTTATTTATTTAATTATCCAACTTCTTCTATTAATTAAATAAATCTTTATTTATTTAATTAATTCATTAACCTTTTCTACTCATGACACATGTCATTCATCTCTTAATTCCTACACTACCTACCCTCTCATTATTTTATTATTTTCTCTACCTACCCTCTCATTATTTTATTATTTCCTTTACCTACCCTCTAATCATAGCCGACCTCTTTTACACCTCTCAATCTTATCCCTCCATTTCTTATAGTGTCTTCTATATAAGGAGATGCTTCCTTCATTATCAAACCCTGGGTGGACTACTTGACTACACTACGCTTTTGAACTTTCATATGCGATCCTACATGCAACCACATTTTCGTTCTTTGTTGAGCTCTTGTGCACATAAAATCTGAGAGAAAATATATCAAGCAAGATCAATGGAGATAGGAAGAATGGAGATGCAAACCCTATTGGACATGTAATGGTATAATCTTTGTGATTTCATTTGATTTGCATTGTCTTAGGTAATCTTCATATGCTATGGTGGATCTTTGTTGTTGTTAGCCTAGGGTTTTGTGGTTAAATCCATTTAGTCTTTCAATAGTTTCTAAAGTTTTGAGAGCTTTACCACCAACTTATAAGATGAAGGCTACTATAATTAATGAATTATGAACAATAGAAAATACTTCTATCAATAAGGATACCTTGGTTGGGAAATTATATGCTTTTGAGCTTGAAGGATTTGGACCTTTTGGAGCTGTGAAGTCTGAACCTACTTTTCATCCATTTACATTATCAATCGATAAGCAAGATTGGAAAGATTTGTATGCAAAGGAATTAGAAGATATGAAGAGGGAAGATGAATAATTTGAGTAACTTGAAGCCCTATTTGCTAGAAGAGTACCTAAAGGACCGATAGGAAGTAAGTATGAAAGAAAATCACCCTTTAAATGTTTTGCATGTAATAAGATAGGTCATTTTGCATCTAGATATCCTGAGAGGAATTCAAGATTTGAAGAAAGATCTAGAAGATATTTTAAGCCTAACCTTGAATATCAGAACAAGCATAAGTATAGGAGAAACAAAGACAAATTATGTTACTTTGTTGATGAAGAAGGTGTGACTGATTTTGATGATGAACCAACACAAGACTCTACTAGTGGTTTTGACAATGGAAAGGAATGGGTGTTCCTGTCTATCAAGGAAGATGATCCAGTATTGGAAGGGAATGTAGTTGAAGAAAAGGCTCTTGCTGCTTGTAAGGAAAGCAAAGTGCGGAAATGCCTTCCTAATGTCAATTAACAAGGAAAAATGCAGTTTAAAACTTTTATAGGACGTTAAGAATCATATAGACAAATAAATAGAAAAAACACAAAGACAGAACACCAAGAATTACGTGGGAAAACCCTATCGGGAAAAAAACTCACCACCAACAGTTGAACGCTTTATTTCCAGTAAATGAATTTACAAGAAAGTTTCAGTCTGCAACTACTGGTATTCGTTCTCAGATTCTCATGAACTAGACACTACAATCAGCATACGATAATCAGTTACTTTTTACCATAGTTATCCAATGGCTTCATATATCAGATTGTCGATAGTTCATCTGAGCAACTACACCTACAGTTTGAAGTCTAACCATCTACATCGGTCTGCATTCATTAGAAACACAATATCCCAAATGTACCGGGAAGTCGAGTCGATTCGTATTCATATACACTGACAAGACCATGTTCAATGTCCAAGTGTTTATCTTTTGGACTCCACTTCGAGCACACACCCGTAGTCAGTCTCTACTCCATCGGCCATCAAAAAGACCACAAAAACATTTCTCTAATCTCTTAATGAACCAGTGAATCCACCACATGGCACCCCCTGATTGGCTCTAGAGTCCCTTCCCTGCCACCTTAGTACAGCCTCACTAACCGCCCGGAATGAAGCTCTTCTTTATCGTTGGGTCACGATGGATAATCTAATGAGAAATTTCCCATCACGACCTAGTGACCACCGTCTGATCTTTTGCGATCTACTCGGCCTTTAACTCACCTTATCCACTCTCCTGCCGAGTCCCACCACTTGGTCGCCATGTTGTGAGGGATAACATTTCAGGCACCTCACAACCTTGGTACAGCGACAACCATTGATAGTCCTAGAATTTTATTCCACTGTTGACCTTCCTCAGATCTATCATTGGATCTTCTTGATTTGCATGACCCTTATCTCATCTGAGCCACTCACTTATGCCACGTGTCACTTCCTAATTGGCTCTGCAGTCCCTGCCCTACCACCTTAGCACGACCTCACTAAACCGTCGAAATGAAGCTTTTCTTTGTCACTGGGTCATGATGGATATTCTAACAAGTAGTTTCCCATCATGACCTACCGATCACCATTGGATCAACCTTGATTTTCTTGACCATTATCTCACCTGAGTTGTTCTCTTGCTAGGCCCCACCACTTGGTCGCAAAGCCGTGATGGATAACTTTTGTGCATCTCGCCATAGCCGTATAGTGACAGTCATTGATCCATCTTCAACCTACATGGTCTTTAACTCACTTCTTTTTGCACATGCTTTGTCACCAAGCCACGGGGAATAACTTTCAATCATCTTCCCATCGCTGCATAGCAATAGCCATTGGATCATCTTGGACTTGCTCACCTGATAGCCAATCACAAGAAGAGGGTTCCATAGGCCCATCGACAAGAGTCACATCAACAATTGTTCCATCGAGATAGGTTACTCCAATCAGTCTAAACACAAGTCAAGTTAATTCAAGGCACATTTCCAACACTGCTAAAATTGAAGATAAGGATGAATGGGTAATTGACAGTGGATGTTCACATCATATAACTGGAGATAAAAGGAAGTTTCTATCTTTGCAAGAATTTGATGGCGGTCTGGTTAGATTTGGAGATGACAAAGAATACATGATCAAAGGAAGAGAAACTATATAATTAGATGGTAAGCACAATACTAATAATGTTTATTATGTTGAAGGTTTAAGGCATAATCTTTTGAGTGTAGGATAGTTGGTGGATAAGGGATTTCAATTACAATTCAAGGATGGAAAATGCAATATCATTAATAGATCTAGATTGGAGATTTCAACTGGTACATAGAAAAAAGTTAATATATTTCATTTGAATTATGTTGAGAAGATAGGTTTGATTGCACAAATTGATGAGAGTTGTGATGTAGAGTGAGTTGACTCTTCACCTATTTGTACTACCTTGGCTAGGTATCTCCTCCAAGCTACACAAGAAACATTAAATGATTCTGCACATCACACCCTCCAAGGGTCTGCAAGACTTACCCTCTCTAACCTTTCCAAGGTCCTTAGGATAGGATAAGAACTTGTTATTTTGTGAGTTCCATTTTCTTGGCTAGGAGACCATGTTTTCCCACTCCCTTTCACACTCAACCAAAGAGTTCAACCCCTCTACCACAGGATCTTCATTCCCCACACTACACACATAAGGATGGGTATTTTTGGAAGGATTCCTAACCCTACTCCATTCTCAAGAGATTTTTCATTTAACCATTTGGTGTTTTACAAACAAACTGTACTTTTAGGCCTAGTGGGAGACCTAATTTTAGTAGCCCTGTCAGCGGGGTATTCTGCATTTATCTGCTAAAATTTATGAGCAACCCTATGATCTCTTTTACTTTCCAAACACCCTTTTGGGGTTTACATATAACATTTCAAAACCAGTGGTGGGTTTTGTCATTAACACATCTAACCCTTACAGGGCTAATTAGGCCTAATTGCCCCTTCCTAGGCCTAAAAAGTAGGGATTGGTTAAAACTCCTTCATTAGTCTGATTGAATTCGTAAACTAATGTTGATTTGATGTATGTACCTCCACATTGTATTCCAATCTAATCATACCTCACCTCCACCCACCGGATTCACCCAATTAGGGCCTGTTATCCATGATTCCTAATGCTTGTCAACTCAATGCGTCAAGCCTAGGGTATGGTGGCAAATATCTAGTTTAGATTCGCTTGTCTCAAAACCAAAAATAAAACATAGAATACATTACAACTTAACATTCCACAAGGTTTTAGAGTGAGTATCCACCATGGAATGTTAGGTTGGAGCCATTTTCGTCTCAAAACCCTGGTTTTAGGACCTTTGAACCCGCTTGCAACCAAAATGAAGTTTATTCACAAACTAAAACACTTCAAGACTCCAAATAAAAATAAAAATGAAGGTAAGAAACCATTCTAACAATCCATGACCTTGTTTTTGAATTCTCAATCTGTATAGGTCAAACAAACTTGCAAAGAATAGGCGGTAACTCAAAAAAAAATACCAAATGGGAAACCAAATTAGTTTATTTTCCTCAGATCTTCAATAACCAATTATCATCGGTCTTTCCAAGCCTTATAGTTACCTTGGAGAAGTTACACACACTCACAACCAATTGTGACAACCTACTAGCCGTTGGTGTATGAAAATGTTGCAAAGTTGCTATGAGCAACTTTTGCAATTTGTTGCATAGGTGAGAAATTTTTCTCAAACTCAACCTTGGTCACTTTCAAATGACTCCTATGACCTTAACAACATCAACCAACCTACATTAACCCAAAAACAACTTATCCTATTAAGTGCTCTACTTGGCACATTTAAGAACTCACAAGCCAACATTGGCCAAACAAAGACTCTTAGGGCCCTTACAATCATTTGAGCACACACTCAATGGCCTCTTGGCCTTATTACAAAACTAAAAACATGATTCCAACATCCTGGAAATAAACTCAACAAAAATTACTAAGCGCACTAGTCCACTTAAACTGGCACTTTATCCCACCTTTGATGGTGTTCAAGATAGGTGCACACACATGGCTAAAACCTCTAATGAATTTCCTATAAAAAGAAGCCAAACCATGAAAACTTCTTACATCTCCTATTGACTTAGGAGTAGGCAAATTCACTATTGCTTCCAATTTTGATGGATCCAATTTTAAACAACCTTGAGAAACTACAAAACCAAGATGCACAAATTTATTTTTGAAAAACTCACATTTATCCAAGTTGATCATCAACTTTTCTTGATGTAGCTTCCTCAAAACTTGATTCAGATGTTTGATATGCTCCTCCTTTGACCTGCTAAAAATCAAAATGTCATCAAGATAAACAATGACAAACTTACCAATGAATTATGCAAGAACTTCATTCATTAGTCTCATGAAGGTGGTAGGTGCATTTGTGACCCCAAAGGGAATCTCCAATCATTCATATAGCCCCTCATTTCTTTTAAAGGTTGTCTTTCATTCATCACCAGGTCTGATCCTAATTTGATGATAACCTAATTTCAAATCCACTTTATAAAAGTAGCAAGCTCCACCTAGGTAGTCCATTATATCCTCAATCCTTGGCATTGAGAAATGGTACCTAATTTTGATTTTGTTTATGGCCCTTGAATCAGTGCACATCCTCCACTTGCCATCTTTATTATATGCCAAAATAGTAGGCACTGCACATGGACTTAAACTCTTCTTTATCAACCCCTTATCTAGCAATTCCTGCACTTGATTTTCTATTTCCTCATTTTGAGTAGGTTTCATTGTGTAAGAAGCTTTGTTTGGCAAAGTTAAACTAGGTATGAGGTCTATTTGATGGTTAACATCTCTCATAGGGGGTAAGGCATCAGGTATCTCATTGACAACTATGTCTTTGTATTGGTCTAGCAAGGTTTGTACCTCTTGAGGTATCACTGGTTTGGTTTTAGTCTTTGTCTCTTCTTTAGGTTTCACTATGAGAGAACATCCTTGGTTCCCTTCATGCCTCAATAATTTCAATAATTCTTTCCCACTGAGAAACATAACACTTGATCCAACATGTCTTTCTTCACCTTGTTCAATCAAGGGATCCATTTGAAACTTTCTACCCTCCTTGGTGATATCATAGGAATTTTTCTCCCCATCATGTATGGCTTTGAAATCATACTACCAAGGGAATCCCAACAATAAATGACATGAATCCATGGGTAATATATCACATAGCACACTATCCTTGTAATCTCCTATTTCAAAATCTACCCAAGTTTGCTAATCTACAAGCACATGTTGATCTTTACTCAACCAAGATACCTTATAGGGGGTGGTATGTGGCAACCTTTTTAATTTTAGTTTGTCTACCATCTCAACTGCTACAATTTTCTCAGTAGACCCCAAATCCACTATAACTTTACAGATCTTACCATGAGATTTGCAGGTGGTTTTGAAAAGTATTTTCCTTTGAGTAGGTTCTTTGGACTGTGGTACCTTCAACAAGGTCCTTCTTAGCATCAGGTTCTCTCCATCTAGGACTGGTCCTACCTTGCAGATTGGTGAGGTAACACTTTGACAATCCTCTTCTTGCACCAACTGGGTTCTCTTGTCTTCCATGTGAGAACTTGAAGTTTTCCTAGGATACTGGTTCATGGTATACCCCACTTGATGACAATGGTAGCATTTTCTAGTGAAGACTATGGTCCCTCTTCCCGAATTGCCAAATCTACCTTTATAGCTATCTCTTCCTCTAGAGTTGCCTCTAAATTTTCCTCCTTTGTTAGAATTATTATCACTGTTCTCTGATTGTTTTCCTTCTTCATTATTGTTGGGATTATAGCTCCTTCTAAAGGTGCCTCTTCCTCTATAACCTCTGCCACCTCTGCCCCTTTGATTATGTTCACCTTTCCTTTTGATCTTATCTTCTGCTCTCAAGGCTAACTGAAAGCATTTATGGACTGTGTCAGGTCCTATCATGCTAATCTCATCTTAAATGTTTTTTCTATGGCCATTTAAGTACCTTGCAACCTTCTCCACTTCTTCCTCTTGTTTCCTATCTCTTAAGGTAAGTTTGTTGAACTCCTATGTATAAGTTCTCACATCCATGTCTCTTTGTTTCAAATTCTACAACTTTTTGTGAATCTACAACTCATAATCGATAGGTAGGAATTGAGTTTTAATCCTGATCTTCATTATCTCCCAAGAGGTGATCTTCTTCCTCCTGGTTTGTTCTCTTTTTTCTTGCATCATTTTCCTATTAGGCCCAATATGGAAAGCTAATGTACTGAGAGGGGAGGGGTGAATCAGTACTTCAAAACTTTTCTTCAACAATATCTTTACTGTTATGCATAAACCAAAAACTATTGTAACATAACATAAAGCTAAAACAAATAAATAACAATCATACATGATTCACTCCATAACACTTATATTTTGGTTACATAGAAACTCTTGGTTAGAGAGAAAAACTGCGGTGGGGATGGCACCCAAAACTTCACTACTGCAATAATAAAGGATGCTCGGTTAGAGCTACATGTTTAGCTATTTCTGATAGCTTGCCCTATTAGGAGTATCAAGATTTGTTAGATCTACCTTGCTAAAGGATTTTACAACACTTAATCTAAATGTTGCACCTGGTTAAAGGCTTTACAATTTATAGACTTTGTTAGAGTCTTTTACACTGTTAAAGGTTTCTCTATAACTCAAAATATTACAATGAAATTATTACAAATATTTGCAACTTTACATCTGGAATGTTATAGCAGATTCTATGTGGTCAAATAAGATTACCTTACTTATAGCATACCTCGGTAACCCATAAAATAACTCGGTAAACCCTTCTGTTTACTCTGTTCTTTGACTGTTCTTTGAAATGCTTCTCGGTGACCTCTGTGTCTATGTAATAGTCATAACACTTAGTGCTTTTTTCATGTATCACACATGTTTTGCTTCATATACTCATGCACACACATATTTAGTCCTTAACTCATGCTGTATAAAAAGATCTCTTATGACGGTGATCTGGTTCATGCTTTGATCTTACAAACATATTTTATCGAATGAATAACTATGCAAAATATTTCATTGGTTAGATGACCTCGAAATCATTCACAATCTTGAAGTACAATTTCCAATGTGATTATGGTTCTATGTTCCTCGATCTTGTAACATGTTTCCATATGTATGTCCAAGTTCAATGAATCTGGTAACATGTTTCACTCGGTGTGTCATCTTTGCTACTCGGTAGACATGGAATGATACTCGGTAGGCAGCTTGGTGCATATTGGGCTCTGCGACTATTTTCTTTTATTACCGATTGTGTTGTGCATACCGACTGAATATTTTGGTAGTAGTAACTAACTTAGAGTATATAGAATGACTTTGGATATAAAACTAATGGCAACTTGATACGTAGTAATAATTCCACCATACTAGAGCTGATTTCTTCAACCTTGACTTAGCCAAATTGACCCTCTTTTCTTCTACAACTTCCTTGTATTCAAAATGATTGTTCAAGGTTTCTACCCAATCCAATAACTCTTCTCCATTTAAGTTTCTATTGTAGATAGGTAAACCTTTTATGTTGTCTTTATTGAGTGACTTGAGGACATCCAAGAAGATATGTTGATCTTTTTCCAACTCCTTTTTTGTTATGAATCCTATCACATGCATCTTCATCATCATTTTCATCACCCTATTCAGTGACCTTGCCCTTGCCTTTCTTGGTTTCTTGCTCGCAGGCTTCACTAAGCATGCCTTGGACCAACTTTTTTATGGCCTCTTCGTTCATTGCCTTTGGTGGCATGTTGCTAGCTTCTAACTCTACCTCTGGGTCTGACATACACTACTTTGTTCAATCAATTAGCTCTGATACCAATCTGATGTAGAGTGAGTCGACTCTTCACCTATTTGTACTACCTTGTATAGGTATCTCCTCCAAGCCCTAATAACCATCCAATGATTCTGCACCTCACACCCTCCATGGGTCTACAAGACTTACCCTCTCTAACCTTCCCAAGGTCCTTAGTCTATGATAAGCACTTGTTGTTTTGTGAGTTCCATTTTCTTGGCTAGGAGACCTAGTTTTCCCACTCCCTTTCACACTCAATTGGAGATTTCAACCCCTCTACCATGGGATCTTCATTCCCCAAACTACACACATAAGGATGAGTGGTTTTGGAAGGATTCCTAACCCTACTCCTTTCTCAAGAGATTTATCATTTACATTAATAATGATGAACAACAGATACCCCAACAAGTACTAGGTACTGAGAGGGGGGGCGAATCAGTATAGATAAAAACTCTCAATGACTTATTAGCTAAAGCAATACCAATTGGTTATCACCATTACTGAACTTAACCATGACAATACCGGTCTAACACAGTAAGACACCAGATGCCATAAATTGATAAGTTTGAATACATCAAATACGATCAATGTACAACATCAACTTTCACCCATAAACATATGCATATGGTATGCTAGTAATACCATAACCTATTAACTCTGCATGCATGATCTTTCAACCAAATACTTCATAAACATCACATGAAAAAAGCATAACACATAACACACAGATTTTTCATGTGGAAACCCAAATGGGAAAAACCACGGTGGGAATGAATACCCACAAGCTTGTTTTGAACTCTTTTGAAGCTCACCCTATTAGGAGCCTAGTCTGGTTAAATACTTTACAATAAGGTTCTATTAGGAACCAATCCTGTTAGAGATCACCCAGTTAAGAGATGGCTATATACCTATTAAAGGTTGAAACCCTATTAAAGGTTACCTCGCTAGAGGATTTAAAGAACTCAATGATCTTGAGTCACTTGGTTACAGGTTTTACAATAAGCCTGTTAAAGCTACCCAGTAAAGGGACTTTCCAACTGATGTAATGGTTAAAAGACAATAGGTAAAACTATGATCTGATAATAGCACTACATGCCAAGGCAGATCCTTTTCTTATCCTCTACTCTGTAATCGCACTCTGTAGTTTCCCTCTTTACTGGTCTGGCAAGTATCAAGTATCTCTTCACTCGGATACACACACAACATTTTCCAATAGCTTTTCAATACAAACATCATCAACCTTATAGGTAACAAAAAGGTTAGTGGCATAAACCCTAAACCCTAAACATCTTAGGTTTACCATATAGGTAGTCTCATCCTGACCGTCCAAACATATTTCATAAAGCATTTACAATTTCAAATGGATCACAAGTCAATCTACATCATTCATTCATTGCCGCTCATGGGAATCAGTAACCCATCACGTTTTCTTCTTATGCCACTAAAAAGAATAATCATTCCTGAGGTAGACTTCAAACATGGTAGATCTTCTCATGCCTCAATCCTTTATGCTCTCAAAGCTGATGTGGCACCTCAATCATAGAGTACCATCAGTTCATCACACAAGCTGGATCAATAAGCCAATAACCATAGAGCTGAGACTACCAACTGGTAATCACACTTAGTGAAACCCCGACACCAGTTCATTGAATCTCCTCATACCTCTTCATACCAGTTCACTTGAACTTATTGACATCAATGACAACATACATTATCATCATATCAACATACTAGTTCATCATATGCCAATGATATCCAACAACCGGTTTGGTGTTTTACAAATAAACTGCACTTTTAGGCCTAGCGAGAGACCTAACTCTAGTAGCCCTGTCAGCGGGTTATTTTGAATTTATCAATTAAGATTCATGAACAACCCTATGAACTATTTTAATTTTTAAACACCCTTTTGGTTTTTACATGCAATATTTCAAAACCGGTGGTAGGTTTTGTCATTAGCACATATAACCCTTATCGGGCTAATTAGGCCTAATTGCCCCTTCCTAGGCCTAAAAAGTGGGGATTGGTTAAAACTCCTTCACCTATCTGATTGCCTTCATGAACTGATGTTAATTTATTGTTTGTACCTCCACATGGTATTCCAATCCAATCATACTTCACCTCCACCCACTAGATTCACCCAATTAGGGCCTATTATCCATGATTCCTAATGCTTGCCAAGTCAGCATGCCAAGACTAGGGTATGGTGTCAAAAAATTTGTTTAGCTTCCCTTGTCTCAAAACCAAAAAGAAAACATAGAATAAATTACAACCTAACATTCCACAAGGTTACAGAGTGAGTATCCACCATGGAATGTTAGGTTGGAGCCATTTTGGTCTCAAAACCCTGGTTTTTAGGACCTTTAAACCCGCCTGCAACCAAAATGAAGTTTATTCACAAACTACAACACTTCAAGACTCCAAATCAAAAAAATGAAGGTAAGAAACCAGTCTAATAATCCATGACCCTGTTTTTGAATTCTCAATCCATACAAGTCGTACAAACTTGCAAAGAACAAGCGATAACTCAGAAAAAACACACCAAATGAGAAACCAAATTAGTTTATTTAGTTCAGATCTTCAACAACTGATTATCATCAGTCTTTTCAAGTCTTATACTATCCTTGGATTAGTTACACACACTCACAACCAATTGTGACAACCAACTAGCCATTGGTGTATAAAAATGTTGCAAAGATGTTATGAGCAACTTTTGCAACTTTTGCAATTTGTTGCATAGGTACACAACTTTGCTCAAACTCAACCTTGGTCACTTTCAAATGACTCCTATGACCTTAATAACTTCAAAACAACATCAACCAACCTACATTAACCCAAAAACAACTTATCCTATTAAGTGCTCTACTTTGCACCCTTAAGAGCTCACAAGCCAACATTGACCAAACAAAGACTCTTAGGGCCCTTACAATCATTTGAGCACACACTCAATGGCCTCTTTGACTTATTACAAAACTAAAAACATGATTCCAACATCTTGAAAACAAAATCAACAAAAATTTCTAAGTGCCCCTGCACCAAGTTGGCTTTGGCATAAAAGGCTATGTCATGTGAATTTTGATTGCTTGGTAAAGATCGGTTCAACTAAGGCAGCTAGAGAAATACCTAATATTGTGAAACCCTATAATCCATTATGTAAATAATGTCAAATGGGAAAATAGGTCAGAACCTCTTTTAGGAGTATACAAGACAAATCTAATGATGTTCTTGATCTTATTCATACGGATTTGTGTGGTCTTGCTAGAATCAAAAGTTTTCAAGGTGATAGATATTTTATGCTAATCATTGATGATTATTCTAGAATGATGTGGGTTATTTTTCTAAGGGAGAAATCTGAGGCTTTTAAAAATTTTAAAATCTTTAAAGCTAAGGTTGAAACTGAGACAGGATTGAAGATTAAGTGCTTAAGGTCAGATCATGGTGGATAATTCACTTCCAGTGATTTTAATAACTTTTTTGAGAAACATGGCATAAGGAGACAATTTTCTTCTCCTCAGACACCTCAGCAGAATGGAGTTGTAGAAAGGAAGAACAGAACTATCTTGGATGCTTCTAGAACCATGATGATGGAAGCTAATCTACCTCATATCTACTGGAGACAAGAAGTGAGCACAACAGTTTATACATTCAACTGAATTCATATCAAAGGAGAAATTGGTAAGACACCTTATGAGTTATGGTTTGGCAATACACCTACAGTTAAGTATTTCAAAATCTTTGGTAGTAAATGTTATATCAAGAGAGATGATTTCATTGGCAAGTTTGATCCTAGATGTGATGAACGAATATTTCTTGGTTATTCTAATAAAAGAAAAGAATGTAGATGTTATAACAAAATATTGCAGAGAATTGTGGAGAGCACTAATCTCAAGGTGGATGAGTTGAATAGAAGTCAAATCAGAATTTATGAGCAATAACCGATAGTGGAAATGATCATAACTGAACCAATAACACCTTTACCAAAACAAAATGTTGAACCAGTTACTCTGGCAGTATCAGAAAATTCTACTGTAACTAAAGATCAAGAAGAGGAACAACGAATCAGAAGACTCCTAGGTATGTAAGGTTGAAACATTGAGAAGATCAGATCATTGGGGATAAGAACAAAGGAGTGATGACAAGGAGAAGATTGGCAGCTGATGAGGTTTGTTTAATTTCTCAAGTTGAGCCGCTATCAGTAACTGAAGAATGTAAAGATGAATATTGGATGAAAGCTATGGAAGAAGAATTAGATCAAATAAAAAAGAATAACACATGGACTTTAGTTCCCCGGCCTAAAAATAAGAATGTTATTGGAACTAAATGGGTTTTTAGGAATAAACTAAATGAAGTTAGACAAGTTGTGAGGAATAAAGATAGATTGGTTTGTAAAGGATATTCTCAAAATATTATGGTTGAATTCATTTAGTCTTTCAATATTGTTGTATTTCCATAATAATCCTTCCTTTTCACAACCTTTCCATCCATAATAAATCAGCTCTTATCTGTGGCTAAGGCAAATCCTAAGTCTAGTGATGGGTGTGGAACTAAGAGCATCACATGTTCTGAGGAGTACGGTTTCTTTCAATTTTATTCGGTCTATCCACGCACAATCCACAATAAGCAACACTTGCATCGCCATCCGCAATAAAGTTTCATTTTCTCCACAATAAAGTATCAGTTTCATGGATTCAGTCAATTTCAGATGAGACACAGCAGCAACAATGGGCTTCAACAAAATCAAATCTTTCAACAGACTCAAACAACATTATGGTTCAGTGCTATCTATCCTTTTTGTGAAAGTAAACATTGTGACCACAATCAAATAGACTTATACAAGTGACAAAAGACACTCAACTTGAGGACTACAGTGGATGTTGGTGTTGAGTCTTGGTTTCTTTTGATTTTTATCTTGTTGGTTAAATGTCTTTTAGCTTTTCCAGGATGTTCTTGACTAGAGATTTTATCTTCAGGATGTCTTTGACTAGAAAGGCGAGGATGGGGTATCGTCACCTATTTTTCTTTGTTGTCTATGGATTGTCTCTTAGTAATGATATGACTTGTCCAAGGATATGAGGACACTATGAGTCTAGTATGAACTAGGGCATTCCTTGTTTGTAACAGTTTGATCTCCATGCAAACAGGTACAATGACTTTCTGGGTCAAACATATGCCTTGATTATCATAACCTATTTTGCCATAATAAAGCTCAATGATGATAACACACAAGAAGCCCTTTTCACTTTCATATCTTCTACCTTCCATCCCCCTTTCTTGATTGACCTCCATTGTCTTCCTTGAGTTCATGTAGCCTACTATCACATAACTGAGTATAATGACACACCAAAAATATATGCATTTCATGTAGTTTTTCACCTGCATTACCACATGTCAACATGTCATACATACATATAGATATCACAAATGCATCACATCCTACACACAACACATGTTAGCACATTTTACATTTTCATCATGTAAATAGTTATTTGCATTATCATATTCATCTACATTTCATACATTTACATTCACATTGACATAACATTTAAAAACATAAAAGAACAAAAATTATTGCATTTCATCATGTACATATTTGCATCCATATCATAAGCATCACATAGGTACACATGCATATAGTTGCTGCAAAGATGAATCATCTCATATATATATATATATATATATATATATAATCATAAGTGTCATGATACAATAATGTCAAAATCATATGGCTACAATCACCTAAAGGTGTCATCATACAAAATAGTACAAAATTGATACATAGGGAGCCCTCTAAGCTCCATCTCGATCATATGGTAATAACTCCCCATCGATCAATATCCTCAGTATCTTGTATACATCCTCCAAGGTAACTATCATCTCACCCATCAGCAAATGAAATGTGCAAGTCTCTGAGTGCCATCTCTCAGCCAGCGCAGTCAGCAACCCCATATTCACACGAAACTCAAGCACATACAGAATTTGTCGTAGGCCCATAGCCTAAACCACTTCTCTCTCCTCGACTGTCAGCTCTACTCGCAAACTCTAAGTCGATGGGAATCTCTCTCATGACTCCAGCATAGGTAGGTCCTCCTGTAGTCAAGAAAATCAACTGTGTCAATCATAGTGGCATTCTCTGTTCATCACAAAGTGCTTCTTTTTATCCTAGTGCTTATGGTACTCTATCCTAGTGACACTCCCTGTTCATCACAAAGTGTTGTTTTTTATCCTAGTGGCACTCCCTATTCATCACAAAGTGTTATTGTTTATCGTCGGGGTACTCCCTATTCATCACAAATTACTACGTATTTGCACTCCCTGTTCATCATAAAGTGCTACTCTTTTTTTTTTGCACTCCTTGTTCATCACAAAGTGCTTCTCTTTTTAGTACTCCCTGTTCATCATAAAGTATTATGTTTTGGCATTCCATGTTCATCACAAAGTGCCTCAATCTATCCTATCCTAGGGCCTCTACTTGAGTGTATCCTCTTGAGTAGTTTCCTAATTGGCAACGTATGTTCTATCACATAATTGTCAATCCTAGTCCTATCTGTTATCCTAGTCTTCCCTAGAAGACCTGCTTGAGTGTATCCTCTCAGCAGCTTATCCAATCGACAACGTATGTTCATCACAGAACTGTTGATTCGACCTAGAAGACATAAATGCACATTTATGACATAAACGCGCTTACATAATGCACATACGTGTCTGCTCTACATAGATGCACCTGACATACATCGACGTGCCTCTGCTCTGCACAGACGCACCCATATAGCATAAACGCGCCTGCACAACATAGATGCACTTGCATCTAACACAAATTCTATTTCATTCATAGACGCACCTGACACAAACACAGACGCGCCCAGCCAACCCAAACGCACTTGGCACCAGCATAGACGTGCCTTAGTGCTTTCCCCCCTGCTTGAAATATCTCAAATGCATTAAATGCGCTACCTAACATGCATTTATGACAACATTTAATGCAACAAAGTACAAGGAGGTTTTGTGGTATTTGCCAGCTCTCCTGCATCTGCTGGCCTCTAAAACCGATGAACGTGATCATATCTATGAACCAATGCCATCGCTGCTGACCATTGACTATTTTCTGCTCTCTCTACACTCTGATCTCTTGGATGTGTGGATGACAATGAGGATGTTTTCCCCTCCTGGTCTATCTTATAGACTACCCTAGCCCTAGTCTCCCGAGTCAGTCTTCTTTATCCCGTGACTCTGTCACTCTATCCTATTTGGTCAGTCCTTTCTAGCCTTTCTTTCTTATTGAGAGATTGTCTTTGATCTTTCTAGGCATTTTCATCCAATCTCTCGAGGGGGCATATCATTCCCATCTCGGGGCAACTTTGTATCAGTTCATCTTATCTTCTTTGAAACAACACGACAAGTTGCATTGTCTCAAAGAGGGGCAAAATGTAGACACCTAAAATTGTCCAATCTAATTAAATAAATGTCTTTATTTATTTAACTATTTTAGACTAATTCTTCTATTAATTGAATAAATTTTTATTTATTTAATTAATTCATTTATCCTCTTCTAGCCTTATTTCTCATTTAAATAAATACATTTATTTATTTAAATTCCCCTTTTCCTAAATTAAATAAATACTTTTATTTATTTAATTGATCCCACCTTATTCTATTAATTAAATAAATCTTTATTTATTTAATTAAATTAACCTTTTCTACCTATGAGACATGTCATTCATCTCTTAATTCCTACACTACCTACCCTCTCATTATTTTATTATTTCATCTACCTACCCTCTAATCATAGCCGACCATTTATCTTTTACACCTCTAAATCTTATCCCTCCATTTCTTATAGTGTCTTATATATAAGGAGTTTCTTCCTCCATTATCAAACCCTACCTGACTACACTATGCTTTTGAACTTTCATATGCGATCAAACCTACTTGCAACCACATTTTCGTTCTTTGTTGAGCTCTTGTGCACACATAAAATCTGAGAGCAAATATATCAAGAAAGATCAATGGAGATAGGAAGAATGGAGATCCAAACCCTATTGGACATGTGATGGTATAATCTTTGTGATTTCATTTGATTTGCAGTCTTAGGTAATCTTCATATGTTATGGTGGATCTTTGTTGATTGTTAGGCTAGGGTTTTGTGGTTGAATTCATTTAGTCTTTCAATATTGTTGTTATCCATTTTCGTCATAAACAGAAGGAATTGATTATGGTGAAACTTTTGCACTTGTAGCTAGGATTGAAATTGTAAGATGATTTCTTGCCTATGTTGCACATAAAAACTACAAGGTTTATCAGATGGATGTTAAGTGTGTTTTTTTTAGAATGGGGATCTTGATGAGGAAGTTTATATTCAGCAACCTTATGGCTTTTCACTTTCAGATAACAAAAACATGGTTTGGACATTAAAAAAATCCCTATATGGATTGAAACAAGCACCTAGAGCTTGGTATGCAAGGTTGGGCAAATATCTTTTAAAAATTGGTTTCACTAAAGGTAATGCTGATAGTAATCTATATTATAAAGTCACTGATGATCATATACTAATTATTGAGGTCTTTGTTGATAACATCATTTTTGGAAGTGAAGATAAGTTGTGCATGGAATTTTTTAACAATATGGAGAATGAATTTGAAATGTCTATGATTGGGGAAATGAAATTTTTATTAGGTTTGTAGGTTACTCAGACTGATAAAGGTATTTTCATCTGTCAAACTAAGTATGCTAGGGAGTTGTTGAAGAAACTTGGTAAGGAAAATTCTAAACCGATTAGTACTCCTATGGTTACAAGTGATAAATTGTCAAAGAAAGATGAATCTACATCAGTAAATCCTACAAGATACAAGTCTATGATTCGAGGTTTTCTATATTTGACTTAGACTAGAACGGATATAATGAATGCAATTTGCATTACATCAAGATATCAAAGTGATCCTAGAGAAAATCATGAGAGTGCGGTGAAAAGGATTTTTAGGCACTTACAAGGAACATCTCAATATGGTTTGTGGTATCCTAAAGATGATGAATTTATTATATGTGGATATAAAGATGCAGATTGGGTAGGTGATGTTGATGACCAGAAGAGTACTTCCTATGGAGATTTATTTCTTGGAAGAAACTTATTTCATAGATCAGCAAGAAACAATCATGTACTTCTTTATCTACTATTGAAGTTGAGTATGTTTTTTCTGCTACTAACTGTACACAAGTTCTATGGATGAAGCAAATGTTAAAGGACAAAAAAGTGCATTGGAATGAACCGGTAGTTATTTATTGTGATAACTCTGCTACTATAGACATATCAAAGAATCCGGTATTCCACTCTAAGACAAAGCACATATCTCTCAAGTATAATTTTTTTAAGGATAAGGTGGAAGAAAATGAAGTTAGAATGGTTTATGTGAACACTAAAGAGCATATTGCAGACATCTTCACTAAACCTTTGCCTAAAGAATCATTTGAGTACCTCAGAGACAGATTAGGGGTTTCTGCCCCTCCAGTAGAAACTTGATTGATGCTATTTGGCATCAGTCTGGTATACATTATCAAAGCTATTATTCATTCTGGATTGATGTGGTGCTACTACTCAGGAAGAGTAGTTAATCTTGTGATTCGGTGGTTTATGATTTTGCTTTGATATTTATGTCTGATTCTTGGCATTGATATCAAAGGGGGAGAGATATTCATGTGAAAAACTTAAAGAGTTATATACATTAGGGGGAGAAATTTGTATAAATTAACTATGACATCATCTACAAGGAGAGTATGAATCAGAACTTCATTGCTATATTCTTGTGTAGGAGATTTGTTTGGCATTTCTTGGCACTTGCATGTTTTTCACATCTAGTCTTTCCATCAATGCCAAAGGGGGATATTGTTTTCAATTTGGAGAAATTAATTATGTGTTGCATTGATGTTTTGTCATTGATGTCAACACTAGTTGTTTTGGTTGTTTACCGGTATCCGGTTGGTCCCGGTAGGATGTTTGGTTTCTGGCTGGTAAGATCATGTTGATCCGGTATGTTTTGTCTTATGAATTGGCTTAGAACTGCTACTCATGCTATTCAGATATATGTTTAGTTGATATTGATTTGGTGATCGGATGCTATCTTATATGTTGGTAAGCCTGGTTTATTGATCTGGTGAGGGTTTCACCGGCAGAGCTTTATTGAAAACATTTTGATGTTATGCATAAGCGGTATTGGTGCAGCTTCTAGAAGGGATTCAAGATACTAATGGTGATCGTGTTCAAGCCTTGACTGATTGCAATCATTGCTTTAGTGTGTGTGGACCTAAATTGGGTCCAGTACTATATAAGTTATGGACCAGCTTAATGTAACATGTTGATTGGACTCCTTGATGTGTTTCTAGGATGTCTTATGGGTTGGATGATATTTGTTTGGTCTCGGGATGACATTTTTTTTAATTATGTAATTGGTTTATTGTCTGGGTAGCTGACCTAATTGTTTAAGGTCTAGGGTTTATATATATATATATATATATATATATATAAGTATGTTCTCATTGTAGATTAATAGGATGCAAATGAATAATGTAATAATCATTCATGCAGAGGAGTTGGTCGATCATAGGTGATCGAGTTGGATTTATGTAAGAGGTTTAAGTCCTCTGGTATTGAGCTTAATTTGAACTGTACTCAAGCATAGGAGATGCTATTATTGCAGTTCATTCTTCCTTCTAGATTGTAGTCTAGATTTCTTATGTAGTCAATGAGACTCCTTTTGTAATGAGCAGTGTGCTCTAGGTTGTTGGTCTTCCTGCAAGTGTAGGCCCCTCAATTTGTAATCACATAATTACTACAAAAGTATTATCTAACTATAGGTAGGCTTCCCATCATGGTTTTTCCCTTTACCGGGTTTTCCACGTACAAATCTTGGTGTCATGTGGATGGTATCTATTCTCTAATTGTTGCTTATGCTTAATTGGTATATTTGTTATTCCGATAATTCATTATGTATTCTGGTATTAATCTTATGTGTTTTGGTGATAAATTTTTAAATGCTTAAGGTTCTAGTAATCTAGTGGCAACTGGTTACCCCCCCCCCTCTCATTTGTCCTTCGGTTATTTGAATTGTCTAACAGTCTGATCTTTGTAAGGAAGTGAACCTTCCTTAGAGTTGTAACCCTTCTTGTTTTTTAGTAGTGATCTCTAGGCAATGTGCCTGAATGCATGTGCATTCCCCATTGTAATATTTTCACATACTACTATAGAGTATCATTTTATTGTGGGTAGGTTCCCACCATGGTTTTTCCCTTAACTTGGTTTTCCACATCAAAATATTGGTGTTATGTGTGTTGTTATTGTGCTTATCTTTTTTCTTGTTGCAATAGATATGATATGAAGTTATGCTTAAATTATAATATCCAGTGAAAACTATTTCACCCCCCCCCCCTCAGTTTTCCTTCATTGTTGTTGCAAACGAAGAAAACTCTCAACCACCCTTTTAAAAGAAATTATCAGTTGTTGTGCTTTTCTTCTTCTTCTTCCAATACAATATTTACTTCCATGTATTTAACAACATTCCTCCTATGTCTCTAGGTTTGGGTGTTCAACTATAAAATAATATTTTTATGTTCTATATGTATCCAATCTAGACTAGGTTGAAGAATTGGAAACACACTTTCATGGGGAAGGACCATATTTTTTCATTACATGCAACTAATCTTAAATTCATTTATTATTCCCAAACAGAGTCCCAAAATAAGACCTATCCAATTAAGCAACATTGGGTAAACTAGTAATAGTTTCCCTCTAAATTTTGAAATAAAGGTACAACTTGTTGTAATTATGGCTTTCGTATATGTCAAACTTGGGCTCTGAATGATGTTCTCTATGTGGTGCAGTGATGTATGGCTAGATAGGTTTTGGGTGGATATATGTAATATGTCAATAGACATATGTAAAGATGGAAATTAGTATGACATGTGTAAAGATCGATAATAGTATGTACAATGATGTTTTTGGAGCTCTGATTGATGATTTCATATATTGGTATAGTGTTTCAGTCATTTATGACTATTTTAGTGAATAATATATCACACATTTTGGTTTGTTAAATGGAAGATATACATCCAATGGCTATGTATTTTAGAATAGTAATTTGGATGTACATTTGTATTATATATCATGCTCTCAAAAGACCAAGTGATCTATAGTTGAAGATATTTGTTCCTAGGTTCCTGTTTGTGCAGTTTTGAGAAGTGGTATGGAGGAAAGTGTTGCATTCCTTAGATTGATAGTTGGAAAGATGTTTTAGATGGTTATTTTTATTTCCCTAATAATTTATGATACTTCTATTGGTGTTCACAAATTATGGTTTCAATTCGAATTGAATATTGAATGAGTTAATCATTTTATCCTTTTGAGATGACCTATATGTTTTTGGTCCAAGCGGTTATGTGTGGATGGTGTAGAGCTATTTTGGAGATATATGGAAGGAGTGTCAACATGGTGTGAATCTTCACATGTTTCATTTTCCTTCTGCATTTGCATTACAAATTATTTTTTGGTCAGTAGTTATCCTTATACATGCTACATCTATTTTGGCCAACCTAATGGATAGTCTAGATGTCGTGATCAATATATGTGTGTGTGTGTCTGTGTGTTAGAATAATTGTTTAAATAGATGAGAAATGTATATGTGATATGCAAATCTAAAGTGAAACAAATCAAAGGTTCATATGTGTTACAATTCAATCTTTTGACATCATTGTATTTGAATGAGTTTATGTATCTTACCCTGAAGAAGTGATCTTCAGTTGTGCAAGTCTTCCTTGTATTTTGTCCTAATTTTGTGTGCCTTAGTCTAGCAAGTCCTCTTATAGTTATTTAACTCCTCAGAAATTAGCTTAAAATATTGTAAATAGTTTCTTATATATGTGAGTGTGATTCTCCCTGTAGTTTTTCCTAATCCTAGAGGATCTTTCCACAATTGATCCAAATTGATGATGTTGTGAGTTTATGGAAAGTCTTTTATGTTGTAGATATCGTCAAGATCTTTTTGACACATTTTGAATGGACTTAATCGGACACTGTATGAAAAAGTTATGGTCTTCGAAAGTTAAGGGAAAGACATGGGTGTATTAACATGTGGCTCGACCAGAAAATAACATGGCATGGTTAAAGGTTGAAAAATGGCACAATACAAATTCAACATGTGGCAAAAAGTAGATCAATAAAATATGACCGCATGAATCAATAAGAAGATGCCATGTGGACCATTCAAAAATTAACACATGACAAGTCAACTTGCAAGAATGGTAAGTGGGATTTTAACTCAAACCCTATCCATAATAAATAAATGGTCCTACAATTATTTCATGTGCTTCACACATAAATGGGTAAGAATTAAATTATATTCAAAGAAATATAATGAATAATACTGCATTTAATAAAAAAATCATTTGGTGGGATTTGATCCCAAGACCTACCCCACCAAATCCCCACATTTTAATCTTTTTGCCATGAAATTGGATCTGAGTATTAATGAGAGAATATTGTATTTAAATTGGAAATAAATTCTAAAAAATATTGCTCACATGGGATTGAAAAGGTAATCTTTTTTTTGACCCACATGAAAACTTGAACCCACAACCCCCATGGGATAAGGCTTATCTTTATCCATTGCATGACATGTTTTAGATGTGTTTGGAAAAAACAAAGATATGCATTTAAAATGCAATCTTCTAGATAAAGCAAAAATTAATTTGTAAGAGGAAGGCTATAACTTGCAAGCTTACCTAGCTTGTTTTGATAACAGAGAAGCACCTAGAATTGGTTATTGTAAGCAGTTTTGAAGAGTTAAAGGTTTTTAGCCTTTATTAATTTATTATGTAGGAGGAATTTGGAGCAACTCTTAGTGAGTTCATATCTTCCTAGAGATTCTAGAATATTAGTTCTACATGTTTTTAAATTGATTTGGATGTTAAAGGCAATTTTATGTAATTTTCATCAATGTTAATGGATCAGTTGTGCAATTGAAGCGGACCCGAAGACGTAGCCCATTAGGAGTGAACTCCATTATCAACCTATAGTGTATGGTTTATGGTTATTTATAGTTCTTTCAATTATTTATCATTTAAATTACTTATTGAGTGGTGTTAATTCAATAAATTAGTTATGAAAAATTGAATAATGATATTTAAATTATTGGAATTCAAATTAGTGTGAAAAGGTTATTTCTAACCACTAATTTTGGATCAAGTTGGTATCAGAGCAGTTGATCAAGGATTTGCAAGCATTTGTGTTGAATGCTAACGAGGTATAAGCTCAAGCATGGAGAAAGATCACTTGAAGATTTTAATCCCGAGATTGGTATGAGACGTACATTTCCACAAGAATTAATGGAACATGAAGGAAAAGAAAGCATTCTTGAGTCTAAAAGGGCATTTCAACAAGATTTTCTTGACATGAAAGCAATGCTGGAAGAGTTGTATAGAGAACAAATAAAATATGGAGAAGGCGCTAGTAAAGTTAAAGATGAAGGAGTCAATGGTGACCCTCCTCCAAGTCCTCTTTCTACATCTTCTTCTCCACCTTTATCTCCATCTCAAAAGGGACAACTAGAAAAGGTTCATTCTAAATTACCATTGTTAAAATTAGATGTGAAATTTGATCAGCCAATGTATAATGGTGAACTTTTTGTAGAAAAGCTAGATAATTGGATGAAGCAAATTGAAGTCTATTGTAGGGTTCAAAGAGTTAAGGATGAAGGATCCAAAGTCTAGTCGACTACTCTTTGACTAGGAGGCACAACACTAATATGGTGGGAGAGTAAGATTCAAGAAGATCTTTGCATGGGAGGTACAACGTAATCTTCTTGGTTTGAATTTACATCTGCATTAAAGAAGAAATTTTATCCATTAGTATATATGTAACAAGCATTAGTGCATTGGAAAAATATAAGACAAGGTAAAGGACAAAATGTGAAAGATTATACTCAAGAGTTTAGAAAGAGGGCACTAACATTGAGAATTCCTCTATATACACAAGAAACTATTTTGAAGTATATTGATGGGTTGAATGGTTATTTAAGACATACTATGCTTATGTTTAACCCAACTAATTTTGATGAAGTTTGTGTTCAAGCTACTCACATTGAGATAAGAGGAAATAATTTCCATGAGAACTTCTCAAATAATCCATCTCCACCACCCATTAGCAAGACCAAAGGAAAGGGTAAGGTCAAAATAACAACTATAGTCAAGAAATAAAATGAGAACCCCACATGTTCACATTGCAAAAAGGAAAGACATGATGAAACCAATATCACAACCATGGGTTTACAAGGTATTTCTTCTATTGTTAGTTATAGCTCTAATACTCATTCTTCAAAATCTAAAATTGTGCATGATGAAAGGAAACATAGTGAGCTATTTGATATCAGAGTCATCTCAAAACATACAAAAATTGATATAATCTTTGATAGTGGTTCACAAGATAATTTTATTTCTAAAGAAGTTATTAAGACATTGGGAATTGAGACTAAGCCTCATCCAAAACCATATCCTTTAGGATGGGTATGTGAAAATGCTAAGTTACAAGTGTCTAAACAATGTAAACTCGTATTTGCAATAACATCTAAGTTCATTGATGAGGTAGAATTAAATTTCATACCACTAGATATTTGTGGGATTGTTTTGGAAAGTTCATATTTGTATGATAGAAAAGCTATCTTCTATAGAGAGGAGAACAAGTATCATTTGATTGTTAGGGTTTCAAGAAGATCCGAAGCAAATATGAATGAACAATTATATGCAGATTTAAATACAAAAGATAAAGGAATAAAATAGGACACAGATAACACAGAGATTTAATGTGGTTCACCCAGAATGGGTTATGTCCACCATACACAGTCATCCAATCTTTCTTATTATCCAACAAAAACAGTACATAAAACCTCTCAATGCTTTAAGCATCCCAGCCATTTATAACATGTGTTTTTAGGGCAACAAACAAAGTCAACCTTTTTAGGGTTTTATTACAGTGGTGGTTTTCATCAACAAAAAACGTGCTGAGTGTATAGTACTTTGTTGATCAGTCACCACATATCAATAATCTCCCACTTGGAGACTGATCAGGCTCCACACCAAACATTGATAAAAGATACGATTGAGTATATTGTGATAGCGCATCGAACGAAGACCAATTTGTCTCTCGTCACTACGGGACAAATGAAAAGACTTGTAAATGATAGCAAAAATTTTATACTCGTGATTGTAAAATATACGGATGATGATAAATCCAATGTCTTCAAAGGATGTGATCCTAAACATAAATATAAATTAGTTTTTTCTAACTAAAATGAATTGTTCTAGGAACCAAAAGGATTACCTCCCAAGAAAGAGATACAACATGAGATTCAATTGCAGCAAGATTCCCCTCTTCCTAACATTGGTATGTACAGGTTATCAGTTATTGAGAATGAAGAAGTCAAGAAGCAAGTACAAGAGTTGCTTGAGAAAGGAGTCATTTGACCAAGTACATCTCCATGTGGATCGCCCATTGTGCTGGTGCCAAAGAAAGATTGTATGTGGAGAATGTGTGTGGATTTTTGTGCATTGAACAAGATCATAGTGAAGAATCGTTATCCTCTTCCTTGTATTGATGATTTGTTAGATAAATTAAGAGATGCAATCTATTTCACTAAGCTAGACTTAAGAAGTGGTTATCATCAAAATGTAATTCCTAAAGGTGATATTCAAAAAACTGTTATTAAAATAAAACAAGGTTTGTTTGAATGGCTAGTTATGCCCTTTGGGATTTGTAATGCTCCTACTACATTCATGCAAGTTATGAATGATGTATTTAGGCCATTCATAGATGATTTTGTAATAGTCTACTTAGATGATATCCTGGTTTTCAGTAAAAATTGGGAAGATCATGTAATGCATGTTAGGAAAGTCTTCAATATTTTGAAAAAGGAGAAACTATGTCTAAAGATGTCCAAATGTGAATTTGGAAAAATGTCTTTAGTGTATCTAGGCTATATTGTAGGGGGTGGTGAATTGAAAATTGATCTCTCTAAAGTTGAAGCCATCACAAAATGACCTAAGCCTAATAATGTAACTAAAGTTAGGAGCTTCCTATGAGAAGTTCAGTATTGGAGGAAGTTCATTTCTAACTTTTCTTTTATTGTGTCTCCTTTACATGCTTTGACAAGTACTAAGAAGGACTTTTAGTGGGAAGGAAAACATAAAAAATCCTTTGAAACTTTGAAGGATAAAATCAATACAGCCCCAATTTTGGCATTGCTAGATATACAACAACCATTTGAGATCGAGACTAATGCAAGTGATTACGCCATGGGATTTGTGTTAATACAATAAGGAAAGCAATTTGTTACCATTCTAAGACCTTCAGTGGGATGGTAAGAAATTATCCTACATATGACAAAGAATTGTATGCTTTGTTTAAGAGTATAAAGAAGTGGAAACACTATTTAATGGGAAAAGAGACAATCATCCATACAGATCACCAACCTTTGCAATATCTTCAATCACAGTCCAAGCTACAATAGTCATGACATTTCCAGTGGATGGGATTCTCGCAGCAATTTCATTTGGTCATCAGGTATAAGAAAGGTATACAAAACAAATTTTGTGATATGTTATCAAGACCTTCTATAAATGCATCCATTATTCTACAACATAGTTCTTTAGCTCATGAAAGTTATATTGAAAAATATAATAGAGATGAAGATTTCAAAGATGTATATGCAACACTAATCCATGGTAATCAAGTAGAAGAATTAGATTATCATGTTCATGATAAACTAATTTATCATCTTGGTAAATTGTGTATTCCAAGGGATGAAAGAGCACATGTAATTATAGAAGCACATACTTCTCTCATTTCTAGTCATTTTGGTGTAGGCAAAAAAGTTCCAATGTTATTGTTATTGGCCTTAGATGAATGAAACTATATCTAAATATGTGAACAAAAAATTAGGTTTGTAAATGCCACTTGTAGTACCTTCTCGTCCATGGAAAAGTGTATAGATATGGATTTTGTAGGGGCTTTACCTATGTCTAAAAAAGGACATTATTACTTGTATGTGGTAGTGGATAGATTTAGCAAAATGTGTATCTTGATGCCTTGTACAAAGCAGATCACAGGAGAGAAGACTGCACATATATTATTTTAGAACGTTTGGGTTCATTTTGGTTTGCCCACATCCATTATATCTAATCGATATTCTGGCTTCCTTGGAGAGTTTTGGTAAACTTTGTGGAGGTTAATGGACACCAAGCTTCAGAGAAGAACTTCTTTTCATCCACAAACTAATGGACAAAAAAAGTGGTTAACAAAACAGTAGTACATCTGCTTCGAGGATATTGTAGCGAGAATCCTAATATTTGGGGTGACCACTTGCATTACGTGCAACATTCCTATAACCGTGCCATACATTCTTCTACACAAAGGTATCCTTTTGAGACATGTTTTGGTTATCTACCTAAGTCTCCTTTATCTCTCATTTTTTAGAAAGATTCAGTGGTGGATGGACATAGCGATGCAAAAAAAGCCACAAAGTTCATCCAGAAGATCCAATTGGTTCTCCAAGATATGCAAGAACAATTGGAGAAGAGTCAAGCCAAGTATAAGGCTAGACATGACAAACATCGGGTTGATCATCACTTCCAAATTGGTGATAAAGTTTGGTTATACATCAGCAAAGAATGTCTTAAAGGTGGAGGTAAAAATCTTAAACCAATCAGGTTGGTCCATTTATGATTTTGGAAAAGATTGGTGATAATGCTTTTTGGTTATATTTACCTCCATATATGCAGATGTATTATGTTGTGAATGTTGAGAATTTAAAACTATATGAGCCTCCTATGATCATGGATCAAGGTGAGAATGTTTTAGTTCCTTCAGTTGATTATTTTGATCCTGAATATCTTGATCAGTTGCAGGAAGATGTTATTCTTGACAAAAGGATTAGGACTTCACAACGAGGTGATGTGTAATATCTTCATGTAGGCCTCAAAGGAATGCATCCAAGTAAAGCACGATGGATGGAAATTAGAAGAGTGAGGGATATCTACCCTCACTTGCTAAATAAGTTTGAACTTTTGGTGGTCCAAAAGCTTCTTAGTGGGGAGGAATGATCCAAGAGGATCTTTCCACAATCGATCCAAATTGATGATTTCAAAAAAATGATGATGTTATGAGTTTATGTAAATTATTTCATGTTGTAGATCTCGTCAAGATCTTTTTGACACATTTTGAACGGACTTAATCGGACATCGTATGCAAAAGTTATGGTCTTTGAAAGTTGAGAGAAAGATATGGGTGTATTAACACGTGGCTCAACCAGAAAATAACATGGCATGGTTAAAGGTTGAAAATGGCACAATATAAATTCAACATGTGGCAACAAGTGGACTAAGAAAATATGACCACATGAATCAATCAGAAAATGCCATGTGGACCATTCAAAAATTAACACATGACAAGTCAACTTGCAAGAATGGTAAGTGGGATTTTAACTCAAAACCTATCCATAATAAATAAATGGTCCTACAATTATACCATGTGCTTCACACATAAATGGATAAGAATTAAATTATATAGTTCTGCAAATTAGTTCTGCAAGTTTTTAAATTGATTTTGATGTTAAAGGCAATTTTATATAATTTTCATCAATGTTAATGGATCGATTGTGCACTTGAAGTAGGCTCGGAGACGTAGCCCATCAGGGGTATACTCCATTATCAACTTGCAGTGTATGGTTTATGGTTATTTATATTTCTTTTCAAATTTTTATCATTTAAATTACTTATTGAATGGTGTTAATTCAATAAAGTAGTTATGAAAAATTGAATAATATTTAAATTATTAGAATTCAAATTAGTGTGAAAAGGTTGTTTTTAACCACTAATTTTGGATCGTTTCCCTCTTTGGGTTTTCCACGTAAAAATATTGGTGTTAATGTATGTTTTCTTTTATGAATTTAGTTATTTACTTTCATTCATATGGTAGGTAGAATTAATGCTAAGAAGATTAGTTAAGATTTGATCAAGTTTTAATTGTAAGTTGATTCACACCCCCCCCCCCCTCTTAGCATTTGGTAGTGTTCAACACAACTCCCTTAAGATAATTTTTTAAAATTTAAATAAAATGAGGTATAATTTTAGCCTAAAAATAGTAAACGTACTAACACTTTCTCATTACCATGAAACAAATGCAAAAAGAAAAGAAATGATACTATACTTTCATTGGGAACTGAAAAACTATCTTCTTAAAAATTAACTTCACTACATAGAAATTATTTCTAAACAAGGTATAAATTCAAATATAAATGACCATGTTCAAACACAAAATAGAGTATTTTGAAAACATGCCAAATTTCTAAGAGAATGGAAGATCACTCATGAGAACATCAATACTATTGCAAGGTGTGTAACCTTGGTCTCCATGTTTTGTGCAGTGCAACACTCAGGTTTGCGACATGGCTTAACCACCTCCTATGGATTATATAAGTCTATTGGTTGTATTGGATATTAATAAGTCGATATTTTGGTGCAAAGACAACCGTACTTCTAACAAGTGGTATCAGATCCTAGGTCATAGGTTCAAACCCCCTCGCTTGTGCTAGGGGGATTGTTGCAATATGTGCACCCTTGGTCTCCTTGTGTTGTGCAACACAACGCTCGAGTTTGTGACATGCCTTAATCACCTCTTGTGGATTCTATAAGTCTAGTGGTTTTATCGAGCATTAACATGGCGATCTTTTTGTGCAATGACAGTCATACTTCTAACAAATACCATAAAGAGCACAATATTCATTTGCATGGAATCAAAGTTTTACAATAGACATGGGTTAATTAAATTTTGATTCACAGAGACCTCTAAACTCAAAGATTTGTCCAAAACAATATATAAATTACCTTAAAAAATGATCGAGACTTGCTCATGCCTCAAAGGACAAGGGGGATCTATATTTGTCGATCCCTTTCAATGTTCACTTCCATCATATTTAGAACTTTGCAAAACATAGTTGTCCATTAGTTTAAAGAAATGGATTCTTCTAAAGAGTCACTTAAAATATAATTGTCCATTAGTTTAAAGAAATTGATTATTCTAAAGAGTCACTTAAAAAATAATTAAATTTTCATGACAACAATAAAATTGGGCCTAAATAGACATGTGGCAACATAAAACTATGAGCAATTTCATTGTGTGGTGGTTGTGTTCCTTGGCTGAGTAGGTTGTTTATTCACTTGTCGATCTTTGTAGTCTTGTAAAGCCTTGAGGATGCTTGGAATTTCTTGATAATTAGGAATAATCATATTTTTAGTTTGAAGTGCCTACAGAGACTTTCCTTTCCTAATTTATTTAGCCTTTGAAATAAATGTTTTGTAATTATTAGCAAATGAAATCAAAGATGTGTTAATCCTTGCCAAACTGTTATGCTTTTCCTCATCAAAGTTCTTTAGATTAGCCAACATGTCTATGTTATTCTAGAACTTTACCTTTAGCTCAACAATAGTGGCATACCCAAAATTATCTTTTCTCCTTAGTTGGTAGCCAATGTCTGCAAACTCTTGCAAGACCTGAGTTAACATCTTATTGTCCTCTCGGAGGAGCTTGCTTTGGTCTTTGATATTTCATTGTGGAGTGTCCTAAATTGTACTCCCTCACAATGTAGCCCACATTTTAGCTCTCCTCTCAACGTTCATGTCCCAAAGCCGGACTATAACCTCATTCTTCTCATACCATTCAAATATAGCCTTATTTCCACTTCATACATCACATGCCCTTTTGTTCTAGCCCTAAAATGGGGCAGGACCAAGGTATGGTGCCATGGTCCTCATTGGGACTAGGGTGTGGTGTCTTGGTCCTCTCAATTAGCACCCCAATCTATCCCCTCTTAACAATCATGATTGTGATCTCGATGTCAGCCTATGTCAAAAAATTAAGGTGTTTTTCGATGGGCAAGTATATAAGGAGGTTCATGCTTCTCATTTGATCATATAGGAAGATAATAGGAGAATCATAAAGCATCCATTCAAGAAATCTATCATTCAAGCATTGGAGCATTCATCATCAAGCTTCTCTAGAGGTCTGCAAGGCTACATATTCTTCATACATCCATTATAGAGCAATGTTACTTCATTCATATGCAAGCATGTGTGTTTGATTAGGGTTTTGTCATGTTCATGTCATTTCATACAACATATGTGGTTACATTCAAGAAAAAAAGCATCATTATCAGTCATTACAAATCTGATGTATATTTTCCATCATTTATTTCAGTATTTGCAACATTTAATTTAAGGTTAATTCCTAAACCAAAGTTTGACTTAGGAAAGCTCCTATTCCCAACCTATCCCCTTTTTTTCTGTCTAGGAAATAGTTACGGAGCTGCGATCTTCAAAATAAGCATTATTTATAGTGACGAATTGATCCCCCATTGGAGTGCGAAAATTTCAAAGGACTAGGGTGATGGACACAATAGTCTTGATATTTTAGGAGCTCTTTCTGGGAACAAGTCTAAAACTGCTTACATTGGTCAAATCCAAGTTTGTGGCTCAATCTGACAACTGTAGCTTATTGTTTATGCATTTCTACTTCAATTCCCAACACTTTTACCCTAATTTCAGCAATTCAATTCACAAAGGAAGGTTTATAAACTCGTCACCTCCAATCCAATCAAAATTATCAGTCCTAATACTTGTTGGCTTGTGACTAGATCTATTGGATTGGACCCTCTTTTAAATGTAATGGTCTTTAAGCCACAAAATTAGTGGTTTTCATCCTTCTTGTGGTGGAAACCCTAATTTTTCACCATTACATGTTGTAAGAAATAATGCTCTGATCCATGTGGTGCATATAATGTAATTTGAAGGAATTATACCTCTAGCTACGACCACATCATTACCAATATCAATGATTTTGTACATCTCTTATCTAGTGTGGTGATGTGAAGATTCTTCAATTTTAGAGATGCTAATCTCAAAAGACACACTATTTTTTGTCAAGACCAATTCATTATCAAATCTTTTCATATTATCAATAAATAGAAGTGTTGGCATATTGGCATAACTGATGGAGATGATGGTGTACCATTAAAGGATTGTTGGTGATGATATATTAAAGGACTGTTGGTGACGATATATTGATGGACTATTGGTGATGGTATAACTATGATATAATGATCAATTATTTGTGTTGTCATTGATGGCAACCATGTTTGTCCATGTCTGTTTATGCTTGGTATATCATCTAAGTCTACTAGTTAAGGCTAACCGGTAATAGATTGAATTGGATTGAGTCGGAAAGAAAAATTGCCAAGTAGTAGTGAACCAGTGTGCAGGAATAGAGAAGGAGATGATTGTGGTAGTGATCTGTGTTGAGTCAAGTGTTGTGATTTGGAATGTGTGCTTATGAAATCATAAGGAGTCTATGACTTGAACCGCATCATGTTTGGAGAACTAAAAGTCATGTTTGTTATTAACTATTGTATAAATAGCTAGGGTTTGAGAACCGGTATCAAGATCTTTGACCGATGGTGATTCATGGTTTGGCAGTGATTCTTTTCATGTTCATAAGTTGATGATGACATGTCAGAATCCATGTGAAAAGATAAGATGTTGTTTTGGCATGTACAAGGATCAAATTTCTTGGAAAGTAGTGAAGTGCTTTGCAGAATGTGATAAGGGTTTGACAGCTTATCAGATCAATGTGCGGTGATGAGTTATGATCATTCAACGACTGTAATTGTCTTGTAATGATCTATATGCTGATCTGTAATGACTTGTAATGATCTGTAATGATTTGATATGATCTATGATGTAGATTCAATGTAGGTTAGGTTTTGGTAACCGACTTAATTGTAAAATGTATTAAGGTCAAGTTTGAGAAGGTTAAGTGTGTGTGTGTGTGTGTGTGTGTGTGTCGAACCAGATTGAGATGTCTCAATGAGAGAAGAAGATTGAAGCTGAAAAGGATCTATTATAGAAAGATATGAAGTGTTGATTCCAAATCATTTATCTGTTGTTTACTAACAGTTGCAGCAGTATTAAAATCCCTTAACCAGGTAGGTTCTAACAGGCTTGATTGTATAAATCCCTTAACCGGGTAGCTCAAAAAGTTGAGTTTAAATCCTCCAATGAGGTTACTCCTAATAGGGTAGAGCTCTTAACATTGCTAAGGTATAAAATCTCTTGATCGAGTGACTCCTAATAGGGTCTTTTCTTAACTGAACATTGTTGTAAAGCTCCTAACCAGGCTAGGCTCCTATCAGGGCGCATTCTGAAAGAGTACAATATTTTGTGGGTACCAATTCCCACTGTGGTTTTTCCCATTTGGTTTTCTACGTGAAAAATACTTGTGTTCATGTTGTGGATGGATTGATAAGTTATGCATTTGATATCTTTACTTAGTGATGAACATTTAAGAGTGCATGAAGTGTTTGTTAGATCAGCTACTGGTATTGGTTATGAACTATTTTTGTGAAGTATTATTCAGATTGGTGAAAGTTTGTAGCTTATTGTTATCATTGATTCACTCCCCCCCCCCTCTCAATGTTAACCAAATCCTCACATTAACAATTGGTATCAGAGTGTTAGGTCCTCTTTGTGTAGAAGCTTAACCACTTGAGGAAAAGATCTGAGGAAGATGATGGAGGGTCCCAAAATAACTAAGAAAAACTATTGGATATGGAGAGATAGAATGAAGATATATATCAAAGGTATGTGTGCTCAGTTTTGGCAGCATGTTATTACTCATTATGTACCTCCTACCGGTCCTCTGACTACAGATCAATTGAAAGAGAAGTAAGAAAATATTCAAGCATTAGAAGCTATAGTAAGTACACTGGTTGATACTGGATATATCGATGTACATGGTTTAGAGACTTCTTTTGAAGTTTGGGAGAAGTTAGAGTTAATCTATGATGGTGATAAGCATGTTCAAAAGGCTGAAGAAAGTCTTAGAAGAAAGTTTGATGAAATGAGAATGTTGGAAGGTGAAAATATTACTCAGTATGGACAAAGGATTAAAGAAGTTGTCGATGGAATCAAGAGTGTTGGTGATACTATAGAAGAAGACACTTTTGTGAGTAAGATGCTTAGAACCCTATTGCCTGCCTATGCAATCAGAGTGTCTTTTATTCAAGAGTTGAGGTCAGTTACTAAGGATAAGGTTACTGTTGATTCTTTGATTGGTAAGCTCACTACTTTTGAGTTAAATAGTTTTGATAATAGTGTACCTAAGACAAAATTTGCTTTTAAAGCATTTATATCTAGCGTACCGATGAGAAAAGGGAAATATGTTTGTCAAATTCATGAATGCAGGTCAAATAATATTGGTAGTAGTAAATCTAATATGGATGATGAGGGTAATCTGGTGGAGTTTGAAGCTCTATTGGTTAAAAGGCTTCCTAGAGGCACTGGTAAGTACAAAGGTAAGTTGCCTCTCAAATTTTTCTCTTGTAACAAGATAGAGCACATTGTTGCACATTGTCCTAATAATGATAAAAAAGAAAAGTTTAGAAAATATAAGGGAAAAGGAAAGAAAGAGTGTTATGTTGCAGTTGATGAAGGTGCTACTAATGAGGAATTTGTGGATGAAGATAATGAGGAGATTGTCTTTATTGTTGTTAAGGAAGATTTGTCTGATAAGAAGGCTTTAGTACCTCGCATTGACAACAGTGATGAATGGATTATTGATAGTGGTTGCTCACACCACATGACCGGTGATAAGACCAAGTTTATTTCTCTTAAAGAATTTGATGGCGGTGTAGTAAGATTTGGAAATAATCCACCTTGTATGGTTAAAGGTAAAGTTTTTATCTCTTTGAATGGTGCAAGTAATGCTAATGATATATTTTGGGTTGAAGGCTTAAAACATAACGTATTGAGTGTTGGTCAGTTGAATGACAAAGGTTATCATCTTAAATTTAAGAGTGGAGTTTGCAAGATCTTAGGATGTAAAGGAGAATTGATTGCTATTGGTAAGCAAACAAAAGGTAACTTATTCCATCTGAATGCTAATGTGAACAGTTGTTTGGTTGCTAATGTTGAAGATAGTTGGTTATGGCATAGAAGGTTTTATCATGTGAACTTTGATAATGTGATTAAGGTTAGAAAATCTAGTATGGTGAGAGATATGCAACAACTTGTAAAACTAGATAATGTGTTGTGTAAAGAATGTCAGTTGGGTAAGACGACTACATCTTATTTTAAGAGGAAATCTTTTTCTTCTGAGCATATTTTAGATTTGGTGCGCACTCACTTATGTGGTCCTATGAGGACTAGAAGTTTTTATGGTGACAAGTATTTTATGATATTTACTGATGATTTTTCTTGAATGATGTGGGTTACTTTCCTAAAGGATAATTCTGATGCTTTTAACAAGTTCAAGGCATTCAAGGCCTTAGTATAAAAGGAAACTAGTAAGAATATTAAGTGCCTAAGATCTGACCGGGGTGGAGAATTTACATCTGATGATTTTGTGAGATATTGTGATGAAAAATGGAATAAAGAGGCAGTTATCTGCTCCAAAGACACCATGACGAAATGGAACTGTAGAAAGGAGAAACCAAACCATTGTTGAAGCTACAAGAACTATGCTAATATAGGGAGATGTACCTAAGACATTTTGGAGTTAAGCAGTCAGTACTATTGTTTACACATTGAACCAGGTACTAGTGAAGAAAGGTAATGATAAGACACCTTATGAGTTATGGTATGGTAGAACTCCTAGTGTTAGTTATTTCAAAGTTTTTGGCAGCAGATCTTTTATAAAAAAGAGATGATTATACTGGTAAATTTGATGCTACAAGTGATGAAGGAACATTTCTTGGCTACTCCACTAAGAGCAAAGCTTTAAATTGTTACAACAAAAGGACAAAGAAGATTGTGGAGAGTATGAATGTAAAGGTTGATGAATTTTCTAATAAAACTGATGATACCAGCAAATCTGGTCTAGTAGATGATGAACAAAAACTTGTGTTTATTGAATCGGATGTCCAAAAAGATGTTGAGCAGAACAATGCAGACTCAACCAGTAGATGAAGAAGATAAAAAACAAGAAGAGGTTGTTAAACTGAAATAGGTAATTCCTAGATATGTAAGGCTAAATTATTCTGAAGACTAGATAATAGGTGACAAGAATGCCAAAGTACAGACTAGAAGGAAAAACAGAGAAAGCTCTTGTTTGATTTCTATAGTTGAACCGAAGACAGATAGAGAATCTCTTAAGGATGATGACTAGTTAAATGCAATGAATTAAGAACTTGATCAAATTGAGAAAAAAAATACATGGTCACTTGTTCCTAGACCTGATGATAAAAATGTGATTAGTACTAAGTGAGTATTTAGAAACAAGTTGAATGAGGATGGAGAAGTTGTTAGAAATAAGGCAAGACTAGTATGCAAAGGGTATGCACAAGAAGAAGGTGAAGATTATGAAGAGACCTTTGCACTGGTTGCTAGGCTTGAAGAAGTTAGAATGCAACTTGCATTTGCAACATTTAAATGCTTTAAAGTCAGCATTTCTAAATGGTATTCTTGAAGAAGAGGCATATATTGAACAACTAGATGGGTTTGCATTGATAGAAGATAAGGATATGGTATGCAAACTACATAAGGTAGTATATGGATTGAAGAAAGCACCAAGGGCATGGTTCAAAAGACTTCATGTGCATCTGATTAAGATAGGATTCCATAGAACTAATGAGGACAACAATGTTTATTTAAAGACTGAAGGAGACAAGATGTTGATTGCAAAAGTATTTATTGATGATATTATATTTGGTGGAAATGATGATATGAGTATGAATTTTGTAAATGAGATGAAGAAATAATTTGAGATGTCTCTTACAGGTGAGATAAAAAAATTCATTGAATTGCAAGTCCAACAGCTGAAAGGTGGAATTTTTATCTATTGGTTACTAGTTGTAGATTGTCAAAAGAGGGTGATTCACCCTCTATGGATGAAAGGAATACAGGTCCATGATTGGGATATTGCATTATGTTGTTCACAATAGACTGAATATTGCCCATGCAGTTGGTTTAGTAGCAATATTTCATAAAAGACCTAAGGAGACACATATTACAACAGTAAAGAGGATATTCAGATATCTTAGAGGGACAGTTGATTATGGATTATGGTATCATATAGAGGCAATTTTTCTTTGTAGGTATCATACATGTCTTGGAAGGTTTCAAGCAAGATATGACAGAACCAATGATTATACACTAGTAAAGAAATATTGGCTGATATATTCACTAAGCCATTTCCTAAGGCTACCATTGAATATCTTAGAGGTAAGTTAGGGGTTATACCCCTACCCAAGATCAACTAGGACGTTGGTGAAGCATCAATCTAGTGGACTATCTTTTACTATGGATTGATTAGAAGTGGGCTACTCCTCAGGGGGAACAACTAGCTGAGATGATGATAGAAGATGCCTTTTTGCACCTTTGGCATTGTTGTCAAAGGGGGAGAAGAAATGTATAACTATGATATGATGATTAGTTATTTGTGTTGTCATTGATGGAAACCATATGTTTCCATGTTTGTTTATGCTAACAGGGTGCCTTCCAAAAGAGTACCGCCTTCCAAAAGAGTACAATATTTTGTGGGTACCAATTCCCATCATGGTTTAAAATCCTTGTGTCCATGTTGTGGATGGATTGATAAGTTATGCATTTGATATCTTTACTTAGTGATGAACATTTATGAAATGAATTTATACATATGAAATATGGTTTGTTCAACATAACAATTTCCTAACACTAACATGTCTAAGCATAAGTAGATGAATTCTCTAACTCTTGGAATAAATAATGAAGCAAAACTATAAACAATATGACTTGGTCCAAAGAAAGGTTTGAAAACAAAACATTAAAAAAATATTTATTAATAGGAGATTCTTTACTCCCTATTAATGCCCTTCGATCAAAAAATATATTCAATTGCAAATTAAAAAGAGTTTATTTAATCTTTTAATTATTATTTCACATTTTACTTAATTTACTGATTTATAAATATTCTTTTATTTATGTCAAAAAAAAATTATAATATGCTCATTCCTACATGTCTGAATAATATTTTCTAACTTCCAATATTTCCAGTTCAAAAAAACACATGCAATCCCATCAAAAATAATCAAAAGAATCTGCGTCGTGATCTATCTTTAGATCACCATCTATGCATAACATGAATCCATGCATTATTTGGTATTGTAAGGTGTTAGTTTTCTCAAGTTCGTTCTCTTAACCCCCTTCTCAAGTTCGTTCTCTTAACCCCCGTTTATTAACCATGATAGAACCGTTACATATCAGGACAAACAATACTCAAAAGAATCTGCGTCGTGATCTATCTTTAGATCACCATCTATGCATAACATGAATCCATGCATTATTTGGTATTGTAAGGTGTTAGTTTTCTCAAGCTCGTTCTCTTAACCCCCGTTTATTAACCATGATAGAACCATTACATATCAGGACAAACAAATGCAATCCAGTTTTGGAAACTGCTTTCAACCAGTAACTAACTAATAACATATCATAGAATTTGAGCAAAAGAATGTACGTCAATTAAAAAGTATGTCACGATCTATAATTTACAGAAATACAATTACTGTAAGACCTAAAGAACTATAAATAAATAATCACAATCCATATTCATTGCTTTTAATTAATCAAAATATTAAGAAAAAGGAGATTTAAATTTAAGGTTTCAGTCTTCTAAAACAAAACAAGAAAGAAATCTATGAAATCTATCACACAATTAGGGTTTATAATCTTAAAACTAGGCCAAAGAAAAAAGGAAAAATTTAGAAAGCTGATCTTGCCGAGCAACAAAACAAATTAGCTAGTAAACTTTGTAATAGCCTTTTGTGCCTGTCGAAAACCTCATGCTTTACGAGCTCTCCCGAAAGAACAAATAAGTACAATCCAATTTTGGAAACTGCTTTCCAGTAAGTGATACCCTAAACATATCTCTCATTGCGATTTTCACTTTGATCCTAATTTTCTCTTTCTGTTAATTTGTGAATTGTTATATAGAAATTATATTTTGTCAATCTCATTATTTTGATATTTTTTAAAAATATTTATCCATAATCTTCATACAAATGATTTTTTAAAAATTTTGAAAATAAAAAATATAATTATAAATCATACTAAATAATTTTAGAAATGCAATAGAACCCTAACCCTAACCCTAATTTTAACCCAATTTATTTCTAAAACTATATTGTTTTTTATAATTAAAAGCAGCCAAAAATGAGGGGGCTAACCCATAGTTACAAATAAGAGAACAATGGCAGGGCCATTGTTCGCACCTTAACAGCAAAGTTGCAGCCTTTTACCTCTATCAAAAACAAAAACCACATTACGAGAGTTTACCAGCAATAATAAAAAGAACTCCATCAGAGTATAGTCCATAAGCCACGCAGGGCTATAATCAGCAAAAAATTAACATAAGCCAAAACTGGGCCTATCCAACCCGCAACTACATGGCATAGACAAAAAACACCACCACATGCGGACAGTTAATTCTTCTTCCCCTGGCTCTTCTTAGGGAGTAGCTTCCAAGCCCATTCCTTCGTGAGGAACTTGAACAGACCTTTGTAGTCGTCCTCCTCCTTGCCTTTCCCTTTGGTCGTGGTATCCTATAATAGGCACAGTGTCATTGTCGAGCATCGTATGACATTCAGTGCAAACTTGGCAACATCATGCATCTTAGACTCCGTCGCCTTCAGTCTGCTGGTAATCACTGCACAGTATCAGAGAGGGCCTCTATCTTTTTTTCGAGCTCAGTCAAGTTGGGCTCTTCTTCCTTCACGCTACTAGCCTCTTCCACAACTAACATTTTTTCAATCCTGAAAGTCGGGGAAGGGAAATTGGCTAGTTCCGGATTCATATAGGAGATGGGGCTTTCAGAAACCTGAGTAGAGCTCATAGAATGGGGGGTCTATTTGTGTTGGGTCAGGGGCACTTTAACATACGAAATGGAGTTCTCTGTGTCGTGCGAGGAAGAGGGTTCATGTAGGGGCTTCTCCAAGGGTTTAGTGGCCAATCTGCTCGAGCGGCGGGGGGTGTTGGCTTCTTCGGTAATGTCCAAATCCGAATCAATCTCCTAGATTTTGACTCTTTTAGGGGTTCTAACCTCTTCCGGGGAATGATTTTTGGATTTCTTGCTGGATGATCCAAATTTTGAGCACCGAGGGCTTGAGTCAACATTGGTCGGGGTTGGGTCAAGGGGCTGACATTCTACATAGAAATGGAACGAGGCCGGTAGAGGGTGAGGTGAAAGCTATGCAGATAGAGCATGAGGCCCAAGTGCAGGATGGGAAAATCTTTCCCTTTCTTCTTAGCTCCGGCTATATCCTTAATGTTAGCATCCATCGAATGCAGAAGAAAGAACGGAATGGAAATAAGGTCTTTGTTCCTCAAATGGTTCAGAAATGGGAGATGGTAGTATTAAAAATGTCATACCTGCCCTCCAGGGTAAAATACTTCATCACAATGTAGCAGACTTTGTCCCACGGGTGGGGAAGCTCCTCCCTACTGAAACCTCTAGCCCTCTTGATAGGGTTCTCTCCTTGGCAAAAAAATTGGTTGAGGCTGGTAGAGTCCGCGATTCAGCTCTGCTTTTTCCATTTTCTGCCCTCCATTGATAGGCCCATTGCCTGAGCAATAACCTCTTCGTTGATTTTGAAAGAGATTCCCCCCATGGTCACCCTTTTGTCCTCTTAGGGTGTCACAAATTGTTTGGAGAGCCTCTCGTCGTTGCCCTTCATATTTTCCATGAATTTGTCAATACCACCTTCGGTGCACACAAACCAGGCCACCGGTTTGGCTTTGAACTCGTCCACTTTGTTGGGTTCCAGTCAGAGCCTGTCCCACCCCCATTCTTGAGTCCTCTAGATTCACAGTGTGAAAAACCAAAACACAGAGCCGAAGTGAATGCGAGACAGAATTGTTGAGAATGGTGTGCTGGACTTGAATTAAACGGTCATAATAATCAGAGTGATTATTACCCTTTAAGGTCCCGTAGATATCGATATCCAAAGATCTATTCAGAGTGTGCAAG